>NC_056510.1:25768634-25774049 GCF_014905685.2 Nematolebias whitei
ATTTTTGTTGTTTTATTGAAACATTTTAATGCTAAGGTGTACAGTAAAAATATGATGTGTTTTACATTATACTGCATGTCACTAAATGCCAATTTCTAGTCCTAAAATGACAAATAATTTGTTGTTGGAGATTCCACGAGGTATTTAGTGACAACTATTTAAACTGAGTAATTTTCCAGAAAGCTGTTTAAAACCATTATTGGTTCTGCTTTCAAGAAGTCACTGTTTAGTTGAGTACTTTTTATTTCAGCAGAACTGGTGCGATGAGAGGTGCTGGGTTGGATCAGTGGCTACCAACGGACTAAAGCAGACGGGACTTTTCAAAGTGGGTCAGCTGCTTGGCTTCCTCCTGTATGGAAAAATTGAAGGTATAGATTAGCCATTTTGAAGTGCTGCTTTGTCAGGAAGTTATCTATAGTTAGTACCTTCTCAGCCGTGAAACCAGTGCCAGAATGATAAACATAAAGGGTCCATGTAAGAGTCGGGCCATATACAGTAGCTAAACAGACTGGTCCAACTTTAAGCGTTTTGTTTAAACATATAAAACAACTCTTTCTCAGAAATATCACACTGATGAGAAAAAGTCAGGCAGCACGGTGGTGCAACTGGTAGAGCTGCTGCCTCTCAGCGAGCAGGTCCTTGGTTCAAACCCCGGTCCAGGGGTCTTCTGGGTGGAGTTTGCATGTTCTCTCTGTGCATGCGTGGGTTTTCTCCGGGTACTCCGGTTTCCTCCCACAGACCAAAAACATGCATGTTAGGTTGATTGGTAACTCTAAATTGTCCCTAGGTGTGAGTGAGAGAGTGAATGGTTGTTTGTCTCTATGTGTCCCTGTGATGGACTTGCGATCCGTCCAGGGTGTACCCCGCCCCTCGCACAGTGATTGCTGGACATGGGCACCAGCGACCCCCGTGACCCAAAATGGAATAAGCGAGTAAAGATAATGGATGGATGGATGAGTCTAACAGCTTCAGGGTAGAAGCTGTTCCTCAGTCTAGTGGTTCTACACTTAATGCAAAAGAATGCAGTATCAGATCAATTAAACCTCCACACTTTTTGCATCAGGTTTCTGTTTGTCACTGTTTCTCAACCAAATACAATCCATTGTATCATTAGATGTAGGTGTGCTGAGTCTGCTGAGTCCACCTGATCATCACATTTTGACAGTCTTATGGACTGGGGGCACTGGTCAGGTGGACTAATACATTTAGCAGCTTCAACACACCTACAGTATATTAGTTTTGTAACACAAACAATGTTTGGCTGAGAAAACAGACAAAACAAAGTAATGGTCTCACGCCAAATGTAGAAGTTTAATCGTTGCTAATACAGCTTCTCTTACTCCAGCATACCACCAGTCCAGTATGTCTCCCTCCTCTTGCACAGTGACTGCTGGACATCGGCAGTAGCGGACAGTAACAGAGTACATTTACTTGAGTATTGTACTTAAGTACATTTTCTGAGTATCTTTACTTTACTTGAGTCTTTGTGTTTTTGGGAACTCATGATTTTCACTCCACTACATTTCTACGAAGCTTTTTGTTCCTTTTGGCTCAGCTTTGTAATCCTCTGTTGCTGTTTTTCTTTCTTTAAATGCAGTTGTTGATTCAGGTATTATACTAGATTCATCTGTGCAGAACATTCATTGTTTTATAAGCTTCTATGTTAAGTATGGCAGAACTTTCAGTTATCAGTGTTACTGTTTCCTCTCCTGTGTGAAGTTGTTGCTGTCAATATTAAGCTCTTTTACAGACAAACAATGCAGAGCATGAATACGGAAAAGACTAAATGTGCATCATCTTTTAGCAAGGGTTTCCAAAATCAGTCCTTAAGGACCCGTATACTGCATGTTTTGGTTCTTTCCCTGGTTCAACACACCTGGATCAAATAATGGCTTGTTTGCAGGCCTCTGCAGAACATTAATGAGGAAGTGACTATCACCAGGGAGAGAACTTAAACATGTAGGATGCTGGCCCTCGAGGACTGACTTTGGACACCTCCGTTTTAGGGATCTCCATGACTTTTCAAAAACATGTAAAATTCAGGGAATATATTATTTGTAGTTTACGGGTCTTATTAAGTCATGTGGTGTCCGAGTGGTTCTACATGTCAGTACATCGTCAGGTGGTTTCAGAGAGTTACAAGGTTCTGTAAAATCACTCAAAACAATGCAGCAATGTACTGATATTAGAAAATATAATGTTTACATTTGAATACTTGAGTATTGTAAAATACATGTACTTTTGAATACTTAAGCATTTTCAAACGTAAGTACTTCAGTAGTTTAACTTGAGTAAACTTTTGACTGAGCAACTTTTACTTGTAGTTGAGAAAGATTTGACCATGAGTAGCAATACTTTTACTAAAGTACTAAAGTTGAGTACATTGATATGGGCACCAGTGACCCCCGCGAACTGAAAAGGAAAAAGCGTGTAAAGAGAATGGATGGATTAAGTTGAGGAACATGTTAAAACATATCTGTGCCACAAGTTTTATTTAAAAAAAATTACCAAGGGTCTGCAACCTGCGGCTCTGGAGCCACATGCGGCTCTTTGGTTCCTCTGCAGCGACTCTTTCAAGCTTTGATCAAAACTGGAATAAAACTGAATTTTATTGTTTGTTATAACAACAAGTAAAAGGGCTAGTTTTAGCAGTTTTCCTGTCATTTATTTTGCAAATATATGAATACTAGAAACATTACAAGGAGTAAAACATACTCACTTTCATTTTATGCTTTATTTCTTCAAAGTAGGATAATTTTTTTTTTATAATTAAAAAAATCACATAAGAATGCATAGTTTATTGTTTTAGTTTATAGAAACTGGGCAACAAGTTTATTATTTTTTCCTTCTTTACAAGAATTTCATCTTTTATTTTGTCTTGGAGTGTAAAAATATCAATAAATGTTAAAAATCATTAAATATTTTTAGTTTTATAAAATCACCCCTACTGTCCAGAAAAGCGTCCTCCAACAAACTTAAAATGGTCCGTGGGCCACCAGTTGAGAATCCCAATTGTAGCAGGTGCTGTGGCTCTGGACACGTTTAATTGAACAAATGGGCAGAAATGGCTCTTTTGGTCGTAAAGGTTGCAGACCCCTGAGAATAACACTCTGTGGACCTCTCAAGTCCATCTGAACCAAAGAACTCTATTTCTCTGACTTTCCAAACACTCAGAATTCAATACTGATAACTAATGGAACAATGAAATGGCCTTGCTATTCTTTTATATTGCAGACTCTTTGTTTGGTACCACAGGCAGGGATTTGAACCCTATAGATCATATGCATCAAACTCAAGGCCCAGGGGCCAAATGTGGCCCTTGTTGACATCTTACCTGGCCCCCAAGATGTTATTTTAAATGTAAAATACTTTTATCACTTTATTTTTTTTCATTAATCTTTGATTATGATGTCAAAAGTGCAACAGAGAACGTCAAATGAGACCAATCAAACTCTTGTTGAGGAACCCGTGACCAAGAAAAGATGTTGGGTATTTAACTTGAGTTAATGTAGATTCTGAAACTGGCCCTTAGTTTGAAAAATGTTTTAATTTTGGCCCCTTTTTAAAGTGTTTGACACCCCTGCTATAGATGATTCAGTGAAGCGTTCAGAGATTTATTCTCACAGATGATATCAGGATTAGGGATCAGGTTCCATCAGACTGATATTTGAAGAGTTTAGGGATGAACATCTTGAACTTTTTCTACTTTTCTCCAAGTTTTTCCTTAAAGGTTTTAGCCTATTGTCGTAATGAGGTGTAGTGTGGGGGAGGTCTGTTCCAACATGGGAGCTGAACCCCTGCCCCCCTCAGTTCAAGTTGTTCACAAGTCAGATGTCCAACAAATGGACGCAAACACTGTTCACTTCTTTGTTTCGTCAGAGCCGAGCCAGGAACAGAGATGTGAGGGTTTGACGTTTAGTTTCTGTCAAAAATATGTGGAAAACAATAAACACAATTTGCTCCACTAATACAGCTGTAAGCAGTTCCTCTGAATCAATGTCAAAGGTTAGTTCAAAACTGCTGCTTTCCCCCTGAGGGGCCTGAGAGTGACGCACAGCAGAAATCAGAGCAAACAGCAGCTCTGCCCTCTTTTCATTTGGCTTTTTATTTCTCCACACTTCAGTAATTCTTTAAGTTTTGACACATTCCAGCTATGTCTACTTTTATTGGGACTAATTTTCCATCTATTATATTTATTGTTACTGCTGAGCCATGAAAGCATGAAGCAGATGAGTGATATCAGGGCCAGGGGCTCTTCGCCGTTTCATCAGATGACACAGTTGAGATTTATGTGTTTTGACAGAGCGATGACGCAAAATGAGAAAGTTAAAACCAGAACATGTGCTTTTCCTCTCTGGTGTGTCCTGCTCCTCCTTCACAGTGTTTAATAAAACCCTGTGATTTCCCACAATGTTCTCCATTGTGTTGTGTTCCTGTGAGCAAAAGAGGCGTTTACTATCTGAGGATCAAGCCCAGAACCAACTTGTTTTCTTATATGTATGTGCAAGGTCAGAGTTCTTCAGGGAATCATCAACTGAGCAAGAACCCGAGTTTATTATGACTCTTCTAGAAATACTGATCTGTTAAATGATGATATGACGTAAGGGATGAGTGGTTTGTATCCTATTACATCTACATGACTTGAAAAATACTCTTGCAGACAAACAGCCCATTTGTGCATTTTACCTTTGACCAAAGTTTTGCAAGTGAGTAAAGCATGACTGTTAAATAAATATTTCAGACCTCTTGACGTGTTGTTCTGTAGTAAGGTTTGAACAGTCAATATCTTACCTGTTGAAGACAACTTCTGAACCAGTGACTCATTAGTTTAGTTCTGAACAGATTCATGAGCTAATGGCTAGTCAGAGCAGGGTCAAGACCAAAGTGGCCAAGCCGCCATTTTAAACCAAAGATCACAGTCACAAAGATTTTATAGTTGTTCATGTGAGCACTAAATCTATTTTGCGCTGCTTGTTTGATTGCATAAAACTTTGTGGTAATTTATTACGAAAAAAGTAGCAGCAGTTAGCTGTAGCACAACTGGTGCCACCTGGGTCACTTCTGGCAGGAATATTAGTCCCATGAGGAAGTTGCAATATTGAGATTGCAACCAAAGATGCAGGTCAGCTGACAAATTTGACCAATCACATTAAACACCAGCCTGGTTTGACCTCTCAAAACTGACCCTGCATGAACATGTTTAATGCCACATCATATCAGACCTCTTCACAATGAAGGGGGAGGGCGCTCTGCATCATGAAGGACTCCACTCATCCTGCACAGTCTGTTCCAACCCCTCCCCTCAAGCAGGCGGCTGAGGATCATTCAGAGTAAGACCACCAGGCTCCGAAACTGCTTCTTCCCTGCAGCTGTCAAACTGCTGAACTCAAGCTGCACTTAATTGAGCTTCATCTT
>NC_056510.1:25774149-25778364 GCF_014905685.2 Nematolebias whitei
TCTTTCAACAACTACAGAAGTTTAACACAAATCTCTTGAATAGCAAGCAGTCATCAGTGCACTAACGATCATATGTTAGGCTGATGATTCTCCTTTTGCATGTGAACAGCTAGTTCTGAATGTCACCAGTGTAGTGACACATCAAGGTTTTTATCGTCAAGCTTTTATTTTACTATTACTTTAAAATAGGTCCAATTCATCTGTGAAGTGGCCTCATTGGCCTCATCCCCAAGCCTGGACAAAACTATGTTATATAAAAAAGAGTTGCCAAAATGAACTCATCAACCTGACCTTCTGAGTTGTAACATCTGAGCAGGTGTTTGTTTATCTCTTCCATCAGGAAGGGAGTTTTCTTCCCATAGTCTAAAGCCGTAAAATAAAGTTTTACATGTCTTTAATAACTGAGTTATTTCCCAAAGCAGAGTAGATTAAACAGTTAATTCTGAACATTGTTGGTAAATTGAACAAAGCAGTAATTTGAACCAAAGGTTCCACCCTTCTTCTTTTTGATTGGGTGAAACAATCATTGTGTACGCCCTCTGAGTAGAGAAAGTCATTTTGATTTTAGTTAATAAATGAGTGTTGGGGAAGCTTTTGCAAAGAAAGAAGTTCAAACAACCTGCAGAAGTTCCAGAGAAACAGTAAGAAGTTTCATACAGTAATGTTGAACAAGACATGCTCCAGAGACTTGCCTTCAGCTTCGGAGGAAGGCACCGGCAACTTTCTTCGTCACCAAAAGGAGCTCAAAGCAGCCCTCCAGAAGGACACAGTGACTGACCCATGGAGCCAGTGACCCACAGACTCCCAACTTCAATGTTCAATGTTCAATGATGTTCCAGTGGCGAAGAGGAACTTCCACCTTCACGTTGCTAAGATCCAAACCAGAGCCTGGTATTCTCCCCCACCCTCACCCGCAGTTGATTGAGAAGTCTACTACTAGCAGGATTTAATCTGCTCATTTCTTCACTGGTGTCAGTCATGGGTCAATCACCATACTGGATTGGTTGAGGCCCGAGTTAACAATGACTGCCACCGGTGCTGTTGACAAAAAACAAGGTGCCAGCGGAAATTGTGCTACTGTTAGTCAAAGACCATAAGGAGGGAAACATGTCAGGAGACAGAGGAAGAAGAGGAAAGCCAAGAATGTAGGACTGAGGTTTACAACTCTAAATGTGGAGACAATGACAGGCAAAGGTAGAGAGCTGGCTGACATGATGCAGAGAAGGAAGATAGATGTTTTATGTGTCAAAGAGACCACATGGGAGGGCAACAAGGCTCGTAGCATTGGAACAGGGTATAAACTGTTTTACCATGGTGTAGATAGAAAGAGATCTGGAGTAGGGGTGGTCCTGAAGGAGGAGTTGGCAAAGAATGTAGTAGAGGTGAAAAGAGTGTCAGATATGTGTCTGAAGGTAGAAGTAGAAGGTCTGATGCTAAACATTGTCAGTGGTTATGCTCCACAGGTTGTATGTGATGTGGAGGAGAAAGAGACATTTTGGAAGGATCTGGATGAAGTCATAGAGAGTATTCCTAGAGAGGAAAGAGAGGTGACTGGAGCAGACCTGAATGGACATGTTGGTGATGGAAACAAAGGGGATGAGGAAGTGATGGGTAGGTTGGTGTCAAGGAAAGAAACCAGGAAGGACAGATGGTGGTGGATTTTGCCAAGAGAATGGAAAAGACCATAGTCAACACTTAATTCCAAAAAAGGGAGGAACATAAAGTGACCAATAAGAGTGGCGGAAGGAGCAGGTAGACTACATGCTGTGTAGAAGATGAAACCTGAGGGAGATTGGGGACTGTACGGTTGTGGCGGGGGAGAGCATGGCCAGACAGCATCGGATGGTTGTGTGTAGAATGACTGTTGTTGTGAAGAAGAGAAAAATAGTAAAATCAGAAAAGAAGACCAAATGGTGGAAGCTGAAGAAGGAAGAATGTTGTGAGAAATTCAGAGAGGAGCTGTTAAAGGCTCTGGATGGTAAAAAAGAGCTTCCAAATGACTGGGCTACTACAGCAACAGTAATTAGAGAGACAAGTAAGAAGGTACTTGGTGTGTTATCTGGACAGAGAATGGATGATAAGGAAACCTGATGGTGGAATAGGGAAGTGCAGGATGCTGTTCAAAGAAAGGTGTTAGCCAAGAAGAAATATGACAGTGAGGACTGAAGAGAGGGATATAAGGAGATGCAATGTAGAGCAAAGAGGGAGCTGGTAAAGGCAAAACCGAAGGTGTATAATGAGTTGTGTGGGAGGCTGGACACTAAAGAGAGCAAGAAGGATTTGTACCAATTGGCAAGACAGAGGGATCAGGCTGGAAAGGATGTGCCACAGGTTAGGCTTGTTAAAGATAGGAATGGTAATGTCATAACAAGTGAAGAATGTGTAACGGGAAGATGGAAGGAGTACTTTGAGGAGCTAATGAATGAAGAGAATGAAAAAGAAAGAAGAGTAGAGGTCATAGAAACTGTGGACCAGGAGGAAATAGGAAAAATTAGTGAGGGCGAAGTACGGAAAACCCTGAAAAGAATGAAGAAGGGGAAGGTGATAGGACCTGATGACATAGCAGAAGAGGTTTGAGACTGTTTTGGAGAGATGGCAGGGAGGCTTTTAACCCAAATATTCAATGGCATATTTGAGGGTGATAAATTGCCTGAGGAATGGAGGAGAAGTGTGCTGGTGCCCATTTTTAAGAACAAGGGTGATGTACAGAGTTGTAGGAACTACAGGGGAATTAGATTGATGAGTCACACAATGATGATCTGGGAGAGAAATGTGGAAGAAAGACTTAGACGAGAGGTGACTATCTGTGAGCAACAGTATGGTTTCATGCCAAGAGCACCACAGATTGCATCTTTGCTTTGAGGATGCTGATGGAGAAGTACAAAGAGGGTCAGAAAGAACTTCATTGTGTCTTTGTGGATTTAGAAAAAGTAAATGACAGGGTGCTGAAGGAGGAGGTGTGGTATTGCATGAGGAAATCTGGAGTGGCAGAAAAGTATGTTAGACTGGTACAGGACATGTATGGGGACAGCAGGACAGTGGTAAGATGTGCTGTAGGAGTGACAGATAGCTTCAAGGTGGAGGTGGGAGTGCATCAAGGATCAGCTCTGAGCCCCTTCTTATTTGCTCTGGTGATGGACTGACTAACAGATGAGGTCAGGCAAGAATCCCCATGGACTATGATGTTTGCAGATGACATTGTGATCTGTGGTGAGAACAGGGAACAGGTGGAAAAGAACTTGGAGAGGTGGAGGTATGCACTTGAAAGACGAGGAAAGAAAGTCAGCCGTAGTCAGACAGAGTACATGTGTGTGAATGAGAGAGAGGCCGGTGGAACAGTGAGGCTACAAGGAGCAGAGGTCACAAAGGTGCAGGACTTCAAGTACTTGGGGTCCACTGTCCAGGAAAATTGGGAATGTGGTAAAGAGGTGAAAAAAAGAGTCCAGGCAGGATGGAGTGGATGGAGAAAAGTTTCAGGAGTGATTTGTGACAAAAGGGTGTCAGCAAAGGTCAAAGGAAAAAATTACAAGACAGTGGTGAGACCAGCTATGTTGTATGGTCTGGAGACAGTGGCATTGACAAAAAGACAGGAGAAAGAACTGGAAGTGGCAGAAATGAAGATAATGAGGTTCACTTTAGAAGTGACAAGAATGGATATTAGGAATGAGATCATCGAAGGTGCAGTACAGGTTGAACAACTGGGAGATAAAGTTAGAGAGGCCAGACTGAGATGGTTTGGACATGTCCAGAGGAGGGACAGTGGGCATACTGGTAGAAGGATGTTAGAAATGCAGCTGCCAGGAAAAAGACAAAGAGGAGATATATGGATGCAGTTAGAGAGGACATGGAGGAGCATGGACTTTTTTGGTAGTTGGAGTGAGGACAGAGGATGCAGAGGACAGAGTGATGTAGAGGAGGATGACTTGCTGTGGCGACACCTGAAGAGGGAAAAGTCGAAGGAAGAAGAAGATTTCTTCGCTGGTGTCTGGTGCCCGAGATAAAAGCAGTTCTGTCAAAAGTATCATTATTGTACTCACTTCATTTTTTTTAAGCCCTTTTAAACCTTAAAGTGATCAATTCCATTCAGTGAAACCGCTCATTTTGGGTTAATTTTATAGATGATAATCTATTCTGCTTTGAACCTCATAAAAAAAACAGATTAAAATTAGAAGTTAATTTCCATAATCTTCATCTTGTTGTCAAGTTTAAATCCAT
>NC_056510.1:25778464-25781505 GCF_014905685.2 Nematolebias whitei
AAGATAGATAGATAGATAGATAGATAGATAGATAGATAGATAGATAGATAGATAGATAGATAGATCTGACATCTGAATTTCATATGACAAGAACTCACCAGGATAAGTTAATTTGACACTGATTTTAATATTGGTTTTGCTTTGAAACAGTTTACAACCAGAAAGCAAATGGTGAACTTTTCAAAATAAAATTTCTAACCAAGAATTGATGATTTTGTCAACCCCCTCCTCTACACCAGCAAACTGATTTATCTACTATGAGAAGGTGCTATTTATAAGACTGAGTTTATTGCAGCTCCTCAGACTGAAGAAGTCTTTTGGATAAAAGACAAAACATATCAACAAAGAATCCATCCAGAGGACCTGACTTTACCTGGCTAGATTTATCTACATGAATTAATGAGCAGCATCAGGATACAAATCCCTCAGGTTAATTATTTTAGGCTCAGGTCTGCATTAGTTAAAACGTGTAAAATGTTGTTGAGTTTAGGCGGTACGGTGGCACAGTTTGTAGAGCTGCCGCATCTCAGCGAGAAGGTCGCTGGAACAAGTCCAGGCCAGAAGCCTTTCTAGGTGGAGTTTGCATGTTCTCTTTGTGCATGAGTGGGTTTTCTCTGGATACTCCAGTTTCCCACAGACTGAAAACATGCATGTTAGACTGATTGCTAACTCTAATTGTCCCTAGTTGTGAGTGAGCGAGTGAATGATTGCTTGTCTCGTTTGTCTCTATGTGTCCCTGTGGTGGACTTGCAACCTGTCCAGTCTGTCCCCACCTCTCGTACAGTGACTGCTGGATATGGACACCAGTGGCCCCTGTGACCCAGAATGGAAGAAGGGGAAAATATAATGGATTGATAGAGGTTGCTGAGTTTAATTATTGTGTGTTGGTTTCATATATTTAGTCTGGAACAGCAATGAAATGTAGCCTTTGTTCTAATTGTTTTTTTTTTTGTTTTTTTTTTAGCTTTTTGTTTTTTTTAGCAATGTAGCAATTAAGGCTATATGGTTTCAGAGGTTTGTTGCTGGTGCACACATGTCTTTGTCTGGTTTTAGAGCATTTGGGGTCAGGTGCACTGAAGCATCCCTTGCATGGACATCTAATTGGTCCATGGTCCTTCGGTCCTGTCAAAGCTGCATTGTAGATGGGTGGATGACAGAGAATGGCCATATTGTTCTTATGTTTGATGTGCTTATTCTTTCCTGTTGGGCTTTTTCTGAATGAATGACTGGTCCAGGCCATGTATGATGATGCACTTGATCTGAATGATTACAAATGTCTGGGCTGCAGAGAGAGCCAGGGGATCCTCACAACTTGTGTAAAATGATGTTTCAATTCTATCCCTTTGTCAGTTATATAACTATTGACGTTGACTGTGCAGAGACAAAGTGTCTGGAGAAAATTGCAGTATAAAGAAATTGGCACACTGATGTCTTGAAACAAAAACTGAGTGTTAAGAACAGCTTGAGGCCTGAGCTTCTAGCTTAAATGAATTACAAGTGCATTCATTGTTTAAAGTTTTGTCACGTACAGTTTCACTGTTCAGCACTGTAACCTGATAGAAAGTAAAGAAATCCAGAACAAGATTGTTGTATTTCTTAGTGAATGTTTAACATTTTTGTTTTCCTGCATAGTTTTTGTGCTCTGAACTCCGTGTTTACAAAGTCAGTCCCAAATGATGGACTCTAACAAACCGAAGTGTTATCACGCCGTTACATGCGTTCCATGAAATTAGATTAACAGCTGAAACTTTTCCTCTTCTTTTCTTAGAAAGAAAGTGTTTTACTTTCATTGGATTATAGTTGAGAGTAAAAAAAGCATTTTAGGAGGACTAAAATGATGAAAAGTTTGGTATTTAAAAATCATTGTGTCTCTGCACTATGAAGTAACACAGCTGAGGAAGGCAACCAAACACACTGAATGTTTTCTAGTTTCACGTGGCCTTCAATTTGGGGTGGGGGGTGGGGGGTATTTCTCTCTTTTGGCCCAAAGAACAATGGGTCTTTCATGTTCACCTTTCCATCCGTGGGTGCCCACTGCCCCCCTCAAACAAAAGCTCAACAGTTACTCAGTGGTTGACACAAGGCCATGAGTTACGTGATACTCTCTTCTTAAAAGGTGAGCAGTAAGTAAAAAAGGATGAATTAGAATCAACAACCTAAAAAAAGCTCTTCTAGCTGCATCAGTTTGACCTCTGAAAAAAGGGCTGCCATTATTAAAGAGCAGCACTTTAAGATGTGCTTTAAAAAGAAAATACTGTAGATATATTTAGGAGTATATACAGGTGCTGGTCATAAAATCAGAAAATCATGAAAAAGTTAATTTATTTCAGTAATTCCATTCAAAACTTGAAACTTGTATATTATATTCATTCATTACACACAGACTGATATATTTCAAATGTTGATTTCTTTTAATGCTGATGTATCTCAGAAAATTAGAATATTATTTAAGATCAATAAAAAAATGGATTTTTAGAAATGTTGGCCAACTGAAAAGTATGAGCATGTGCAGCACTCAATATAAGTTGGGCTCTTTTTGTCTGGATTACTGCAGCAATGCAGCATGGCATACCATACCATACCATACCACTTTATTTATAAAGCACTTAAAACAGCAACAAGGCCAACCAAAGTGCTGTACGGACAAAACAACAGATAACACACAAAGCAAAATACAAAATGAGGTAAATCAGAATATAGACAAAAAACGATGCAGATAATGACGACAAACCAGTGTAGAACATACAGGATCAAAACACAGATCATCTTGTGTTGAAAGCTATTGAATAGTACAAAGTTTGTTTTCTCAGTCATCCAGGTATATAACAACAAAAAAGGTTGAATCATGTCATCTGGACTTCGTTTTTTTGTTAAAAAAGAAACGTTTCGCCCCTCATCCAACACAAACACAAGAGTCAGGGTGGCTTCTGGGTAATACCAGATGGCTAGGCCTCAGACTGACGAAGCCTCTTGGATGAGGGGCGAAACGTTTCTTTTTTAACAAAAAAACGAAGTCCAGATGACATGATTCAACCTTTTTT
>NC_056510.1:25781605-25792432 GCF_014905685.2 Nematolebias whitei
GTTAGTGAAAAGGCCAGACTTCAGGGGTATCTGAGGCAGGCTTGAAACACAAGAGTCAGGGTGGCTTCTGGGTAATACCAGATGGCTAGGCCTTAGACTGACGAAGCCTCTTGGATGAGGGGCGAAACGTTTCTTTTTTAACAAAAAAACGAAGTCCAGATGACATGATTCAACCTTTTTTGTTGCTATTGAATAGTAGTGAGTTTTTAAACGGGACTTGAAAACCGAGAGGGAGGGGGCCTGTCTGACAAGCAGAGGTAACTGGCATGGAGTCCATTAGTCTGTGGCACTGCTCAGGAGTTATGAGAGTCCAGGTTGCTCTGATAGTGGCCTTCAGCTCTTCTGAATTGTTGGGTCTGGTGTATCGCATCTTCCTCTTCACAATACCTCATAGATTTTCTATGGGGTTAAAGTCAGTCAAGTTTGCTGGCCAATTAAGAACAGGGATACCACGGTCCTTAAACCAAGTACTGGTAGCTTTGGCACTATGTGCAGGTGCCAAGTCCTGTTGGAAAATTAAATCTGCATCTCCATAGAGTTGGTCAGCAGCAGGAAGAATGAAGTGCTCAAAAACTTCCTGGTAGACAGCTGCGTTGACCTTGGACCTCAGAAAACACAAGTGGACCAACACCAGTAGATGACATGGCCCCAAACCATCACTGACTCTAGAAACTTGACACTGGACCTCAAGCAACGTGGATTCTGTGCCTCTTCTCTCTTCCTCCAGACTCTGGGACCTTGATTTCCAAAGGAAATGTAAAATTTACTTTCATCAGAGAACATAACTTTGGACCACTCAGCTGCAGTCTCAGGCGAGACGCTTCTGATGCTGTCTCTTGTTCAAGAGTGGCTTGACACAAAGAATGTGACAGCTGAAACCCAAGTCTTGCATACATCTGTGCATGGTGGTTCTTGAAGCACTGACTCCAGCTGCAGTCCTCTCTTTGTGAATCTCACCCACGTTTTGGAATAGGTTTCATTTCACAATCCTCTCCAGGGTGCAGTTATCCCTACTGCGTGTACACTTTTTTTCTACCATATTGTTTCCTTTCCTTCGCCTCTCTATTAATGTGCTTGGACACAGAGCTCTGTGAACAGCCAGCCTCTTTAGCAATGATTTTTTGTGTCTTGCCCTCCTTGTGCAAGGTGTCAATAGTCGTCTTTTGGACAACTGTCACGTCAGCAGGCTTCCCCTTGATTGTGTAGCCTACAGAACTAGACTGAGCCATTTAAAGGCTTTTGCAAGTGTTTTGAGTTAATTAGCTGATTAGACTGTGGCCCTAGGTGCCTTCACTATTGAACCTTTTCATAATATTCTAATTTTCTGAGATATTGAATTTGGGGTTTTCATTAGTTGTCAGTTACACTGCCTGGCCAAATAAAAGTCAACACCAAAAAAAAGGTCACACACTAATATTTTGTTGGACCACCTTTAGCTTTGATTACGTCATGCATTCTCTGTGATATTGTTTCGATAAGCTTCTGCAATGTCACAAGATCTATTTCCATCCAGTGTTGCATTAATTTTTCACCAATATCTTGCATTGATGACTAGGGACTAGGCATGATGGGTGCATCACTTTACCTGCCTCTCTTCTTACCCTGATGCGCCCATCACTCTGGAACAGGGTAAATCTGGACTCATCAGACCACATGACCTTCTTCCATTGCTCCAGAGTCCAATCTTTATGCTCCCTAGAAAAATTAAGCCTTTTTGTCCAGTTAGCCTCACTGATTAGTGGTTTTCTTAAGGCTTCACAGCTGTTCAGTCCCAATTCCCTGAGTTCCCTTCACATTGTGCGTGTGTAAATGTTCTTACTTTCACTATTAAACACAGCCCTGAGTGCTACTGTTGTTTTTCTTCTATTTGATTTCATCAAACGTTTAAGTGATCACCGATCACGATCATTCAGGATTTTTTTCTGGCCACATTTCTTCCTCGAAGACGATGGGTCCCCACTTTCCTTCCAGTTTTTAACAATGCATTGGACAGTTCTTAACTCAATTTTAGTGGTTTCTGCAATCTCCTTAGATGTTTTCTCTGCTTGATGCCAGTGATTTGACCCTTCTCCAACAGACTGACATCTTTTCCACAACCACAATGTGTCTTTCACCATGGTTGTTTAAGAAATGAGAAGCAACTCATTGCACCAGTTGGGATTAAATAAGTTGTTGCCAGCTGAAAGATAATCGCCCATGCAGTAATTATCCAATAGGAGGCTCGTACCCATTTGCTTAGTGATTGCGCAAGGTTTTTGATTGAAACTGTGATAGGTAAGATGGCAGGTGATATACATTATTTTAAGGAGTTTCATTCATGATTGTTCAGTGTTTTGCATAGTTGTATTTTTGTATTTTCTTGTGGCTGCAGCAACAATCACTGACAAGTGTCCAGATCTGTTTCAGAAGGCCTGCAATGGATTCCAAAAGACAGAAATATATTTTTTACAATACTCATCTACAGGAGAGTGGTGGCACAGAGAAGAGGAGTGTTGATGCAGAGGTTAGAGAAGGTGGGCCTGTGATCGGAAGGCCACCGGTTCAACTCCCCGTACTGACAACATCAAAATGTGGGTGGGAAAGGCGAAACACCCACACCTGCCTCCACTCTGGGCCCTTGAGCAAGACTCCAAATCCCCACCATCTGCTTCCCCGGACACCCTAGATAGCAACTCTTTGCATCACACAGAGGGCTGTGGTAGCTTAGTAGTCTGTGGTTGCGTCGGGAAGGGCATCTGGCGTAAAAACAATTGCAAGTTTTTGTACAATTTAGTTCGCTGTGGCGACCCCTGAAGGGAGTAGCTGAAAAAAAATCATCTACAAGATGGATTTTTGCTATTTTCTCAATTACTTGTCTATAGGGTCCACCAAACCACCAGATTTTTTAAAAATAAATATTATCATAAACACAACCTTTCACAAACTATTTACTAAAGTGGGGCAGCACGGTGGCGCAACCAGTAGAGCCGCTGCCTCTCAGTGCGCAGGTCCCTGGTTCAAATCCCAGTCCGGGGACCTTTCTAGGTGGAGTTTGCATGTTCTCTCCGTGCATGCGTGGGTTTCCTCTGGGCACTCGGGTTTCCTCCCACAGACCAAAAACATGCATGTTAGGCTGATTGGTAACTCTAAATTGTCCCTAGGTGAGAGTGAGAGAGTGAATGGTTGTTTGTCTTGTTTGTCTCTATGTGGCCCTGTGATGGACAGGAGACCTGTACAGGGTGTACCCCACCCCTCGCACAGTGATTGCCGGACATGGGCAACGGCGACCCCCATGACCCAAAATGGAGGAAGCGGGTAAAAGATAACGGATGGATGGATGGATTTACTAAAGTGTTTTTTGTTCCACTTTGGCTATGCTGTCTCTATCCTGTTTTTCAGGTTTTCTCAAAACATTGGACAGATGATTATTAACATTTTACCAAAACGTTTGAATGAATGATGTAGTCAAAACCTGACGTATGTTTTAGTACTAATGTTTGTACTCACAGATTTCACACTTTAGCCCAAACTCCTTTGGGATTTTGTTCAAGCGAACCAAAGGCGTATATCCAACGTGGTCAAGGATGTTGGGGAGGATCGTTGGTGGTTTAATGCTGTGGTGAAGAAAAGATAAAATCACAACAAACATCAGTGTATGAAGACATCACCACATGGTCAGCATTATCTGAGGACTTATCTTCAGGTCTTTTAGCATATGCTTCAGAGAAAGCTGCTCCTTAGCAGCTTTATACAAGTTTAATTTTCACTATAAAATTCTGGCAAAAAAACTGCTGGTAAACTACTGTAAGTATGAAGTTTGAAATAAAATACCATGAAATGTTCTAGAGTTGTACTTGTTTTTTTACTGAAAAACTGTAAATGTTCCAGTTGACCACAGTGAGATGTTACACTTGTTGTTCAGAATCATTCAGCTTCACTTGATGACAGTAATTAACACAAATTCATTCTAGTTCCTTGATCAGTGTATCACTTAGCAGTAGCGCATTTTACTGTGTTTTCTTTGCTTTAATCAGCTGCCTCTAACCTGATTTAATTAAACTGATTTCATCACTCAGCAGTCTGGATCTTACCGTGGGGGGTGGCTGTGAGGTGACTCTGAAACCGGAGCTCCGGGTCTCCAGGTGCATCTGCTGGGCAGATCAGGGGGGATCCATTTAATCTCATCATCAGACCCCGCGTTCTTCAGATCACTTTCACCATGTTTTCCACAGTTATTCCTCGACTCGTCTTCAGCATTGAGTTGATTGTCTTTGCCACGTGTGCTTGACTCAAGGCCGCCAGTAAACATTTCAGCAACTTCATCCTGTTTGTTGGCGACATCTGCTTGGACCAGTTTGTCTTCATCAGTGCAAGTCTGACCATCTTTCAGACACCTACTGCCAGACACAGAGGGCATTGCTCACCTGTGGCAACATAAGACAATCACACATGAACACAAAACAAAGTGTTAAACTGTGTACATTTGTCTAAATGTTGCACAAAGTTCATCCATAGTGTACATCTTCTAAAAGTACTCATTTGTAGAAAGTGATCCTGACTTAATTGTAACATTTTGTTTTCACCGTGTGCTCCAGCCCTAAACTGCAGTTAACTACCGTAATCTAACAAGGTTGTCAGGTCCTCTGGACGGATTCTTTGTTGTGAAACGTTTCATCTTTTATCTAAAAGACTTCTTCAGTCTGAGGCCCTGCAACAAACTCAGTCTTATAAATAGCACCTTCTCATAGTGGATCAACCAGTTTGTTGTTGACACCCAGAACTAGCTGTTCACATGTAAAAAAAAAAAATGTAAACTAAATTAAAAAATTGATAACAGGGCGGAGGTATCCATGTTCAACTACCACCCTCTTACAATGCTGTTAATGCAAGTACAGTAGTCCCTCGCTACTTCGCGATTCAACTTTTGCGGACTCGCTCTTTCGTGGTTTTTCAAAGAGTGGACATGACACACAACTGGCTGATTAATGGATGAGCCGCACGATCGGTATGGATTTTTTATTTAAAATAAATTATTTAAAATGATTTACCTGTGTGCAGCCCACAGGTGCAGGAGAAGCTCCCTCATACAGCATATTGTGATCTCCGCTCTGCAGCAGAGAAGTGGGCGTGGCCAAGAGCGCTGGCAGATGGCAGAGATCATGACATGCTGTGCTCTTTTAGAGTGTTTAGAGTTTAAAACATTGTTTAGAATATTGCAAGAGTGTGGAAAGGGTTTAAAAACACCTTAAAACATATACAGTATATATATATATATATATATATATATATATATATACTAAAATAAAATACCACTTACTACATGTACTACTATTCTTCGCAGTTTTTCACTTATCGTGGGAGGGCTGAGAGCCCACACGATAAACGAAGGACTACTGTATTACTCAGCCCCCTTGTACGGTTTAAAATCTAGTTTTATTTATATATATATATATATATATATATATATATAAGTTATATAAGTTGCATGATTAAGAAAGTTAAAATAAATTATAAAGATAAAGTTGAGAGGGAACTGAGTAATGGCAATGCAAGAGATGCCTGGAGGGGACTGAACACAATAATGGGGAGGAAACAAAAAGATTCCCTTCAGCACACTGTGTAACGAACCCCGTATAATGGACCAAAATCACCACCACAAAAAATCAATTAAATAAAGTTTATTAACTGATGAAACGGCAGGGCGGACCTCGGCAAGCAGACACAGACTGTGAACCGGTTCCAGGTTCCAAACACCGATCCACACGAACAGTCTAAAGATGGAGAACGGTTAGTGGTTGTGCAGGTGACGAGAGTGAAGGCAAAGTCAGATGAAAAAAACAACCACTAACCGTCTCAGTGATGATGGGGGTTCCGAAGCGCTGAAGCGGGTCCAGCTGACCCGGATGGCTGCTGGAGGAGCTGGGTCTGGTGAGAGACGACAGTCGGCAGCAGCTGTAGCTTGCAGCGAGGTTTGCAGGATAATATGGTGTCTCCAGCACCGAGCGTGATCCAAAACAAGCGAGTGGTGGAGAGTGGAGCTGGTGGGGATGATCCGTGAGACGTGGTCGAGCAGGCGTGGGTCAGAACCGATGATCAGATGCCGAGATAATCCAAGGAGCAGACGAGAGACGAAGTCAGGAGGTCCGTGGGTCCAGAAGCCGGGAGGTCGAGCCGAGAGGAAGGGAACAGGAAACGACGGGAGGACAGAAACGAGTAAAACAGGAATACAAGGACTTGAGAGGACAGGACAGGGACAGAGCGTGGTCATGAGCGCGAGGTATTTACTAACTAAAAGTGTTCAACTACCGGGCACCGAAAAAGAGTCAGCCGTGAGCTTATAAAGGGAGAGGAGGACAGGTGCAGCCAGTTGAGCGCAATCAGCGCTGCTGGCTGCAGTGAAGACAACGTTAAACTAGGAGTGAAGACAAACCTCAACCCACATGCAGAGAAAGAGAAAAACAAAAGAATAGATCCCCAGAACAAAAACAAGTGAACAGAGTGACACAAAAACCTAACTGACAGACGTGATTCGTGACAGATCCCCCCCTCAAGGAACGCCTCCCGGCGTTCCACCAGGTTGCTCAGGATGCAGGCGATGGAAGTCCCGGATCAAGGGCTTATCCAGGACGTGACGGGAGGGCACCCAGGACCGCTCCTCCGGTCCGTACCCCTCCCAATCGATGAGGTACTGCAGGCCCCGACCCCGCCGTCTAGAACGGAGGAGCCGGCGGATGGTGTAAGCCGGTGAACCATCGATCAGACGGGCGGGAGGGGGGGAAGCAACAGGGGAATGAAAATGGGAGGAGGAGACAGGTTTGACACATGAAACATGAAAAGAGGGGTGGACACGTAAGGACTTGGGCAGAGTAAGACGAACAGACACGGGGTTAATGATCTTGGAGATGGGGAAAGGACCAATGAAGCGGGGGGCAAGTTTACGAGAAGCAACCTTCAGGGGAAGGTTCTTCGTGGAGAGCCACACCTTCTGACCCACAGCATACTCAGGTTGGGGGGTCCTATGGCGGTCCGCCTTTTTACAGTAGGCAGCACGTGACTTGAGCAAGGCGGTCTTGGCCCTCCTCCACACCCTCTGGCAACGGAGAGCGGCGAGGTGGGCCGAGGGAACAGATGCCTCCCTCTCCTGAACAGAGATAACAGGTGGTTGGAAACCAAAAACAGTGTAAAAAGGGGACAGACCAGTGGCAGATGAAGGGACGGAATTGAAGGCGTGCTCGATCCACGGGAGAGCAGAGCTCCACTTCTCGGGGTCGTTAAGACAGAGGAGCCTCAGTTTGCCCTCCACTTCCTGATTAGCCCTCTCAGTCTGACCGTCCGTCTCAGGGTGAAAACCCGAGGAGAGGCTAATAGAAATACCCAGAAGACCACAAAACTCTTTCCAGAAGTGGGAGACAAACTGAGGCCCCCGATCAGAAACAATGTCTACAGGCAACCCATGAAGCCTAAAAACCTCACGAGCCATGACGTGAGCCAGTTCTTTAGAGGACGGTAACTTAAGGAGGGGGACCAGATGAATCATTTTGGAGAAACGATCGACAATGGTGAGGATGACAGTGAAATTGTTAGAAGGTGGGAGACCAGTTACAAAGTCCATGCCAATATGAGACCAGGGACGCGAAGGGCAAGGAAGGGGGCGAAGAAGCCCCGATGGAGATCGTCTGGAGGTCTTGGACTGAGCACAGGCTGGACAAGACCGAACGTACAGGCGAACGTCCCTGGACATGGTCTCCCACCAAAATTGGGACCTGACAGTGAAAAGGGTCTTGGCGAAACCTGGGTGACAATACAGCAGGGAGTTGTGACAAAAATGAATGACCTGTTTAACCTTATCGGATGGAACATATAGACGATCAGGTGGACAGCTAGCTGGAGGAGGACGTGTCTGGCTGAGGTCTCTCAGGTCCTGCTCTAACTGGGTGATGGCCAGGCGGGCACTCTCAGGAAGGATAAAACTCTCTTCCTGAGCCGAGGGGAAATTATCCTCCTCCAAAATGCGAGACAGGGCATCGGGCTTAACATTTTTCTCCCCAGGTCGATAAGAGAGGGTGAAATTAAATCGAGAGAAAAACAAGGCCCACCTGGCCTGGCGAGGATTTAGGCGACGAGCGGACCTGAGATATTCCAGGTTCTTGTGGTCAGTCCATACCTGGAACGGGAACCTGGAACCCTCCAGCCAGTGACGCCACTCCTCCAGGGCGAGCTTAACAGCAAGCAGCTCCCTGTCCCCAACATCATAATTTCGTTCTGCCGGGGACAGGCTGCGGGAGAAGAAGGCGCATGGGTGAAGACGTCCATCCTTATTGCGCTGACTAAGAATAGCCCCCGCACCAGTGCTGGAAGCGTCCACCTCCACTACAAAAGGCTCCTCTGAATTGGGGGACTGCAGGATGGGAGCAGAAACAAAAAGTTTCTTAAGTTCGGTAAATGCGGTCTCTGCTGCAGTGGACCAGAAAAAACGAGACTTGGTAGAAGTGAGTTCATGAAGGGGTTTAGCGATGATACTGTAGCCTTTGATAAAACGTCTATAGAAATTGGCAAACCCCAAGAAACGTTGAAGCTGTTTGCGGTCCTTAGGAACGGGCCAATCCACCACAGCAGAGACCTTACTGGAATCCATCTCGACACTATTGGGGGACACAACAAAACCTAGGAATGAAGTTGAAGAGACATGAAATTCACATTTCTCAGCCTTGACATATAGTCCATTCTGTAACAGGCGGGCGAGAACAGATCTCACTTGTTTACGGTGTGAAATTATGTCTTTAGAAAACACAAGTATATCATCGAGATACACAAAAACAAATCTGCCGATCATGTCTCTTAGCACGTCATTCACCAAAGTCTGAAACACGGCCGGTGCGTTGGTTAAACCAAATGGCATTACCAAATACTCATAGTGCCCATCGGGGGTATTAAAAGCCGTCTTCCACTCGTCCCCCTCTCTGATGCGGACCAAGTGATAGGCATTCCTAAGGTCTAATTTGGTGAAGATGCTAGCCCCCTGGATAAGGTCAAAAGCAGTGGACATAAGGGGAAGAGGATATTTGTTCTTAACAGTAATTTTGTTAAGTCCTCTGAAATCTATGCAAGGACGCAGAGACCCGTCCTTCTTTTTAACAAAAAAGAACCCAGCACCGGCAGGAGAGGCGGAAGGGCGGATGATGCCAGATTTCAGGGACCCCTGAATGTACTCTCTCATGGTGGCTTGTTCTGGGGCTGAGAGAGAGTACAGAGCTCCTCTAGGAGGAGTAGACCCTGGAATAAGATCAATGCCACAGTCGTACGGACGGTGAGGAGGAAGCGAGGTGGCCTTAGTTTTATTAAAGACCTTCTTAAGGTCGTGATACTCTCGGGGCACATTAGATATATCTGAATCATAAGTCACATTATTATCTACTGTTTCTACAGGGACCACAGCATCAAAAAGGCATGTAGTTAAACAGTCATCCGACCACCCTAAAATCTCTCCCCTCCTCCAGTCTAGATGGGGATTATGTTTCATTAACCATGTGGTTCCTAAGACCACTGGAGCCTGGGGAGATTTGATGACCACAAAGGATATCTCCTCCTTATGGTTACCCCCTAAACACAATAAAACTGGTTCAGTAATCAAAGAAGAAGAGTTCAAAGGATGACCATCTAAGGCCACTACTGACAGTTTGTGGGGGGTAGAACAAAACCGAATACCTGCTGTTACAGCAAAGTCATGGTCAATGAATTCAGTATCAGCCCCAGAATCAATGAAAGCTTTAATAGAGACCTGAGATTTGCTGGGGGTGATCAGATCGGCGGGTATGGTGAAAGGTGAGGAGAGTTTGCTGGTGCTGACATGGCTCAGTAGATATCTCCTCTCATCTACTGAGCGACCCCTTTTACCGGACACTTGGCGTTGATATGACCAGCCCCTCCACAATAAAAACAAAGATGTCCTCTCCGTCTCCTCTCACGTTCAGTCTCAGTAAGGCGACTCCTGCCCAACTGCATAGGTTCCTCTGCCAACAGAGGAGAAGAAACAATCGGTGAGATGAGAGATCGTGGAGGGGGTCGAAACTCACTGACTGCTTTAGCCGCCGGTGAAGTCTTTGTTCCTCGTTCTCTGGCTCGTTCGACCAGCCTTAAGTCCACCCTGGTGGCCAAATCCTCAAGGTCCTGTAGGGAGTCAGGATAACGTTTAGTAGCTAATCCATCTTTGATTTCATCCGTTAGACCCCTATAAAAGGCATCAGTAAGAGCCTCCTCGTTCCAGTGGCTTCCTGAGGCAATGGCGTGGAAGTCGATAATGTAGTCAGTAACCCTGCGATTACCTTGGTGAATGTCAAACAACCGTCTGGCAGCCTCACGTTCTGGCAAGACAGGGTCAAAAACCCTACAGAGCTCCCTGGTGAAGGCCTGTAGAGAATAAATGTTAGTAGAATTCTTCTGCCATTCAGCAGTGCCCCACTTTTTAGCTTGCCCAGCGAGAAGAGAGATCATATAAGCAACCTTGGATTTTTCTGAGGGAAAAGATGACGGTTGTAATTCAAAATGGATCTCACATTGCGTGATAAAAGGTCTACATTGATCAGGAGTCCCTGAGAACAATTCGGGCGGAGTCAGACGAGGTTCCCTATTGGATTCAACATAACGCGTGGTCATGGCTGAATTATGTTGCTGATCCTGGGAGTATACATTGTCCAATCTGCGGGACATGTTCTGCATGTCTGAGGTTATTTTACCGATAGCTCCCTCAACCTCCGAGCGCCAACCTGCTGGTGGTGAGTGGTCCATAATGGCCCGGTAGTTCTGTAACGAACCCCGTATAATGGACCAAAATCACCACCACAAAAAATC
>NC_056510.1:25792532-25793357 GCF_014905685.2 Nematolebias whitei
TACATATATATATAAAACAGTTCACTAGCACTGCACATTGTTCTGTTTTTACATTTTCTTTCAGAATCCACTGCAAAACCAGCATCTGGATCAGCAGTTTATTTCCTAGTTCTCTTTAATTAGAATATAATAATAATAGTAATAATAATACATATTTGAAATATTTTTTGTTAACTGTTAGGATTATTACATTTTTTTAAAGGTACCAGACCTTTCAAATTCCACAAAAATATGCTTTGTCAAAAACGATTTGACTTAACAAACAAACAAATAAATAAAAAAAACACACATACAAATGAGTGGGGTAAGTGAAGCACCCACATCTCCTCCACCTTTTTTTTTTTTTTGCCTACTGACCTTGAACTGATTTTATGTGGTACACAGCGCTCAAAAGTCTGTCAAAATGAACTTGTTTCACTTAAAGCGCTTTATAGTCTGAAAAATACGGTATATAAAAAATGGACAATATATTACTGGTACATATGGCATCAATGTAAAAAAAAGATTTGTTACACGAGTATAATAATATAATATAATAATAAACAGTTTAATCAAAAACTCACATTAACCTCACGAGTACACTTAGCAAAGAAGTGATGCTTAAATAAATTGTACTGAGACATACAGTATAAAAAAATATTAGTAAAAAAAAAAATTAAATCAATCATTTTGTATTTGTACATTTTACAAATACATATAAAAAAAAACTGTTTAAAAATCTTAGCAAATATATATTATTTACATTTTTCATCACAGTTGCATATATCAGGTTTAAAGGCTTTTAAAGTGTCAGTTTAGACCTTTTAAAGTGTCAGATTAGGCCTT
>NC_056510.1:25793367-25795309 GCF_014905685.2 Nematolebias whitei
TTAGACCTTTTAAAGTGTCAGATTAGGCCTTTTAAAGTGTCAGTTTAAACCTTTTAAAGTGTCAGATTAGACCTTTTAAAGTGTCAGATTAGGCCTTTTAAAGTGTGCTTCTGTGAAGAGGGTACAACCAATAATATCTTACTTGTTGCAGATAGCTGTTTGAATGTCCTCATCACATTTCAAGACTGCACTTACAGTATTTTTTGTTAATTTCAGATTTGTGTAGAAGACATAAAAAGTAGCATTTTATGCATAAATTTATTATTTTTTTTTCTTTATGGAAATCTCCTGCTTGATATAAACACCCCTGACCTGTCAGGTCTGGTGAGATGTGCAGGACAGAGATGCTGACGCTGTTTCTTGTATGCTGTGTGGTCGGTCCGAAGTCGGTTTTAGGGCAAATCCTTGAGGAGTGTTGTCACAGGACAGCGTAGATGTCCTGCAATATTAAATTGGTGGTATATGAGATCCACTTGAATGTCCAAATTGTCCCAGCATAAGAGTAGAGATGATCTGTGTATTTCACCTCAATTGTCTGTTTTTAATGTTTTGGCTCATGAAGGTAATTACAATTCTTAATTTTTCACGATTCTGGGATTCTAAAGTTTTATCTTTAAATCACTTCAACTGAGGTGAAGTGCTGAGCAGCATTGTCTCAGTTTCATCTGCATCTCCTGATGAAAATACAAGAAATGCTCAATGATTAATACCACTGGCAGTGATGTAAAAACAAGTTTTAAACTAAAAAACGTACAACAGATTTCAGGTTTCCTGAACTACAGCCAAGTGTTGAGCAACTCCAGCTTAACTGGAAAAAACTGAAGACGCAAGTCAATAAAGAAGCTGCATTTACTCATTTGATGCTCCACGCCCCCACCCCCACTGCTCAAATGGCTCCAAACCTGCTGGAAATACATTTTTTTTTACTTTAAACGCTTATCTGCATGAACATGTCCAACAACTGTCTTACCTTTAGACTGCTGACTCTTCCCAATGCAACTTTGCACCACAACCAGGCAACGGCATGGATTCGTCTCATTTCTCTTCTGCCATTTTCTGCAAAAATAAAAAAGAGTTTATAAACACAGAAGATTATATTCCTGATGTGTCTCAACAAATGAAAAGATGTAAGTGGGAGCTCCAAATGTTAGCTTTTTAAAATATATTAAAGGGTTATCTTAGTCATTGCATTCTACATTAGATTAGTCTCCACACACAGAAACTGCTTCTCCAACTCTGTTTAAATTTAGTCAAATATTTGATGATCACAGCATTTGTAAAATACTAACTTTGTCCGTTTGCGCTCATATTTACTTTACATTATTTAGCTGACAGTGTTTCATATCGTTTTAATAGAACCTGAAGGGTGAGTCAGATCACAATGTTTGAAACTAAATACAGGAGTGAAGGAGTTTTGCCTATGCTTGGAAAAAAAAAACTTTCAAATAATATAAAAGAACAATAGAAATAAGGATAAGCAGCATGTGCGAGTCCTGTTCAGGTCACAGAATTTGTTATCGCACAGTCAGACGTGCGTTGGTGTCTCAGAGTACTGATGGGGCAGTTTCAGGAATGTGTGTGAAAATCTGCTGCAAGTCTTTCTTTGCAGAGCTGCTGCTGTTTGTTTCATTTTCTTTTTCTGCTGTGGAAAGTTGCAGAAATTAAAATAAACAAAAGGCCCACTGAGACGTTGAAGGAACATGCTATTTTAAAAGCTGAATATTCACAATTACTTTTTAAATTTTTTTTTTTTTTTTTTACACTTTATTGTTTTGGCAATAAAAATGATCGCAGTAAGACTCCTCGTATTGTATCTTCTGTTACTTTTGGATCAACAAAAGAAAAAGTTAAATTTAAAAAAGTTAAATCTGGTCCTCTGGACATTCAAAAAAAACCAAAAAAAAAAAAACAAAGCAAATCAACAAAAAAATGTAGAAACGTT
>NC_056510.1:25795409-25810086 GCF_014905685.2 Nematolebias whitei
TTCGCTCCTCATCCGAGGAGCTTTCTCAATTCAAAGAGCAGAGAGAGAGAGATACAGGTTATAAGGCTCTGCTCTTTGAATTGAGAAAGCTCCTCGGATGAGGAGCGAAACGTCTTCTGTTACAAATAAAGTCCAGTTGTTTTTGTATTGAACGCTTTTTGAATTCATCATGTCCTGGATGACTGAGAATCTTCACCAGCATTCTGTTTCACAATGTTTTAGCGTGACAGAAGTTGACGGACGAGTTTCCGATTATGTTAACGGAAATACCCAGAATGAAAGGATAAGGAAAGCATGAACAGATACCAGGACTCAAAAGCAGTTTACAGTGTTTATTTACAAAGTATCATAAACTCATCTGCCAAGTTCTGTCACACTATAAACATTATGAAAAGCATCATCCAGATAAACCATCTAACATGATTCTGAGTATCAATGACCCCAAAATGGCAGACTAAACAGACTCGAGACTCAGGTAAGACAAAAAGTGATATTTATTTACAATGCAGGAAAAACTGGTGGCTGGGCTGCGGAGGGAAGCAGGAGATTGGATGAGTAATTGATCCCAAAGAGATGGTCCAATAAATAATTATTCTGTTTATGATATCCTTACTTACGGTTGGTTTGGTTGCAGATGGTGTCGGATGGAAGAGTCCAATGTTGGGCCTTGAGTGGGTAATGCCGGTGTGCAGGTTCGGAGGATCAGAGCAGCCAAGGAGTCAGGAGGGAGCCGAGAAAACAGGACGAGGCAGAACAAAGGCAATCAATGCTCAAGCGTTGGCTGAACGTCTGGCACGGGTTTAAATGGTGCAGCAGGTACTGGTCAGGAATCAGGTGCAGGTGTGATCCATTAGTCAAGTCAAGTCAAGTCAGATTTATTTATAGAGCACATTTAAAACAGAAACTGTTACCAAAGTGCTTAACAAAAATATCACATCATCAGATAAAAAGTAGCAAGATATATTTACAGCACATGGAATAAAAATATAAAACCAAAAACAATTAGAAACAATGAAATACTAAATCAGATCACGTTGTGTCAAAAGTCAAGGAAATAATAACAAAAAGGTGCTCGTTGACTGTGTAGGAAGGAAGTAGAGGTAGAAAAGACTAGAAATCCCACACCATCTCATCACCACCAAACTGGTTGGCCCACTGTGAGTAAGCCACTAATGGGACTGCTTGTTGTGGCTCCTCAGACTGATGAAGTCCTTAAGGATGAAATGTTTCAACACAAAAAGAATCCATCCAAAGGACCTGACTAAACTTTGTTGGATTATTTTTTTAACCTGGATTATTCAACATGAACTTTGATGATGAATAAACAGTTTCAGGTCAAATATGAATGCAGACAAACCATAAACAAAGATAGTATTTTAAGTTGCATAATTTACTTCCATTTTTGTTAAATAATAATGAACAGTTTCTGTTCAAACTCTATTAGAGAAGCAGCTTAGGGAGTGAAGATGTAGGTGAAACAATGATCAGTAGGTGACTGAACAGCTGTGATTGTTTTGTGTATTGTTATTTTAGGGTTTTAATGTCTTGTATGGATGTGAAACAAATTACCCCTCTGGGATAATGAAGATTCTTGAACTTGCAAAGACAGCTCAGTAACACTCTACAATAAGGTACACAACATTTAATTAAAAGCTACATAGTTACATTTAATCATGTAAACATGATTGTTAAATCATGCTTCTTCCAACTGAGGCGGCTGTCTAAATTGAAGCCCATATTGTCCAAAAAGAACATGGAGACAGTAATACATGCGTTCATTACATCTAGGCTTGATTACTGCAATTCAATCCTGTTTGGTATCAGTCAGACCTCCATAGCACGACTACAACTGGTCCAAAATGTAGCAGCCTGATTTTTAACCAGTACAGGCAAAAGAGAGCACATTACACCAGTTTTGGCCTCACTGCACTGGTTACCGGTTCACTTTCGAATCCAGTTCAAAATACTCCTGTATGTCTACAAATCACTGAACAGTGTCGCCCCCCCCCATCTCTCTGATTTGCTACAACCGTATGTCCCACCACTCTCCCTGAGGTCAGCGGACCAGTTGCTCCTCACAGTTCCAGGATCTCGTCTTAAGCGCAGAGGTGACAGGGCCTTCTCTGTAGCAGGACCAAGACTTTGGAACGAGTTACCTCTGCTTGTCAGACAGCCCCCCCCCCCCTCTCGGTTTTCAAGTCCCGTTTAAAAACTCACTACTATTCAGTAGCTTTCAACACCAGATGATCTGTTTGACCCTGGATGCTCCACACTGGTTTGTCGTCATTATCTGCATCGTTTTTATGTCTATATTCTGATTTTCCTCATTTTGTATTTTGCTTTGTGTGTTTCCTGTTGTTCTGTCTGTACAGCTCTTTGGTTGGCCTTGTCGCTGTTTTAAGTGCTCTATAAATAAAGTGGTATGGTACGGTATGGTAACATTTGATTAACTACTGGGGAATGCCTCAGGAACTAATCAGGAGCTAATGGGTAGTTAACTAGTACTTACTGGGGAACACACAGCCAAGCCTTATTAGGGGACTACTGGTTTGTTACCACAGAAACAGAGGAGAAATTCTCCTTGTGGGTTCTGAATAAAACCTGCACCAGTGAGGTCACAACTCGTAATTGTTAAAAACCTGTTTCCTAGTGATTACTGGTTTTATTGGATTTTCTCTTTTGTAAACCTATTGATGAAAGACATTATCAGTTTCATAATCTTGTACTGGTGTCATCTTAACTATGTCTATCACTTACTGATCACCAAACCATTGCCTGGCTATTATTTTGTTCACTGATGTAGTGAAGCATCATACCAAGTACTTACTGAGGAACCAGTCATTGCTTAATCACTACTGACCATTACTGGTTTGTTCCTGTGTTAACAAACAAGTAGTCCCATAATAAGGATAGGCTGTGTGTTCCCCAATAAATAAATACTGGTTAACTACCCATTAGTTCTTGATTACTTCCTCTTCATTTACAAGGTAACTAACCAGTAGTCCCCTAATAAGGCTTGGCTGTGTGTTCCCCAGTAAGAACTGGTTAACTACCCATTAGCTGCTGATTTGTTCCCGATTCGTTTCTGAGGCGTTCCCTAGTAGTTAATCAAATTTTGTGTATCTTATTGTAAAGTGTTACCGACAGCTCTTTAAAGAAAACGTAATATGCCACAGAAAGCACATGAGTGATTAAGTTTTTGCTTGACTTGGTATGTATGTATGTATGTATGTATGTATGTATGTATGTATGTATGTATGTATGTTTTATTTATTCATTTCATTTCATCCAAACAACAAATATAATACAATTTAAAGAAAAGAAAAAAGATATACAATCACAGAAATAAAATGAAAGGCAGCAGAAGAAGAATGAGTTATTCTAACATCTGCCCCTTGTCCCCAAAATATATTCCAAACAAAATTACTATAAAAAAGCAAGATGAATTAATAAAATAAATAAATAAATAAATAAATAAATAAATAAATAAATAAATAAATAAAATAAAAACTTAGCTAAAATATAAGATCAACTGTAAACAATTTTTATGAACTCACATTATACTTAATATTTTTTTAAAAACAAATTTTTATCATCTTCTTGAATATGTACATAGTTTTGGCATTTTTAATATCAACCTCCAGATCATTCCACAATCTAATACCCTGAGATCTAGTGGATCGCATCTTCAGACTGGTGCGACACCACGGCTTCATAAACATCTCCATCCCCTTAAGATAATAATTACTTTCTCTTTTAACAAATTTCCCTTGAATGTTAGTAGGTAGTATGTTTTTGTTGGCCCCATACATAAACAGTAAGATATTGTAATCAACCAAGTCATAAAATTTTAATATCTTTAGCTGATGAAACAATATATTTGATGGATGGTTATAATCTTTTCTGGTAATAATTCTTATGGCTCTTTTCTGTAAAATAAAAATTGGATTTGTAATTGTTTTACATGCTTTACCCCAGACTTCAATACAGTAAATTAAATGTGGAACAATAATGGCATTATACAATAGAAACATTGCTTTATCATTGAATAACTCTCTAACTTTGTGCATTACTGCAATCGATTTAGCTATTTTAGTTCTTAAGTTTTTTACGTGAGATCTCCATGTTAGTTTTTCATCAATGATGACACCCAGAAATTTCACCTCATTGACTCTATTAATTTCAATTCCATCGACTCTAAATGGAGTATCAAGCACTTTCTTGTTATTACTAAAAATCATATAATTTGTTTTATCTACATTTAAAGATAATTGTTAAGTTGAAACCAATTTTGTATTTTCACAAATTCTTTTTCTGCCATCTTCAGCATTTGCACAACATTTTCACCCACCCAAAGAAAAGTAGTATCATCTGCAAACAAAATACATTTAAAAAATCCAGACACATTTACCAGGTCATTCACATATAAAATAAATAGCTTAGGTCCAAGTATAGAGCCTTGAGGCACTCCACATGTAATATTACAGAATTCAGATTTTACATCATTTATTTGAACAAATTGTTTCCTTTTTTCTAGATAACTAGATACCCACTGCAATGCATGCCCTCTAATACCATATTTATTTAGTTTTTTGAGAAGAATATTGTGATCAATAGTATCAAATGCTTTCTTTAGATCAACATAAATACTAATACAAATTTTTTTTTGATCCACAGCAGTCGTTATCTGTTCCATTAAGTCCATGAGTGCCATTGACGTAGAATTTTTAGGTCTAAACCCATATTGACTATTACTTAATATATTTTGCCTATTGATAAATTCATTTAATCTAGTGACAAATAATTTCTCTAAAATCTTCGAAAACTGTGGCAACAACGATATTGGCCTGTAATTATTAAACACACGTTTCTCTCCACTCTTATATAATGCTATTACCTTGGCTATTTTCATGTTATTTGGAAATACCCCTGTTGAAAATGATAAATTTCATATATATGTAAATGGCTCAATAACATAACTCATAATATTCTTTACCAGCATCATATCCATGTCCATCCAGTCTTTTGATTTTTTTATCTGCAAGATGTTTTACGATAGTCATAATTTCTTCTTTATCAGTTCCCCAAGAAAAAAACTGTTTGTGTAATCCGTAACCGTATGGTTTACATTTTTATCTATATTTGGGATTTTTGCTGCCAGACTTGGGCCAATATTCACAAAATGTTCATTGAATCCATTTACGATTTCATTTTGGTCATAAATTTTTTTGTCATCCTTTACAAAATATTGTGGAATGCTCGATTTTGTTTTATGATTATTCAGAACACTGTTCATTATTTGCCATGTTGCCCTCATATTACCATTACTTTGGTCTAATAATTCACTGTAATATTTCTTTTTATGCTTTCTTATAATCCCTACCAATTTATTTTTATAATTTTTATATCTCTGTTCTGCTTCGTTTGTTCTTAATTTCAGAAAGTTTGAGTATAAGTAGTTCTTTTTTTTACAAGCATTTCTTAACCCTTTGGTCATCCACGGTTTGTCATCAACACGTTTCTTTGTGTAATTTTCTTGTACATTTTCAACAGGTTTCAACTTGTATCATTTTCAACAGGGGTATTTCCAAATAACATGAAAATAGCCAAGGTAATACCATTATATAAGAGTGGAGAGAAACGTGTGTTTAATTTTTTTCATACAAAGCTCCTAAAATATTCATAAATACATCATATGCTTTGTTTACATCATCAACATATACATCCTTCCAATTTTGTTTTGTTAAATCTGCTTTTAGTTTATCTAGAGCTTTCTTTGATGTGTTGATTATTTTTTTCATAATTTTATCTACTTTCACATCATATTGATCTTTTTTATAGATAGTGAAGACTGGTAGGTGGTCACTGACATCCGTGATCAAAATGCCACCCATAAGTTCTTTATTTGTTATATTTGTAAAAATGTTGTCAATTATTGAAGCACTATGGGTAGTAATTCTTGTGGGTTTTGAAATCAATGGATAAAGATTTAAACTGTGCATTGAGTTTATAAATGTTCCGATATTATTTGAGTCTGTTTTATTTCCCAGGTCTATATTAAAATCTCCACACAAAAAAACTGATTTATTAGAACTTTTTTCCAACATTGTCATGATGTGATTGGTGAATGATTCAATATTTGAATCAGGTGATCGATATACACAACTCATCATTATATTTTTGGAAGTCTCGTTTAATATTTCAACTGTAATCATTTCCATAATGTTATCCACAGCTACTGACAATTTATTGATCATTTTACATTTAATTTCCTTATTTACAAGTAGAGCTACGCCTCCACCTCGTTTATTGTTTCTGTTCACATGATAAAGTTCATACCCTTCAATATTAACACTTTTTATATTTTCCTCATTTAGCCATGTTTCTGAGACTGCTATTATACTGAAAGTTCTGTTTAAATGATTTAAATAATCTGTTATTTTAAATAAATTTGTGTTTATACTTCTACTATTAATATGAATAATGGAGAAGTCATCTTTAGACATTTTAATTTCATTGAATTGTTCTTCATTGTAATACTCACACTCTTTAATTTCAGGAAAAAAGTTTTTATCAATCACATCATCTATATTGTAAATTTTAAATTCTGAGTCTTCGTATGTTGTCATATTTCAATGTATGTGTCCATTTGTCATTTACCATTTTTAGCTTATCCGTTTACCTTGTTTAGTTTGTCCGTTTACCTTGTTTAGTTTGTCTATTTCTGGACTCATTTAAATCTTTCCAGCTCCTTGAGTTCTTTTATTATTTTAGCATGAGACCCTTCCTGTTCTTTGATCCAAATGTTTCCGTTTCTGGTCCAAGTTGATGATATTTTTTTTTGTTTTTTTAACAGCCTTGCTTCACGTGCAAAATCTGCATTTTTTTTGTTCAGTGTTCATTTATGTAGACGTTTGTTCCTTTCAGTTTTTTTTGCTTGTATTATTACATTGTTTCTTGATTTCCTGTTTGTGAACTTGATCACTACAGTCGGTTTGTGTTTGTTTAATTTATTAGGCAATGTGTGACAAATTGAAATGTCCTTTTGTTCGATTTTAATGTCCTTGTCCTGTAAGAAAGTAACTACTTGCTGTTCCAGAGTTAGTTGTTGCTCCTGTGGTGAATCTTCAGTGATGCTTTCATTTATAGTAGCATCTGCATAGGATCGGTGTTTGATTTCCAATCCGTTAATCAGCAAGTCATTGTTTTTTTATAAATTGTTCTAGACCATCTACTTTATTTTCCAGTTCAGATATCTTTTTGTCTCTTCCCATCACTTGGTCTCTGTTTATACTAAATATCTCAAGAACCACAGGACAAAGTCCAATGAAATGAAAATAATTTTACAAATGTACACATTTGATGTGTTAGTAGCTGAGTGTCATTTCCATTTAGAACATTCCTTTAAGGAATGATGGACCTTAAATGTTAAAAGTTCATTCATGTTGCAACTTGTAATGAAGCGTATTGACTGATTTATTTTTAATCAACATATGTTTGTCAGTTTGATTCAGAAAAAAAGTAAATATATATATATATTGTAATAAATAAAACAGCAGCTATACACACACTTTATTACAAACATATTTTGGGCTCAAGTTAAATCAAAATTGATTAACAAAAGTTTATTGTCTTGTTTGTGCTCACACATGGGTGTTGTCATAATTCACATTTATTTCTGTTACAAATACGATAATTCACAGGAAGCAAAGATGAAAGCACGAGATAAGATCCACTCATCCATTATCTTTACGCTGATTTTTCCATTTCAGGTCGCGGGGGTCACTTGTCCAGCTTACTGCGACAGAGGCGGGGGACAACTGAGATCAACAATTTGTAACAATCCCAAAATTCAGATCTGATGTTCATTTCACCGGCATTTTAAATATTTACACACCTTTCAATTGTTGTGAAAATATTCAACATTTTCAACAAAAATCTGAATAAACGGTACATTACATACATCAATGTGAATGCTTTTTTAAAAAAACAGACATTGATATAAAAAAAAAACCAGCTTAAGCAAAAATGTTCGCTATAACGTTGTAATAATAATAATAATAATAAGTAACTTGTTTCATGAGGAAGACGTGACCCTTCAAACACACTGCAAGGAGACAACACCATCATAAAAATATTAAACAAACACATCAACAATGTCTGTATACATTTAACAACATATAATTAAAAATGACAGCTTTTACATTCTTAGCAACATATACATTTGCATTTTTCATCACAGTGGAATATCAGGCTAAATGCTTTTAAAGGGATAGTTCAGAGCTTTTAATGTGGAGTTCTGTAAAGGTCATGGCCAATAATATCTTACCTGTATTAGATAGCTGTTTGAATGAACTCATTAAAAACTTGACTCACATTTCAAGATTGCACTCAGTATTTCCAGAACACAAACCCAAAGGAGCACAAGCCAGTGTGTCTCTTGTGCCGATCTCAAGCCCCGATAAACGGTGAGGGTTGTATCAAGAATGGCATCTGGCATAAAATACTTCTGCCAAAACTAACATGCGAGTTAATCTAAATGACACCATATCAGTTCAGTCGAGGGCCGGGTTAATGACCATCACTGGTGTTGCTGACAGACAGGATGTGAAAGGAAATTAGTTAGTCAATTCAAAAAGCGTTCAATACAAAAACAACTGGACTTTATTTGTAACAGAAGACGTTTCGCTCCTCATCCGAGGAGCTTTCTCAATTCAAAGAGCAGAGAGAGAGAGATACAGGTTATAAGGCTCTGCTCTTTGAATTGAGAAAGCTCCTCGGATGAGGAGCGAAACGTCTTCTGTTACAAATAAAGTCCAGTTGTTTTTGTATTGAACGCTTTTTGAATTGTGAAACAGACTAAACAGTTTCAGGGCAAATAGGAATGCAGACAGACCACAAACAAAGACAGTATTTTAAGTTTCATAATTAGCTCCCATTTGTGTAAAATAGTGTTAAACAGTTTCTAAACACAATTAGAGAACAACAAAGTCCATGCTCAATAATCCAGGTGTACAATCCAGCAAGTTAGGGAGTGAAGACTGTGATCTGTAGGTGAAACGATGACCCCATTTACAGCAATTCAACAAAACTAACCCAAATCTTTTAAAACACAAACATTTGACACTCCCGACTACATTTTTTCATTAGTACAAAGAAATACAATAACAGTAATAAACAATGTTGTCATTTTAATGACATCACATTGTTTGCTTGCATCATCAACATGATGGACATGATATCTGGTCATCATATCGATCATGGTCGAAGCAGATGGCCGCTTGTCCTGAGCCTGGTTCTGCTGGAGGGTTCTTCCTTTTAAAAAGGGAGTTTTTCCTTTCCACTGTTGCCACTGTGCTTGCTCAGGATGGGAGACTGCAACGAAGCCAAGATTCATCTCGTCTGCTGGATTCCTTAGATAGAGAATTTTACGGCTTTTATGTATGTGAATGTTCCTGTTCAGTGCCCTGAGACAACTTTGTTGTGATTTGGCGCTATATAAATAAATTGAATTGAATCTGTATTTGTAGTGGAACAAGTAAAAATAGCACAAAAAGGAAGGAAATGTGTGTTTGAACAATTTGTCACAATTCTTCTTGACAATAAATTGTATACTATTGGGAAAGACTGTTTATTTCCCCTCAAGTGGTGCCATTTATTTATTTAGAAAAGTGCATTTGTGAGTTGAGCAGCAAAGTGGAGTATAAGACGTGCCCATGAATAACTTGCCACATTTGTTTAACCCACAAATATGTTTTCCTATAATGTGGCACGATTTGAGGGGAAATAAACAAGCGTTCCAGCTGTGTAAGATTTATTGCCAAGAAGCATTTCACAACAAATAATCGACCAGACACACAGTTCCTGTCTTTTGTACTCCGTTTATATTAGCTGTACAGTGTGCTACCACTGTTGTACATATTTAATTAACATAAAAACTGAATCTTCAGAGTGTATGAAAAAATTTATTTTAGCTACCAGGAAAATTTTGCTTAGACCAGAAATATAGATTCTGTTGAAATTATTTCAGGACGAGTGTAACACTTGCTCCAACTTTACTGCACTTTTCTTATGTGTACTTGTTAAAACTGGAAGCTCCAAGTCAAGATTACTGACCAGCAACAAGTTAACACTTTACTGATATTCAACCACTAAATTCACTAAATTAAACCACTAAATTCACTAAATTATCAGAGTCAACAGCTGAAGCAGAATTCATAGGGAGTTCTTATCACATTATACAGAATGAGGAGGACACTGAAATTTATTTTATTTCAAAATAATGAATCAAACAATCATATTGCACAACACAAATGATAAGATAATTTGGAGATTAACTATCGTAGTTGGAAACATAGTAAAGTACTTACTAAATCAATAATGAACAATCTAAATTTAAATCAAGGATTAATTATTTTTTAATTGAAGGCACAATTAATTATTTGAGTAGGAATTATTTTTGGCTTACATGCTCAAATTTAGACAAAGTTTAACTAATAGTTTACTTTGGATTTTATTTGAGAGAAGTTATTTAATGCAACCAGATCAAGTCATTTATTATCACTGCAAGCCAGGAAATGATTTATCAAGTTGCATCAGCTAAAAGGACATAACCAGACCAAGAGTTGCATCACGTTGGAGAAACATACTTGATATCACGTACTCGAAAGGAGCCACACTGACACTCAACATATTTTTTTTACTTGCAAGGACAGATTACACAGATATACATGCATGAAGACCAGTTTCAAGAATCTGCCAAGGGCAGTGTGTGAAGCTTGTTTTTATACTCTTATCAGTTCAGTCGAGCTCAGACAACCTTGGAGTGCCAGTTGCACACTGTGGCCTCCCAGCTCTTCATCCAGCTCTCTCTGCTAACCCAAACATATGGTTCATGGGCAAAGTTAACATTCTCAGCCAGAGTAGTTAACCACCATGAACTTTGATCAAAAATTCCTTAACAATTCATGTCAGCAGGTTTTGGCTCCTTACCAGGTTAGTGTTGAGTTCATTCATATTTCTGGGGTTCTACTGGCTGATCAGACCAGGGTACACCACGAGGAGGACCAGCCAGGAACTGCAAGGTAGCTGAAAGTCACTGATTCAGCAGTCTGTGTCTCATCTGATGAGAAGCTGTGCAGTTATATTTGCCAGCTTACACTTTAAGCTGAAAATGAGAGTCTTGCAGTGAGAAAAACAACGCTTCGTCTTTGGTAGTTACTGGAACTCTATTGCTTCTAATAAAAAATTTAACCGATCAAACTTGTTTTCTTTGCTCAGGAATAAAGACAAACTCATCAGGATGAAGAAAACAGATGAACTGACAAGTGTCACACAAAGAAACTTGTACCATCAGCTCTTTTAAGTGTTTTGAGGAACTCAAATATTATAACTGACAAAAACCAGATCACAGACAACAGGAAGGTTTAAAAGATTTATTGATAAACTGCTTCTGGTGGAGGTCTGAGTCCTCAGGCCAGCATGATCTGAAGAGACAGGAAGGTTAGTGGATTAGCGTTCAATGGCTTTAGTTTGACAGTTCAGTTAAAAACTGAAACCTTTATAAATAACAGATGAAGGATTTCCTTAGAAGAGGTGGTTTCTATGAGGTCATGGAGCTGGTTTTGAGGCAGGACTGAGCATGAAGCAGTTAGGAGGAAGATCCAGAAGACAGGTACAGGGAGACAGGCGAGGGTCATGCACGTGATCAGAAATCTGAAACTAAACTTGAATCTTGATCCGGTAGACGTGGTCGTTGTAGAAAAGGCAGAGGTCATTACCATGAGCAGAGTAGATAATCCAAAGCAAGCAGGGGACGAGCAAGATGGGTAATCCGTAAAACAGGCATGAAGTCAGAACCAGGAAGACAAACGAAACTGTGGCATGGACACTGGACATTTACTCACTGAGGCTTTAATCTGGCACTGAGGACTGTGAACAGGGAGCTTAAATAGGAGACTGAGCAGGTGTCATGCATGAGCCTGATAGCAGGCAGAGAGTGAGGTCGTTTTCACACTAGATAGTCCGGTAGACTCGGTTCGGTTCGGGACCAATATTCATGAGCTTTTGTTTACATTTGAGCTGGTGAGTTTGCATTCACACTGCACTGTGCAGTCGAGTCAACCTGTTGAACCAACCTATTCCCCCGCTCGCCTGTGGGGGCGCTGCACCAAGAACTACTGAAAGAAACGACACAAAAACCTCTGAAGACAGTCTTCAGAAGCCAAGATGGTAAGAGGATCACCAATTCCACCATTGTTGCGCAGAAAGATAGTGCAGCAATACCAGAATGGTGTTACCCAGCGTAAAATAGCAAAGACTTTTAAGTTATCATCATCAACCGTGCATAACATCATCAAAAGATTCAGAGAATCTGGAACAATCGCTGTGCGTAAGGGTCAAGGTCAAGTACGTTGACAGCATGTCAATGCCTAGTTAATTTGTTTGTGTCTGTGACTGATCCAGTGTGGGAGAGAAGTGGTGGTGTGGGGGGTTGTTCCACTTGTTCTATTTTCTTTGTTGTTGTATGTTCAAAAATGAAAATATAAATTAAAATACTTTGTTTTAAAAAAAGGAATTTTAAAGAAAACATTTCATGGTGAGCCTGGTAGACAACCTAAAGGTCAAAGGCCATAGTCAGGGGAGCACATCTTCATGCTACTGGAGAATAAATGAGTTGAATGTTGATGTAGGTAAGTGATAAAATCAAAAAGAGATGTTTCAGGCAGGTTGGGAGCTTTTTGAAAAATAAGGGGTATAAATAACGTCAAATGAGGAAATACAGCCTCTTCAGTGCACTTTTAGGTGAAACTTAACATAACTTAGTGTCACGATGATGAGCCTGAAAGTCACTTCTTCCTCATGGGACACTGTCTGTTATGAAGTCATTGTGAATGTTTTCTTTAAAATCTTTTTTTCATTTCTATAAATATGAGTTTTACATTGATGAGCAGAATATGGTGAGTTGAGATTGTGCCACATTGAAAAAGTCTGACTGGTACCCACAACTGGAAAATAAATGGCTGTGCTAGACTTTGATGTTTTTACAAGAAGCAGACACAGTGAAAGTAGAAAGAAAACGTAAATCATGTTATGTTGAAGGTTCAAAAATATTACTACTTATTATTATTTGGTGAAGCCCATACTCTAGAGATGTTGCACTGGGATTGATTCTGGGGCCTTTTACAACAGAGTTGAAACATTTTACAGGGCTTGGATTGGTTGACTCTTGGATTGCTCACAATTAGATCTTGCTTAATAAATTTTGTGGCTTCTGAAGGTAAAAGTAGAGATGTTAAAACAAAAGAGGGTAAATACATACATGTATTCAAAAAGTGTTCAATACAAAAACAACTGGACTTTATTTGTAACAGAAGACATTTTGCTTCTCATCCGAGGAGCTTTCTCAATTGTAATACATCCATGTATTACTTTTTGGTTCTATGTACATTTTATTATCCAAATGTTTTCACCCTTATTTAACTTTTTTTTTCATTAAAATAAAAAATCCAATTATATTTCAGATTATAGGGCAATGAAATAGAAGGATTGCCTTAAGAGGTGAATACATTAGCAAGGCACTGTGTTAGCTTTTGTGTTAAACCCGTAGAAAATTTGTCACTGCATAGTTTTTCTTACATGTCTGATCTTGTGTGCCCTCAAGTCTTTACACATTCTCACATAAACACATTACGTGCTCTTGCAAGCTGCAAATAAAATAGGAGACAACTGTCAAACTCATGAACTTTATTTGTCGTCTCTTATCTTATCTTATTTCACCGCTCAAGGTGGCTGCATGTTGGAGCAGCTCTGTTACTTTCATTCTGAGATTTTGCTTTTGGAAACTTTAATTCCTCTTTTTCTGGATGTGGGTCACATTTTTTTGGATGATTGTTTCCTCTGGTATCAGATGCTGTGCAGCTGGAAGGATTTTTACTGAAACTTTTTTAGTTTTGGACATTTCTTAGATGCGTAACCATGGCAACAAGGCAGTTTTCTACAACCAACAGCAGCTGATTAACATCTCAAAAGCTCAAATAATATCTCAACTACAGCCCCAAATCTCAAATGAGTTGAAAGGATGTTCTGTGGACGCATTCTCATCTACCTGCCAGCTGTGCTCGGGTGCCTGACCGCTGGGGTCCTACGGCTGGTGGGAGGCACGGCTCGCGGGGGGACGGGATCGTCCCTTGGCGCCTGCAGTTGTCTGTCCGCAGCAACGAGGAGATCGGCGGACTGCTGGGAGGAGTGGCCGTCGCTCTGGGAGGGGTTCTGCCCAGCGTTGGGGCGGTTTTGCAGCCCGGGGGGACCGGGAGGCCGGCCGAGTCGAGAAGGGGTTCTCTGCAGACCAAAAGTGGGCGTTTCTGGCAAATAGGCGTTTGTCAGCAGCAAACACTGATTGGCTAACGGTATTTAATAGGCGTTTGTCGGCGGCGAACACTGATTGGCTAACAGTATTTAATAGGCGTTTGTCAGCAGCAAACACTGATTGGCTAACAGTATTTAATAGGCGTTTGTCGGCGGCGAACACTGATTGGCTAACAGTATTTAATAGGCGTTTGTCAGCAGCAAACACTGATTGGCTAACGGTATTTAATAGGCGTTTGTCGGCGGCGAACACTGATTGGCTAACAGTATTTAATAGGCGTTTGTCAGCAGCAAACACTGATTGGCTAAC
>NC_056510.1:25810096-25812625 GCF_014905685.2 Nematolebias whitei
ACAGTATTTAATAGGCGTTTGTCAGCAGCAAACACTGATTGGCTAACAGTATTTAATAGGCGTTTGTCGGCGGCGAACACTGATTGGCTATGGGTAACCCTCAAAGTCACGAGGATTATTGATGAGGTAACGTTTCTTTGCGATGTTTGACAAAGAAATATGATTTATTGTACTTATAAAGTATGTTATGTTTTCACTTATGCATATTATTGAAGTACATTTATTGTAAGTCACGATAGTCCGAAGTCCCTGTGTACATAATTTCGCTCCACCACATGTACCACATGAGGTGCGAATGACAATAAAGAAACTCTGACTCTGATAGTTTCGACCGTTCTCTCGTTGTTGTCGTGCTTTAGAAGTTTAGCTCATGTGAAAACATGGTGGGGAATTCCCATGCAGAGGTAAAGTGAGCCTCCACTCGGCTCCAGCAGCTCTCACTGTGCACGTTTACAACTGTGTGTTGCTTTTCAAAATAAAAGCTGAAAATAAAAGTTCTTAATACTTGAAAAATAAATATTTAAAAGCTGTGTATAACTGAAAAATATGAAAAACAAATAAATAAAAGTTGTTATTAGCTGAAAAATAAATAAATAAAAGCTGTTAATTATATCGATGTCTTTCTGCCAGGAACCACTCTCACTTCAGGTTGACTCTAAAAGACCCCAAGATGTTGCTTTTCAAAATAAATCACCTCCAAAGTTTAACATAGTTCATAGTAATAGTCAAAAGTTGCTGACCTTGTTGCAACATGAGTTAACACGAACATGAGTGTAATTTGTCAATGATTCAATAATGAGTAATAACTTATTCAATAATAAGTCTGTAATTTGTCAATAATAGTCAATAATTCATTCAAGAATAGATTATGGGTGTTTGGTATGGCTCAGTGGCTAAAATGGGTTGGATGTTAGAGAAATTACTTAATTTTCAATTACCTGATGCACAAATTCCTTCATTTATAGTTAAACTTTAGGAAATCAACTTTTTTTTTTCCTTGTGAAAAAAAATATCAAAATTAACTTTTGGTATTCATTTTGAATAGATTGGGGAAGGAAAACAGCCCAGGCCGTGTAGAACTGCTATTTTGTAAAAATGTTGTGCTTGGTGATCTAATCATATTTTTATTACAACTTCAGGTGTTGTGAACTGGAGGAAATATTCTGAAGAATTTCAGGCTGAGCACAGAAAGCCTTATGTAATTTCTGTCTGCTTCAGCTGTGGAGAAGAATTTAAAGACTGTGCAGGTTTCTGGGGCAGCGTCAAAAGAGGAGAGCTGAGGGGCTTCTACAGTGAGGCCATTACTCTTGGGTACTGCACCCACTTGTGTGCAATGGATGCAGGGTTAGTAGTCCAGCTTTTGTACTGTGATGCCCACACATTACAATAAGTAACAACTAGCAACACCCTGACTAAACTATGTTTTGTGTTTCCAACAGATGCTACGATGACTTCTAAAAATGGATGTCCCAATAAACACAATAAAAAAAAATCAATGATGCATCAAATGTTGTCTGAGTATGTTTTAAGGTAATAACAAATGTGAAATCTGGAAGACAAAGAGAATTCCTGAATCTGTCTTGTGTGCTTTGATGTGTACATAAGTTTATTGGAGGTCCTGAAACAACTTTTCTGAGAACACAAAGATTTTTATTTTACCTTTGGCCAAGATGTCAGTTTGAAATCAGGCTGCTTACTGCAAAACCAAGAGGTTTTTATAAGACAGTCTTCATTTGTATTTTTTTGTCGACAAAGCTAAATGTAATTTCTAAAATATGGATAAATCTGATCTCATCATGCAGCATAAGCAACTGGGTACAGGTGTGAGGGCCAAAAGTCTGGTTATGTACTGACTCCTAAATGTGCTGGTTTTCTACTGAAACATGGAGTAGGGTTGACCTTTAAAATGTGAGACAGCTGAGGAAGTTAACCAGTAAACAGAAATACCGGCTCCAGTTGCAGAAATCTTACAGAAACTGACAAATCACTCATCTGTAGTGACTGCAGGTTGAACAAGAAAATGTGAATCTAAAAAAAGTTAAATCTGGTCCTCTGGACATTCAAAAAAACAAAACAAAGCAAAACAACAAAAAAATGTAGAAACGTTTCGTCTCTCATCCAAGAGACTTCCTCAGTCTGAGGTGCTGTTTTCAACTCAGTCTCTTAAATAGCACCTTCTCAGAGTGGATCAACCAATTTTGCTGCTGACAACCAAAACCAGCTGATCACATGCTCAAGAAGGACCATCAGCCTAACAATGGATCATTAGCACACTGATGGCTGTTTATTATTCACAGAGGGCTGAGTGATACTAGCAATCACAGCATTGTAAGAGGGGGACAGTTGAACCCGGAGGCCTCCACCCCTGTTTAATGATGGACGATTTCTTTTCACAAAGATGGCCTCCTTTACTCCTCTCTCAAACCATCGTTCCTCTCTGTCCAGGATGTGAACATCTTCATCCCTGAAAGAGTGACCGCTGGCCTGGAGATGAGTGTAGACCGCAGAGTCCTGGCCTGATGATGTTGA
>NC_056510.1:25812725-25829403 GCF_014905685.2 Nematolebias whitei
CCATCTGATGACTTTCTTTCTTGAATTAATCAAGCAGAAAAGACAATCCTCTATAATCATTACTGTTTTACAAATGTTTGATGATCAAATTGTGTTAGTTCCATTCAATGCTTACAGGTTGAAAAAGAACTACTCATTTTATTTTACATAAACAATAAGTAATGATTTTTATTCCTCATTCAAAGAAGAAATCAGGTTAATATGTATTTCTTGATTTTCTGTCTTCAGTGAGCAAGCTGTCGTAAGTATGTGAAAGTTGAAGCTTCGGTCAACTAAATGTTTACTGAAAATGGGATGTCATGTTTTACTATTTGGAAAGATACAACAGAGTGAGGCTCCAAAAAGTCTGGTATTCTGCAATAATCTTTTCTGTATGTTGAAAACAAATTCATTCCCTGACCTCGACTTTTGATAATACCTTACGTCAAAAAACACACCTCTTTCTGGTACATCCACGAATCAGAAAGCTCTAAATTGAACCGGAAGTCGACCCATTTAAAATGTGGCAACTTCCCAGTTCAGGTTAGAATTTGTTAGAATTCATGGAGAATTCATGGAGAATGGTGAAGTGAATGGAAGAGAATTCGAGAATTCAGGAGAGTCAGAGACGTTTGGAATTATAACTTCTGTTTGAACAACCCACGCACGACTATCTAAGGATTTCAGCAGCTCTCAACGGAGACGCTGAAAGGTCTGGAGGATTCTCTATCGAGCTGATCTATCATCAACCAGGTAACGGTCTCTTCTTCGACTAAAGTGTACCGGAGGCGAGCTGAGATCTGATGAAGCGTGCACGTTCTGGTCTACAGATATTAATTCCCTCACATAGTTCTCTGTAAGATAAATCTCCATTTCATCTTAAACTCTTCTCTCTCTCACAAAACCAGTACAGATATTTTAGAAATATCTGAAGCAAAGTCCTCGTTCACCGCCGAGTGATCGATGCTCATTTTCTGTGAAACTTGTCTGTTATTATTTTCATATTTTGCCAAATTAATGTAAATGTTTGATGTTAAACTTTGATTCTGAAAATAAATGACCACATTCATTTGATGGGTCAAAGATAATAACGTCTCTCGTTCGCATTTCTTTAAATTCAATGCACGGCATTACACAGTCAGAAAGATGAAGAACTCGTGAATATTGTATCAATATATATCTCATATATTTGTCATACTACAAAAGCCACTGACACATTATGTTTAGAAAATAAACATCTCAGTTTCTCTGATACTCCCTCAACATATGGAATGACCACTGGTCTGGGTCTGGGTTCCTCCTTTTCACCTGTTGGCTGACTGGAGTCCTGTTTGGGTTTCTTCTCTGCTTTCAGGAAGGCCCAGTTAGGATATCCACATTGCTCTAGAGCCTGTCTTGTGTGGGATTTCTCTTTCTGCACGGTTACTGAGCTAGTGGGGACGCTGTCTGCTCTGTGATACAGAGTCCTGATGATGATGTTCACATCCTGGACAGAGAGGAACGATGGTTTGAGAGAGGAGTAAAGGAGGCCATCTTTGTGAAAAGAAATTGTCCATCGTTAAACAGGGGTGGAGGCCTACGTGTTCAACTGTCCCCCTCTTACAATGCTGTGATTGCTTGTATCACTCAGCCCTCTGTGAATAGTAAACATCCATCATCTAAAAAAGTTAAATCTGGTCCTTTGGACATTCAAAAAAACAAAACAAAGCAAAACAACAAAAAAATGTAGAAACGTTTCGTATCTCATCCGAGAGACTTCCTCAGTCTGAGGTGCTGTATTCAGCTCAGTCTCTTAAATAGCACCTTCTCAGAGTGGATCAACCAGTTTTGCTGCTGACAACCAAAACCAGCTGATCACATGCTCAAGAAGGACCATCAGCCTAACAATGAATCATTAGCACCCTGATGGATTGTTTCATCAGTCTCCATGATGACATCCCTCACCTTATCCACAAAGTCCATGGTGTTCTGTATGTGGTGAGAAGATCAACATCATCAGGCCAGGACTCTGCGGTCTACACTCATCTCCAGGCCAGCAGTCACTCTTTCAGGGATGAAGATGTGCACATCCTGGATAGAGAGGAACGATGGTTTGAGAGAGGAGTAAAGGAGGCCATTTTTGTGAAAAGAAATCGTCCATCGTTAAACAGGGGTGGAGGCCTACGTGTTCAATTGTCCCCCTCTTACAATGCTGTGATTGCTAGTATCACTCAGCCCTCTGTGAACAGTAAACAGCCATCAGTGTGCTAATGATCCATTGTTTGGCTGATTGTCCTTCTTGAGCATGTGATCAGCTGGTTTTGGTTGTCAGCAGCAAAACTAGTTGATCCACTCTGAGAAGGTGCTATTTAAGAGACTGAGCTGAATACAGCACCTCAGACTGAGGAAGTCTCTCGGATGAGAGACGAAACGTTTCTACATTTTTTTGTTGTTTTGCATTGTTTTGTTTTTTTGAATGTCCAGAGGACCAGATTTAACTTTTTTTAGATTTTTCTACCTGGATTATTGAGCATGCATCAGGATAAGAAAATGTGAAGTTAAAGGAAACATCCTTTGTCCCAAGGCCAGTTTAAGTATCATTTATATTTTTCTTTCTTTATGAATCGATTGTAACTTTTTTCACATTTTTCAACAACCAAAATGGAATTTGTTTTTTAATGTTATGGCCAGGGATTAAAAAACCCTAACATTTAGTTCTCCTCACTACCCAGTTATGTTGCTCTTATTTTGAAATGTAACCGAAAGTTCTGTGTTAAGAGAGGTGGAAAAAGAAGTTATGGAGACGCCGCGGCAGTATACTGGAGCAATGTTGAACCGAGACGCCGCCAGTGTTGAACCTGAGACGCCGCTAATGTCGAACCGGTTAACACCATAGACATAATATGCCTGTGGTTAACACAATCTGCCAATGACGCCTTGTTTTTAGACATCATGTGTCTGTGATTATGGCATTTCATCGTTCAGCCTTTTTTTCTATCATCCAATCAGATGTGGCCAGCCAGACACGCCTATTTTTTTTATCGTCCAATCAAATGTGGCCGGCCAGACATGCCCATTTTTCTACCGTCCAATCAGATGTGGTCGACCAGACACGCCCGTTTTCATATAGTCCAATCAGATGTGACGACCCAGATACGCCCACTTTCCTACAGTCCAATCAGATATGATCGCCCAGATACGCCTTCCGAATTTGCCTGCAGAGATACCTACTTGGCTGAGTCTGGGTGAACGGATCGGACGGCGTCTGTAGCCGGTTTCTTGGGATCCACTGTGGGATGGACCTTTGCAGGGGATCCTTCCTGCCTGAAGCCATCAGTATCTATAACATCTCTTAATGAGATGAGGATAATGAGTTACAACAACAAAATAATTTCCCTTTGGGATTAATAAAGTATTTTTGAATTGAATTGAATTATCTTCCATATTTTTTTATTGTCTACCATCACAGTCTCTTCTGTCCTATATTTTGACAGCAGCACTTTCTGGTGACAAGCAGTAATAATGGCACCAGCAATAAGGCTCCTCTTATAGATGGCTAATAAATTGTTTATAGATACATTATTAATTCCTCTATAAACACTTTATAAATCATTAATAATTGTACCATGTAATATAATATTGTACTTTATCACTATATTATAAGTATACAACTAATATTATAACCTAAAAAAAATAGGTTTACAAATACTTATTGTTGGGCAGCACGGTGGCGCAACTGGTATAGCTGCTGCCTCTCAGCGAGCAGGTCCTTGGTTCAAACCCCGGTCCAGGGGCCTTCTGGGTGGAGTTTGCATGTTCTCTCCGTGCATGCGTGGGTTTTCTCCGGGTACTCCGGTTTCCTCGCACAGACTAAAAACATACATGTTAGGCTGATTGGTAACTCTAAATTGTCCCTAGGTGTGAGTGAGAGAGTGAATGGTTGTTTGTCTCGTTTGTCTCTATGTGTCCCTGTGATGGACTTGCGACCCGTCCAGGGTGTCCCCCGCCCCTCGCACGGTGATTGCTGGACATGGGCACCAGCGACCCCCGTGACCCAAAATGGAATAAGCGGGTAAAGATAATGGATGGATGGATACTTATTGTTCTCACAAGGTAGTAACTTAGTCTGAAATGTTTAATATAACAACTCTAAATGGAAGATATTTGTCTCACTATTTGACAAGAAACTGGTCAGTTTTGTCTCTCTATCACTCTTAATTAATGAATAATAAGCAGTTATTTAATTATTCATAAAGGATTTAAAAAGGAATTAAAAGATATATTTTCTTCTTCTTCTTCTTCTTCTTCTTTTGGCTGCTCCCTGCATTAGGGGTCGCCACAGCGAGCTAAGTTGCACAACGACTTGGTAATTATTTTTACACCGGATGTCCTTCCTGACGCAACCACAAACCACTGAGCTACCACAGCCCTCTGTGTGGAGCAGAGAGCTGCTATCTATGACACCTGGAGGAGCAGATGGTGGGGGTTAAGGGCCTTGCTCAAGGGCCCAGAGTGGGACGAATGAGGGTGGGGGCAGGTGTGGGTGCTTCACCTACCCCACCCACATTTTTGATGTTGTCAGTACCGGGGCTTGAACCGGCGATTTTCCGATCACAGGCCCACCTTCTCTAACCTCTGCGTCACCACTCCCATATCTATAAACTATTTATTAGCCATCGATCTATAAGGGGAGAATATTGTAAAGTGGTACCATAATAACAGAGTAGAAAAGAAATGTATTAATTGTAATAAACCTAACATATCTCCTCTGTTACCCAAACAACCTCATTCACTTGTAGTTTTTTCTCAGAAAGATTAGTATTACTGTCATGCAAAATAAAGTGTCTGCAATTTATCTGTAACCATTCAGTTTGGCAGACGTGCAATTAATTACAAATAGTCTTTATAAAACACAAAGCATTCATAAAAGTACAACTAAAATTAACTCATAATCACAAGCCTTTGTTTACACTTTTATTAACCTTTATTTTTTACAGACTTTTTTTTCATCACATAGTATTTTATTTTCATTCACCAGGTTGGTCCTTGTCTTTGTGTTTGGTGTCTGTTTTGGGATGAGGGATTATACTTTCTGCTATAAGGCCTTGGTGTTTCATTGGAGCAAAGCAAAAGCCATGTTGCATTCCATCTTTTCCCATCACTGAGGACAAATGGACTCAGTCCAGTCTACTGCTGACAAATATGTGCTGTACTTGGTCTTTCCTTTCCTCACATGAGAAGTCTTCTGCATTCTGACATAGCTCTAGCAATGACTTTTGTGGATTTGGCTCCTATCTTTTTGTTAAAATAAAGTGCACTTTTGACTTGCTGTAGAGCAACGTTTTATCTAACATGGTGACACTGTCCATTGTCCTTTGGCAGGAGCTCCAGTTATGTCCCCATTGGTCTTCTCTGAGACACAGGAAAGGGGATTCATCATCATGGCATGAGGTGAAACCCAGTAGATGTGTAGCATTTCAGAAACTTTCAAGATCATCCAATAGCTGATTGATCTGAAACATTTAGTGCTTTATTAAAGCAGTACACACGTCTGCTTGCCCCATGGTATACACTTGTTTTGATGTGCTTATATTTTGTCATGAAGTCAGAAATAGCAGAAGATATAAACTGATCCATTATCAGCTGTGATGGTGCAAGAGTTTCCTTGAAAAAAACCCACAAGTTGCAAATGCCATGACAATGTTTGCTGTAATAGTAAGTAATGGTTGCAAAAGTAAAAGGTATATGTTTTTAAACATTCTAAAACAACTTTTTATCCTTCATGTAACTTCATTAGTTAATCTGAGAATTGTTGTTTTCATTAAAGTTAAAATCCAATTAAAATCCAGGTTCTAGGTCAACAAAATTAAAACATTAGATAAAGGGGTGGATATTTCAGCATGACGCTGTACTTATAATTAAAGATTGTCAGAGATGTTGGCTTTTGTGTTCCTTTTGTGGAAAGTTTTGTCACAAAACAGTTTTACTCCTACACCTTTCTATTCAATTCTTACGTGCTCTCGAGTCTTTCTGCCTACTAATGTGAACAGATTATATGTGAAAGAAACATTGTGGCAGTGTGAATTGTGTCCTAATCTTTGCATACTCAATAATCCAGATAAATCTAACATAGTTGAGTTGGGTCCTTTGGATTGGTTTGTCTTTGTTGAAACATTTTTGTATTTTAAGAAGAATCCATGCAGAGGACCTGAAGTAAACTTTTTAGATAGTGACAATGCTGCTCCTGTTTATCGCTAATAAATAAAGTGCATTGACTTTTACAGCTTGGGGAAAAGAAAAAAATACTGTCTTGGTTTGTTTAATTTAATATTTTGTCATAGACCTTGTGTTTGATTTATTTTTGTATACGCAGTTGTTTCTATTCATAGTTTTTTTTTTTTCTAGTTATTAAGCTAATCATTATACCTTTATAGGCTATTTTCTGATATAATTTTTAACCAGATAATATTTAAGATAACCTACCATCTTCTAATAAAAACAAATAGTTTTGTGGTTAAATTTATGGTAGTTTGAGCTAAAACGTGTTAATACCAGATCTGGAAAAAATAAAATAAAAAATAGAAGCGCAGATTAATGATCAACCCAACGTTACGTCATTTCTCCATCCTTGAATGAGCTCGCTCTCGTACGTCCTCTTTGCGTCTGACGTAGTCAATCAACAGGAAGTGATACCGGCAGCTATTGCTAACTGGCTAGCGCACGAAGCTAGCGAGTGGAAATGAATCGACAGCAAAAACGCGGTGTTCGTTTTTACAAGCTGGAACAAAACTCACATTTATGTTCACGGTAAGAGAATATTTAAAATATAAAAACTCATAGAATTAAATTCTTGTCCAGTGGTTAAACCTGACATCCCGATTGTATTAGTCTGAAGTTTATTTGTAAATCAGTTCCGAATCGTTTTTATGTTTGTGCTAATAAAAAACGCTGATCAAGTCCAGAATCACTCTGCAGTTAAATTTTTAGTTAAAAAACCTGTCGAACAATCTTTGAGAGCGGTTTGTGAAGATGTGACAAGTATGAAAAGTGCATAAGTTCAATGTTTGTTAGATATACAGATGTACTGTTTACAAACTGTGTAACATTTTACTGTAATCTGTCATGAAAACCTTTTTTTCTCTCTTTTAAACGAAAATTCACAGCTTTAAATTAAGTGTTTGCTTCGTCTATATACAGCAGACATAGAAACGTGAGTATTTCATGTCCAGTGCATTATTATAATTTAGATAATGTCACAATTGACCTATAAATAAACCTTGTTGTAGGAAGGGACAATCACTGCTCAGCTGTTTGACCCCAACAAAGCCATCAATTTGTGACTGTCTAGATAAGTTACAGCGAATCTAATGTTCTGCTCACCCCTTATAAAAGGCCACTTGTTTGCATAAAAAAAAATTAAACCAGTATCAGTCATTTCTAAACATTTTTCATACTTATTGTGACTTATGTCCTTTACAGCCTAATATAAAAATAAATCTATTGCAGGGTAAATACCGGTATTTTTTTCAGCTTCTCCCTCTTCGGGGGACACCACAGTGAGCAAATTTGTATGAAAGATTTGACAATTGTTTTACTCCAGATGCCCTTCCTGACACAACCTGGGTTCAAGCACACAATCTCAGGATAAAAATATTGAAAATAAAAATAATACAATAATGTAGTTGTGTACATGTGGCAACCTGTTGAGTTTAGGGAACCTTTATCTTACAAATACAAACAAACAAAAACCAGGTCTAGCTAAGTACAATGAATATCAATATCAAACCTGCCAAAAACATAAGTGTATTGTGGTCTGATGAACCTGAAATAAAACTTTCAAGTCACATTTCCAAAAGATCCATTTGGTGCAGAAACGAGAGTGGATCATCAAAAGAACATCTCCACAATGAAACATAGTGGTGGCAGTATCATGGTGTGGGGTTGCTTTTCATCATGTGGAACTGGGGTTTTACTCAAGGTGGGTGGAATTATAAACAATTGCAAATACCTGTTTTTGGACAAAAACGTTCAGGTCCTTAACCCCAAATCAACAACAGAATGTCTTCACTAGAAGAAAATCAACGTTTTGGAATGTTGTAGCCAAAGTGTAGTAGTAGTGGGGGTGTGGCAGGGGGGTAATAATTACCAAGTCAAAATATGGCATGCTGATAGATTCATTCCTAAAAGGACTGAAGACTGTAATTAATTTAGATGCATTCAATATTTTATTACTTTAAGGATGTCACACTTATGCAACCAGCTGATGGCATCTTTTATTTTATTTTTTGCCCTGCAAAATGTAACATGTTCCTGGGAACATGTTCCCTTCACCTAATGATTTAGCAGGTGCTAAATAATTTAAAATAATTTATTTTAAATAAACAATCCATGGCTCATCCGTCTTGTCCAATCTTACCTTGAAAAACCGCTAAATATTGAACTGCGAAGTAGCGAGGGACTACTTGTAGTTTTAAAATAATTAATCAAGGGCTAATGTTTTACATCATATAAACTTGGTATTTTATCAAGAATGTGTGTACTTTATCCTTCATAACTGTGCAAAATATAAAAGAGATTAGTCCTTTAGATTAGATCCAGAAACCAGATTTTCAACTTCAAACTGGTTGGCCCAATATGTGAGTGTTCTACTTAAAAGACTGCATATGTTGTCGCTCCTCGGACTAATGATGACTGATGAAGTCTCTTGGATGAGAGACGAAACGTTTCAGCACAAAGAAACTATCCTGAGGACCTGACAACTTTGTTGGACAAAGAGATTAGGTTACGTTTACTTTAACTGGACTGTCAGTTTCCACACAAGAAGGAGATCATTAACACATTTTAATCTAATGGTGCAGAGTAGATGACTGACATTGTTGATTAACATCTTCAACTCTTTCTTACAAAAATCTTCTACTTATTTTGGCTTCTCCTTCTTCAGTCGTTGCCACAGTGAGTCATCCTCCTCCATCTCACTCTGTCCTCTGCATCCTGAACAATTTTGATTTACCATTTTAAAAATATTACGATGCGTCTAACGAGTTCTATGGGATAATTCAAGAACTATATTAGGTTTATGTTGATGACAGAGGGTGAATGTTTTTAAAAAAAAATTGGGCTGCTTGTTGAATAGTGAAGAGAAATTAGTTTCAAGGACATAGTGAGGTGTGTCTGGTGTGTGAGGTTGAGAGGTTCTGCCTAGAAATAGTCGGACTCACCTCTACGCATGGCTCTGGCTCTGGAACCAGTTTCCTTGAGAGGGGTTGGACACTCTTCCACTCTGGAGTTGCCCCTGGTGAGAGGCGCTGAGCAGGAGTGGGCATACTTATTGCCCCCCATGTTGGTGCCTGTGTGTTGGAGTTCACCCCAGTGAATGAGAGGGTGGCCTCCCTCCGCCTATGTATGGGGGGATGGGTTCTGACTGTCATTTGTGCTTATGCACCAAACGGCAGTTCAGATTATCCGCCCTTTTTGGAGTCCTTGTAGGGGGTACTGGAAAATGCACCTCCTGGGGACTCCTTTGTTCTGCTGGGGGACTTCAATGCTCACGTGGGCAATGACAGTGAGACCTGGAGGGGTGTGGTTGGAAGGAACGGCCTCCCTGATCTGAACCCGTGTGGTGTTCTGTTGGTGGACATCTGTGCTCATCATGGATTGTCAATAACGAACACCTTGTTCAAGCATAAGGGTGTCCATATGTGCTCTTGGCACCAGGACACCCTAGACCGCAGTTCGATGATTGACTTTGTCATCGTCTCATCTGATCTGCGGTCACATGTCTTGAACACTCGGGTGAAGAGAGGGGCAGAGCTGTCCACTGATCACTACCTGGTGGTGAGTTGGCTCTGATAGTGGGGGAGGATGCCGGTCAGACCTGGCAGACCCAAACGTGTTGTGAGGGTTTGCTGGGAACGTCTGGCAGAGTCTCCTGTGAGACGGAGTTTTAACTCCCACCTCCGGGAGAACTTCGAACATGTTCCGGGGGGAGGTGGGGGACATCGAGTCCGAGTGTGCCATGTTCCGTGCCTCTATTGTCGAGGCGGCTTACCGAAGCTGTGGCCGCAAGGTTGTCGGTGCCTGTCGCGGCGGCAACCCTCAAACCCGGTGGTGGACACCATCGGTGAGGGATGCTGTCAGGCTGAAGAAGGAGTCCTATCGGGCCTTTTTGGTCTGTGGGACCCCGGAAGCAGCCGATGGGTACCGGCAGTCCAAGTGACATGCAGCTCAGGAGGTTGTGAGGCAAAAACTCGGGCATGGGAGGAGTTTGGAGAGGCCATGGAGAATGACTTCCGCATGGCTTCGAGGCAATTCTGGTCCACCATCCAGCGTTTCAGGGGGGGAAAGCGGTACGCCACCAACACTGTTTATAGTGGGAGTGGTGCGCTGCTGACCTCAACTCGGGATGTCGTGGGTCGGTGGGAAGAATACTTTTAAAGACCTCCTCAATCCCACCGGCGCGTCTTCCACTGAGGAAGCGGAGCCTGGGGACTCTGGGTCGGGCCCTCCAATCTCTGGTGCTAAGGTCACCGAGGTGGTTAAAAAGTTCCTCGGTGTCAGGGCCCTGGGGATGGATGAGATTTGCCCCAAGTTCCTTAAGGCTGTGGATGTTGTAGGGTTTTGTTGGCTTACGTGACTCTGCAATATTGCGTGGACATCGAGTGAAGTTCCCTTGGATTGGCAGACCGGGGTGGTGGTCCCCCTATTCAAAAAGGGGGACCGTAGAGTGTGTTCCAACTACAGGGGGATCACACTCTTAAGCCTCCCTGGTAAGGTCTATTCGAGGGTTCTGGAGAGGAGGGTCTGTCGGATAGTCAAACTTCGGATTCAGGAGGAGCAGTGCGGTTTTCGTCCTGGTCGTGGAACACTGGACCAGCTCTACACTCTCAGCAGGGTCCTAGAGGGTGCGTGGGAGTTTGCCCAACCGGTCTACATGTGCTTTGTGGACTTGGAGAAGGCGTTCGACCGCGTCCCTTGGGGAACCCTGTGGGGGGTAGTCTGGGAGTATGGGGTACTGGGCCCTTTGATATGGGCTGTTAGGTCCCTGTATGACCGGTGTCAGAGCCTGGTCCGCATTGCCGGCAGTAAGTCGGACTTGTTCCCAGTGAGAGTTGGACTCCGCCAAGGTTGCCCTTTGTCACGATTCTGTTCATTTTATGGACAGAATTTCTAGGCGCTGCCAAGGTGTTGAGGGGATCCGTTTTGGTGGCCTTAGGATTGCCTCTCTGCTTTTTGCAGATGATGTGGTCCTATTGGCTTCATCAGATCGTAATCTACAGCTTTTGCTGGAGCGGTTCGCAGCCGAGTGCGACGCGGCCAGGATGAGGACCAGTTCTTCCAAATCCGAGGCCATGGTCTTGAGCCGGAAAAGGGTAGAGTGCCCCCTCCGGGTCAGGGAGGGGGTCCTGCCACAAGTGGAGGAGTTCAAGTATTTTGGGGTCTTGTTCATGAATGAGGGAAAAATGGAACGTGAGATCGATAGGAGGGTAGGTGCAGCGTCTGCAGTGAAGCAGGCACTGTACAGGTCTGTCGTGGTGAAGAGAGAGCTGAGTCAAAAGGCGAAGCTCTCAATTTACCGATCGATCTACGTTCTCACCCTCATCTATGGTCATGAGCTTTGGGTTGTGACCGAAAGAATGAGATCTTGGATACAAGTGGCCGAAATGAGTTTTCTCCGCAGGGTGTCTTGGCTCTCCCTTAGAGATAGGGTGAGAAGCTCGATCATCCGGGAGAGACTCAGAGTATAGCTGCTTCTTCTCCACGTCAAGAGGAGCCAGTTGAGATGGCTCGGGTATCTGTTTAGGATGCTTCCTGGACGCCTCCCTGGTGAGGTGTTCCGGACACGTCCCACCGGGCGGAGGCCCAGAGGAAGACCTATGACACGCTGGAGGGACTATGTTTCTCGGCTGGCCTGGGAACGCCTCGGGATTCCCCCGTAGGAACTGGACCAAGTGGCTGGGGAGAGAGAAGTCTGGGCCTCCCTACTTAAGCTGCTACCCCCGCGACCCGACCCCGGATAAGCGGAAGAAAATGGATGGATGGACATAGGATGAGCATTTTCCATCCATCCATCCATCCATTATCTTTACCCGCTTATTCCATTTTGAGTCACGGGGGTCGCTGGTGCCCATGTCCAGCAATCACTGTGCGAGGGGCGGGGTACACCCTGGACAGGTCGCAAGTCCATCACAGGGCCACATAGAGACAAACGAGACAAACAACCATTCACTCTCTCAGTCACACCTAGGGACAATTTAGAGTTACCAATCAGCCTAACATGCATGTTTTTGGTCTGTGGGAGGAAACCGGAGCACCCGGAGAAAACCCATGCATGCACGGAGAGAACATGCAAACTCCACCCAGAAAGGCCCCTGGACCGGGGTTTGAACCAAGGACCTGCTCGCTGAGAGGCAGCAGCTCTACCAGTTGCGCCACCGTGCTGCCATGAGCATTTTCCATTTTAACAAAAGTTTTTTTGTTTGTTTGAATTAACATTAAATATAGACTCCAACCTTTTAGTTGACTCATTGCTTCACCAAGTTTTTATAAATACCAGTAATTTAAATATACTAACAATTTTGTGTGTGTTCTTTTGTAAAATAAATCATTTACAAAATTATTTACATCAGGTCATTTATGTTGTATTAATTGATGAGTTATTATTTGTTTCAGCTTCGATAAAGGCACACGGCCACAGAAGGACTGAACAATGGGCCAACGAAGGAAGGTGGGAGCTGTGAAAGCTCCGTCATCTCAGAGAGACTCTGCAGATGTTGCCAGGGTCAACAACAGGAAGCACAACATCTGCATGGTGTCTGACTTTTTCTATCCAAATATGGGGGGAGTAGAAAGTCACATTTATCAGCTTTCTCAGTGTCTGATTGAAAAAGGACATAAGGTGGTAATTGCCACTCACTCCTATGGCAACAGGAAGGGTATCAGATACCTGACCAATGGACTGAAGGTGTACTACCTGCCGCTGCAGGTGATGTACAACCAGTCCACAGCCACTACCTGCTTCCACAGCCTCCCACTGCTGCGCTGTGTGTTCGTCAGGGAACAAATCACTGTGGTTCATGCACACAGCTCATTCTCTGCCATGGCCCATGATGCACTATTCCACGCCAAGACAATGGGCCTGAACACAGTATGTGACTCAAATTTATATTTCTTTTATAAAGTTGTGTATGATATATAAATTTTAAGAGACTTGTTTTTATTTTTAGGTGTTCACTGACCACTCACTCTTCGGTTTTGCTGATGTCAGCTCTGTGCTGACCAACAAGCTTCTGACTATTTCTATGTGCGACACTAACCACATTGTGTGCGTCTCCTATACCAGTAAGGAGAACACGGTGCTCCGTGCTGCCCTCAACCCAGAGATTGTGTCTGTTATTCCCAATGCTGTTGATCCCACAGATTTTACCCCTGACCCCTCCCAGCGCCAAGACGACAGGATTACAATTGTTGTGATCAGCCGTCTCGTCTATCGCAAAGGTGCGTAGGTTCCATTGTGTTGAATGTTGTGGTGTTTGTCCTGTAAGGTGTATTTTGTAGTATCACTTTAGGAAACTAGAAACGGATCCATTTTTGTACCAAAGCCTTTAGACAAAGGTTTCTGACAAAGCAACAGATACCAGAGACCAGCCCAAATATTTTTCTAACAAAGGCCTAAAATTGTTTATACGTCGACCTGTAAATTGTGTAACATTAAATTACAATAAAAAATATTGACAAAAATAAAAGCACACTTTCAGCCATGGTTTTGTTCACAGACTCCTTACAGAATAAAGTGTTGTTTAAAAAATTGCAAGTTGCTCATTTGTCAAAATGACCAAAGATGTTTAATTTCTGTCTGATAAATTCTCCCCCCAAAAAAAAGGTCTAAATTGCAAATGCATTACTATTCTTTGTTTGTTTCTTTTGTTAGCAATGAAACAATTAGACAAGTAAAAGAAACCAGCCACATTTGAAACAGTTTTCAAAGAACTTCAATAAAAAGAACTGAATAAAATTATTAAGAATGACAAGAATATAAAAACAGCATGAAAAGTCCCAAGCTCCTAGCTCCATCTGGAGATTCCAATAAAAATATGAAAAGCATTCAAGGTTTTAATTGTCATTCACATCACATGTGGTACATGAGGTGGAACAAAATTGTGTACACAGGGTCCCAGTTACATCCAAAAATAGCAAAAATGTAAAGTGTAAAAAGAAAAAGTAAATAAGGATCTAAAATATTAACTAAGATATACCCTCAACAAACACCCAACGGTACACTAAAAGATCTAAAATATACATACACTAATCAGTAATAGTGCAAAACAATACACCGAACAACAGCAGCACGATTCTCATAGGTTCTGTTCGGCTATAATTTACATGTTTAATGTGAGCACTAACATAAACTAAACTAAAATAAACTAGGATTTATTCAAAGCATTCAACAGAAATACAGAAACAAGGCGCCAAAAGTGAAAAATAAATAAATCTACAGCAGCATGGTCCAATTGGCAGAGTGGTTCTGATGACAGTGAGCTTATCTTAGCAACATGGTCCAGTTAGCAGCATGATACTGTTAGCAGTGAGGTTTCTCTTAGCATCATTGTCCCGTTGGCACCTTGGTGCTGTTAGCAGTATGGTTGTGTTAGTGGCGTGAATAAAGCAACTATGTTTAATCTCCCTGTATATGCTTAAATAATATTTTGATGTAGCGTTGTCCGTTTCAGAAAGCTCAATTTCTTACAGGACTGTTATTTTAGAGCAGGACAGGGAACCAAGGTATTCAAAAAATTCTCACAACCGTTATATCTAAAAAATATATTTGTACTTAGCAATGCATGTTTTAAAGCAGGGAGTTGCTTTACTTTAACCGTAATAATAAGAGTCCATTTTTTCTCCCCCTGTTCAGGAATTGATCTTCTTGGTGGAATAATCCCAGAGCTTTGCCTCAAGCATCCTGATCTCCATTTCCTAATCGGTGGAGAGGGGCCAAAGAGACTCGTGCTGGAGGAAGTGAGAGAGAAATACCAACTCCATGACAGGTATGGCTGAATGAATATATATTTTTAGATTAACTAGGAAGGAGAGAACACATTGTTCCTTCAGAACATGTTATAATGAGACTAAAAGAATTGGAAAAAGCTTTTAAATTGGAAACAAATCTGTTCTGCCATTATCAGTAGTGTGGTATGTTATCAGCTGAATATTACCAACACTGTTTCCTGTATTTCCTATTTTATCTGTGTCAACAGACTGTTGTAGATGTGACTTAAATCTGTTATCTGTATTTTTGCAGGGTCCGTCTGCTCGGGGCTCTGGAGCATAAAGACGTTCGTGGTGTCCTGGTTCAGGGTCACATCTTCCTCAACACGTCGCTGACTGAAGCATTCTGTATGGCTATTGTGGAGGGAGCCAGCTGTGGGCTGCAGGTCTGTTCTTACTCTACTGTACAGGTTTTTATAATTACCATACCATACCAATTTATTTATATAGCACTTTAAACAGTGACAAAGCACACCAAAGTGCTGTACAGGGACAAACAGAACAAGCACACAGCAACAGATTATATAACAGGACACCAAAAAGTAGAAACCAACAAAAACAATAATGGATAACAACAACAACCGCAACATGACCAACACAGTGTGATGCACACAGACTCAGCACAGATCACTCTGGTATCCTGATGCATGCTCAATAATCCAGGTAGAAAAATCTAAAAAAGTTAAATCTGGTCCTCTGGACATTCAAAAAACCAAAACAAAGCAAAACAACAAAAAATGTAGAAACGTTTCGTCTCTCATCCGAGAGACTTCCTCAGTCTGAGGTGCTGTATTCTCTCTCAAACCATCGTTCCTCTCTGTCCAGGATGTGAATATCTTCATCCCTGAAAGAGTGACCGCTGGCCTGGAGATGAGTGTAGACCGCAGAGTCCTGGCCTGATGATGTTGATCTTCTGTGCTGGGCCATCATTTTGGCCAGTGGCTGTTTTGTTTCCCCGATGTAAGACTGATCACAGCCCTCCTGACACTGAACAGCATACACAATATTACTCAGTTTGTGCCAGAGGACTGGATCTTTGGGATGAACCAGTCTTTGCCGTAATGTATTTTGGGGTTTAAAAGCCACTGGGACGTTATGTTTAGAAAATGAACGTCTCAATTTCTCTGATACTCCCTCAACATATGGAATGACCACTGGTCTGGGTCTGGGTTCCTCCTTTTCACCTGTTGGCTGACTGGAGTCCTGTTTGGGTTTCTTCTCTGCTTTCAGGAAGGCCCAGTTAGGATATCCACATCGCTCTAGAGCCTGTCTTGTGTGGGATTTCGCCTTCTGCCTGGCTCCTGAGCTAGTGGGGACGCTGTCTGCTCTGTGATACAGAGTCCTGATGACTCCTAACTTGTGCTCCAAAGGGTGATGGGAGTCAAACTGCAAATACTGGTCTGTGTGGGTGGGTTTGCGGTACACCTCAGTTTGCAAATGTCCTCTATCAGAGACTGAGACCTCACAGTCCAAGAAAGCCAACCTGCCATTTTTTACATCTTCTCGTGTGAACTTGATGTATTTATCCACAGTGTTGATGTGGTCAGTAAAATGTTGGACTTCCTGAGATTTAATTTTAACCCAGGTGCCGTCAACATACCTGAACCAATGACTTGGTGGTGTCCCTGAAAAGGACGTCAAGGCTCTCTTTTCTACCTCCTCCATGTACAGGTTGGCA
>NC_056510.1:25829503-25834489 GCF_014905685.2 Nematolebias whitei
ACTATGTGGTCAGTAAAATGTTGGACTTCCTGAGATTTAATTTTAACCCAGGTGCCGTCAACATACCTGAACCAATGACTTGGTGGTGTCCCTGAAAAGGACGTCAAGGCTCTCTTTTCTACCTCCTCCATGTACAGGTTGGCAACAATAGGAGAAACTGGAGACCCCATAGCACACCCATGTTTCTGCCTATAATATTGTTCCCCATATGTGAAGTAGGTTGACTGCAGGCACAGTTTCAAGAGTTGACACAGTTGTTCCGTGGAAAGCGTGGTCCTGCTGCTCGGAGTGGTGTCTGATTTTAATTTTAAACTGACCACCTCTACTGCATCATCAACAGGAATGCACGTAAAGAGTGATGTGAATCAAAAGAGACCATTGTTTCATCAGTCTCCATGATGACATCCCTCACCTTATCCACAAAGTCCATGGTGTTCTGTATGTGGTGTTCTGAGCTGCCAACTAAAGGGATGAGTACAGACGCCAGATATTTGGAAACATTGTAAGTGACAGAGTTAATCATACTAACAATTGGTCTTAAAGGTACACCTTGTTTGTGGATTTTAGGTAAACCATACAGACTAGGTGTGGCCTCCCCTGGGTACAGTCTGTGGTACAGAAAACGGTCAATAGCCTTGTCCTGCTCCAAAATTTTCAGGCAATCTATCAATTTCTTCTTGTAACCACTTCCTGGATCTCTTTTCAGAGGTTCATAAGTGTTTAAGTCACTAAGGAGTGTCATAACTTTCTTATGATAGTCTTTCTGGTTCAAAATCACTGTGCACCTTCCTTTGTCTGCTGGGAGAATGATGATGTTTTTGTCCTTGCTAAGAGTGGTGAGTGCGTCCCTCTCCTCTCTACTGATGTTGGAAGGTGGTGGTTTGGCATTGCTGAGGCAGGATGAAACTTTGATTCTGAGCTGTTCTGCTTCAGCCTCTTTAATGTTGTTGTTGCGGATTGCTGACTCAGTAGCTGTGATCATCTCCACCAGAGGAATTCTACTTGGTGCAACTGCAAAGTTCAGTCCCCTGGCAAGAATCTCTGTCTCTGGCTGGGTGAGCTGTCTGTCAGATAAATTCTTCACCCACTTTTCTGTCTCCCTGGCATGTAATTGACTACTGGAGTGTTGTCCTACACTGAATGTGTTGTTATTGGAATAGTGATGGTGTTGATGAGTTATTAGTAAGTTAAACTTATTTTGTTGTCGAGTCTTGGACTTGACATGCTGTGCTAAGCGTACCTGATCTGTACAGTCCATCACTTGCTGAAGTGTGGTCTGATCTAGACACATAGTTAGTTTCTGTTTAATGTGCTCTTCTTTGGCCTTCAAGGCATCAATATTAAAATTGGTCTGTCTCACCCGTTCATTCAGCAGCTGGGTCTGTGCCTTCTGAAGGATCTTGCTTGCCCGGTACCCGCTGACTGAAGATTTTAGTTCCAGGCTCTTGGGAATGATGCCACTTTGTCGACATCTGAGGTTGAATTGCAAATGGTTCCTGTAGTCTGCCCTCTTCCTTGCTGTTCTCTCAAACTCTCTAACTAGTTTGAGGCAATCCTGGCCAAAGTGATTCAAAATATCCTGATGCATGCTCAATAATCCAGGTAGAAAAATCTAAAAAAGTTAAATCTGGTCCTCTGGACATTCAAAAAACCAAAACAAAGCAAAACAACAAAAAATGTAGAAATGTTTCGTCTCTCATCCGAGAGACTTCCTCAGTCTGAGGAGCTGTATTCAGCTCAGTCTCTTAAATAGCACCTTCTCAGAGTGGATCAACCAGTCCTGCTGCTGACAACCAAAACCAGCTGATCACATGCTCAAGAAGGACCATCAGCCTAACAATGGATCATTAGCACACTGATGGCTGTTTACTGTTCACAGAGGGCTGAGTGACACTAGCAATCACAGCATTGTAAGAGGGGGACGATGAACAAGGGACTACTGTATTTTCATATCTGACCGAAATCACTGTCATGTGGTACAAAATCGGATATTATTCAGTGTTTTTCAAAGCGATCTGAGTCTGAACAGTCATGTTGCATTTAGTGGGACATTCATATCATTAATGTAGGGGTATGCAGATCAATTGAAATATTGATATTATCAATACCAATGTTGTGCAGTGTAAAGATTAGAAAGAATTAGAAAGAATAGTGTAAAGAATTGCAACTCTGTGCCGGGGTAGGCGGGAAGCAACACAATCAAAATGCATGTGTAGTATCCATATTTACGTAAAAAAAACTACTGCGTGTGACGTTACATCTATTTCTACGCATGTGGGTCACTTCAGGACCACAGACTGTACACACTGGAGTCTGATGAGTCACATTTAAATTTTTATGTGAACTAATATGACAAAAAAAAGTCTGAATGAGCATTAAGACCTGCTGTGTGAATGTAGCCTAAAGGTCTAACAAAGTTAAGTCAGGTCTTCTGGACGGCTGCAAAAAATAAAATTTGTTGAAACGTTTCGTCTTTAATCCAAAATGCTTTGTCAGCCTGAGGAGCTGTAATAAACTCAGTTTTATAAACAGCACCTTCCCATAGTGGATCAACCAGTTTGTTGTTGACATCCAGAACTAGCTGTTCACATGATGGAGGACCATCACTTGCTATTCACACGGGGCTGAGTGATACTAGCAATAACAGCATTGTAAGAGGGGGACAGTTGAACCCGGAGGCCTCCACCCCTGTTTAACGATGGACGGTTTCTTTTCACAAAGATGGCCTCCTTTACTCCTCTCTCAAACCATCGTTCCTCTCTGTCCAGGATGTGAACATCTTCATCCCTGAAAGAGTGACCGCTGGCCTGGAGATGAGTGTAGACCGCAGAGTCCTGGCCTGATGATGTTGCTCTTCTGTGCTGGGCCATCCTTTTAGCCGGTGGCTGTTTAGTTTCCCCGATGTAAGATTGATCTCCTGGCACTGAACAACATACACAATATTACTCTGTGCTGGGGGACTGGATCTTTTTTTGCATCCGTCCAGAGGACCTGACTTAACTTTGTTAGATTTTTCTACTTGGATTATTGAGCATGTGTCAGGGTAGACATTCACCTGCGTTCTAACTCTTTCACAAAGTAAAAACAAAGGGTGTGCTTTTCGTTCTTCTCATTTTTATAAAAATGCAGTCTCACTGGTAGCATGTCATCATAAGGACTATAAACGAGTAACAAAGTCTTTGTAGCTTAAGTTTTCGGTTTCACTGAAACTGAAACAAACAATAACTAACGACAGCTGGAGATTTGTTCTGGGTTTGTTTGTAGGTGAATGTTTTGGCTGCTTTCTTTCAGCAACTTGGCACTTTCATTATGAGGCAACATTTCACAGTTTGTGAACAGACTGGTGTTTTTAAAAGCACTAATTAATACGAACGAGATCATTTTCAGGAATAGTAATAATTGAAACCATCCTCCTTTCTTTGCTGTAAGGTGGTTAGCACTCGTGTAGGTGGCATTCCTGAGGTGTTGCCTGAGGACTTGATCACCCTGTGTGAACCTAATGTCCGATCGTTGTGTGACGGTTTGGAAAAAGTCATCGCCAAGCAGCGCTCTGGCTCTGTCCCTTCCCCCACCTTCATCCACGGGAGCGTGAGAAACCTCTACACCTGGAGAAATGTTGCAGAGAGGACTGAAAAGGTATGAAAAATGTCTTGTTGTCCAGTTTGCAGAATCTATCAGGAGAAATTAAATCAAACATAGTCAATATTTGCTTTTAAGTAATTTTTACTTTCCAGATTTTTTATTGAAAGTATATTATTTTATACCATTACTGATTCAGACAGTTCCAGTTATTGTTCTCTGAGATGATTATCTCTTCTGACCTGCTTACTCTCATGCTGAAGATCAGGTTTCAAAAACAGACTCGCATGATAAAAAACACCATGTTTAGTCTCAACCAGAGCCCTGTAAAGAGAGAGTTGCGACACTCTTTGAACTCGCCGATACGCGGTCACGTGGTTCATGCAGCTCCCAATAGTTCCAAACAGCTCATCGCTGTCAGTCAGTTTGAGCGGCTGCTGGCGGGACATAACGTAAAAATCAACTTTTCTTACTTTGCCGGGCGACTTTTGGTAATTATTGATCAATAATGAACTGATTACTAAACTGATTGTTGATTACTTGACTGTCTGTGCATTTTATCAAAACATTTTTAGACGCTGCAGGGACATTTATCATTAAATTTTAGAGGGAAACGAGACTGCAAACATGACATTGAACACAAATTGCAGACCATTATTTGTTAGGAAAAAATGTTTATGCAATATCAATATACCCATGTCAACAATGTTTTCTATACACGTAAAAAAAAACCAGAAGTAACACAAACAATTATATAAATATATAAATAACTTTAAAGCTATTTCTGATGTTCTCTGCAAGCCAGCATGAAAATGCTCCACCTTGTCCTCCATGCCAGCAGTTCAGCTCTGCTCCAGCTTACTTTAGATCTGGGATGAACATTTCTGTAGAAGATAATTGTTCTATTTTTCTTTTTTTATGGCAACCGAGTACCTGGATCTATACAAGAGTTGATTTTGCTTGTAGTCAGACAACTATTGTAAAATTGTAATTAATTGATTAAAATGTTAAATGAAACTGTTTCTAGTTAAAATCACAACAGATGACAAAATAAGTGTTAATTGTGCAAAAATAAATGACCAAACAATTTATTATAAAATATGTAAAATGTAAAGCGAGCTTTAATAAAGTACTTTTATTTGTACTGTTTATTAATTACATCTGCACCAGTAAACTGTATCTGATCAAGTTTGGGCAAAGTTGAAATCTGCACAAGTTCTAATGAGGGTCCATCCTCCGTCACCATTCACAGCAGCTAGGTTTATTGGGTTACCATGGTTGGCTGTGCTGCATTTGGATGCACCAATCGGTCCGAGAAAGGGATCAGTATGTATGGCTTCCCAAGAGACACTGAAAGAAGAAAAAAATGGTTGGCTCAAGTCAGCAGGACCAACCTCACCATCACCA
>NC_056510.1:25834589-25875873 GCF_014905685.2 Nematolebias whitei
TGTAGTGAACCTAGGCCCATGTCAAAACTGACCAGATGGACAGAGACTGTTATTTCATTGATCTGCATCCAGAAATACAGTTTGAGCCATCTGGAGACTTTCTTTCTTGAAGTAATCAAGTAGAAAAGACAATTCTCTATGATCATTACTATTTTACAAATGTTTGATAATCAAATTGTGTTAGTTCACTCAATGTTTACAGGTTGAAGAGAACTACTCATTTTATTTACATAAACAGTAAGTAATGATTTTTATTCCTCATTCAAAGAAGAAATCAGGGTAATATGCATTTCTTGATTTTTCTGTCTTCAATGAGCAAGTTTTGTAAGTATGTTAAAGGTCGAGTTTCGGTCAACTAAAATGTTTACTGAGAAGAAATGTCATGTTTAATCTTTACAGAAGATACAGGAGAGTTTGACTCCACGAAGTCTGGTTTTCTCCAATAATCTTTCTGTCTGTTTTTAAACAATCTCATTCTCTGCCCTTGACTTTGATAACACCTTACATCACAAACCACACCTCTGATCTGGTCTATCCACCAATCAGAAAGCTCTAAAATGACCCGGAAGTCAACTCATTTAAATGTGGCAACTTCCCGGTTCTCGCTAGAGCTAAAGAGTGAAAGAGAGTAACAGAGTTAAAGAGTGAAAGAGAAAAAGAGTTGCAGTTCTCCTGGAGAAGAGAGATGAAAAACTCTCTGATGCAGTTCTTGGAGAAGAGTTCCAGAGTTTAACTCTCTGAAGAGAGTTCTGAAGGAGTTCAGAATTCTGACATTCCAGGATGCAGAGAGGATTTTGGGAGTATAACTTCTGTTTGGATAACCTCGCACGACTCTCTAAGGGTTTGGCTGTCCTCATGGAGACGCTGAAAGAGTCAGAAAGGAACCCTACGCCGACGCTGATTTTATCATCAACCAGGTAGAAGGTTCTATTTTCGACCAAGTGTACCGTGGCCAAGCTGATTCCCCAAAGAGCGTGCACGTTTCTGGTCAAACAGATTAATTCCCTCACACATCTCTCTGTAAGATAAATCTCCATTTTCCATCTTAAACTCTCCTTTCTCCTAAAATCATTACAGATATTTTAGAAATATCTGAAGCAAAGTTCTCAATCACTGCCGTGTGATTGATGTCTACTGTTCTGCTGAAAGTGAGAACAATCTCTGTATTGTTCCAACTTTCTGTGAACTTGCCATTGTTATTGTTTTCATATTTTGCCAAATTAATGTAAATGTTTTATGTTAAACTTTGATTCTGCAAATAAATGACCGCATTCATTTGATGGGTCAAAGATAAATAACGTCTCTCGTTACATTTTTGTTAAACTCAACGCACGACATTTACACAGTCAGAAAAATGAAGAACCCGTCTTAAAATGTATGAATATATACGCATATGTCATACTACAAGTGCATAACTGAACATGATTATTTGAAGGTTGGCGTTTTTTGTATTAAAAACACTTGTCTTTCATTGGTGGGATGAAATATGCTAATTTTTTGGGACAGGCATTTTGGGTTTTCATGAGCTGTATGCCATAATTATCAGTATTAAAACAATTAAAGACCTGAAATATTTCAGTTGGTGTACAATGAATCTGAAATATATGAAAGTTTAATTTTTATCATTACATTATGGAAAATAATGGCCTTTATCACTATATGCTAATTTTTTGAGAAGGACCTGTAGACACAAATCCATTGTCTGAGACATGAGAATATCATTAGTTATGTTTACTAGTGCTGTTTCTGTGCTATGATGAGCTCTAAACCCTGACTGAAACTCTTCAAAGATAGTGATATCTTTTCGTGTTTGTGGTTGTGCACAAGTATGAGAAGTACTATATGTTCTTTTTGTTCAAATCTGATTTTCTCTGTTTGTGTAAAACTGAGAGGTAGATTTGATCTTGATACTGATTTTGTTTTTCCCCTCAGGTGTATGACAGAGTAGCTGGAGAAGAAGTTCTCCCACTGGCCAAGCGCTTCTGGAGGCTCCGGTCTCACTGCGGTCCTGTGGCCGGCACCATTTTCGCCTTTGTTGCAATTTTGGACTTCCTTTTCCTGCTGCTTCTACAGTGGTTGATACCAGATCGGTTCATGGATGTTGCTGTTGATGGCACTGGCCCTTGTGGACTGTGGAGACAGAGAACGGGAAAGCGAACTGAAACAGAATCCAAACGTGCCATGAAGCAAGCAGAGATATTATAAACGACTTAAACACGATGAAAGCACAATGCCTGTCCTTCAGTTTGGACTTAGTTTTTTTCCATCAAAGATGGTCCAGTGCTAGATTAGAGCTGGTTTTTACAAAAATGTTTTATGAAGTTTGATTTTCCACTGTTGGAAAGCCAAACTGGAGTCACATCATTACTTTACATACACTGTAGTCCCTCATTTATCGCGGTGGATCCGTACCCTGAAGCCCCACGATAAGTGAAAAACCGCGAAGTAGGAATAGTACAAGTAGTAAGTAGTCCATCCATCCATCTTTACCCGCTTCTTCCATTTTTGGGTCGCGGGGGTCACTGGTGCTCATATCCAGCTATCACTGTGCGAGAGGCGGGGGACACCCTGGACAGTCCATCACAGGGACACAAAGACAAACGAGACAAACAACCATTCACTCTCTTACTCACACCTAGAGACAATTTAGAAATTTTAGAGTTACCAATCAGTCTAACATGCATGTTTTTGGTCTGTGGGAGGAAAGTGGAGTACCAGGAGAAAACCCACGCATGCACGGAGAGAACATGCAAACTCCCTTGTCCAGGATTTGAACCAGGGACCTGCTTGTTGAGAGGCAGCAGCTCTACTAGCTGTGCCACTGTGCTGCCCCGGGGCTGAACTCATGATCCAGAAGTCCAGCCTGCACACCCTCCCAACTCGCCAGCAGTCACGTTGTTATTTATTATGTAACGTGACACTTTTAAAACTAAACATATTAAAATGTGATTATTTGATCATACAGCAGCAACATCAGATCCATGTTAATCAACAACGTTCAACACCTGAAAAAAATAACTGAAATGTATTTTTGATTTTGGAAAATGTCTCTTGTTATAAGAAGGGAGAGACTTAAAACCTGTACTGCCCTGCGAGAGGGCGTTTGTCCTTTGTGGTCTCAACTCTGGGTTCATCTTGTGTGTAGTTATAGTAAAACATATGAAGCGAAACAAGCTCTGGCACTTGTTTAACACTGGAGCCTGTATGATGGGGGAGGGAAAGTTTGTGTTTTTATGGTGCCAAACAGTTTTTAAACATGGCTCCTACATGAACTCATGTAAACCATCAACTTCAAAAACACTACCAGGCCAGGACAGCCGACTCAGGACCAGAAAGCTGCGGCCCAACTCCCAGCAAAATGCAGAGAACCATTTTCTTCATTGTATGGGGACATACAATGATGGCAACATATAGCACTTATAACTTTGTTTACATTTTTCTTAACAAAAAGGGACCTTGCATTTTATCACTGGCACTTAAAAGTTTATACGCTCTTTTTTAATGTTTTTCATGTCACTTTTACACTCCATGCTGGGCTGAACAGATGAAGTCAAAACTGGTACATGTACACACACAGGGAAGCAAAGCTATGGTAGAGCTCATTAGATGGCTTGTAAATTAGTTTTTGTGACAGTATTTATTAAAGCAAATGGTTTTTTTTCCAAAGTAGCTTTAACTTATTGCAACCTGTGAGGTTTTTTTCCCCAGATGATTTGTATGTCTTCAAGACAGTTTAAACTGGGAAATAAAATTGACTTTCCAATGAAAAGAAATGTGTTTATTAGTGTTTAAACTTGACTAACTAGACTGATTCTGAGAGTTTGTTTTTCCAACAAATTAACAAAAATAACATAACTCAGGAAGGAAGCACTCCAGAAATAAACTGCCTTCATGAAACAGGAAGTGATGGAGATCAAATGTCTTTCAGTGGAAATTTACAAAAAGATCATGACTGGAGATTTAATAATCATGCCTTTGGAAAACCTTTAGTTATGTAAACAGAACTAAGACAACAAATATAAATCTCTATATGAACTGGTGTATAAATAATAGATTTAATTTTTGGAGCCGAATATTCTGAATTTAACTTTTCGAAGTACATGCAGTGTTGCTTTATTTGAAGAGGATACTGTGTGTTGTAATCTTAAATTTGGCTCTCAGCTGTCCTTTAATTATGTAAACAACAACAATGTACAAAACTTATTCAAGTCTCTGCTCTTTCCTGTTTCACTCACATTTTGGGTTCAGGTCTTGTGCGAAATTCTGTTCCCCTGAAAATCTGTTCCTCCTTTGTTGGGAGCGCACACTGCAGCCAGAGAGGTGGATCCGACTGTCTCCTGGTAATAAACACATAAATAAACTCAATTAAATAACAAATAAACCTGATCTTGGGGTTACACAGTTTTGTGTTGTTTTTTAATAGCAGAGAGAATTCGTGTTTTTCCAACTTTTGTCATGTTAGCCTGACAAATATCAGCCACCAAACAGTTTTACAACACATCGTGTGTATTTATAATTTTTTATTGCTAATATAAAAGGATGGAAGCTAGCTGATAGCAGGACACGAAAAAATAGACTTCCTGAAAAGATAATCAGGTAATCAGGTCTCTCTCGTAAATGGGTGGCTCAATGGGATTAACCTGTATAAATAAAGGTTGAATGAATAAAGGCTTTGGTAAATCCCATTCAACATGACAATACTGGATGAAAGATGTTCCTAATTGCTATTTATTGGTAGTTATGTCTGTTTTTTGTCAAAAATAATCATATCTAGCATATAACCTTAAAATATCTAGCATTCTGTGATATATAAGAACATAGTTCCTCTCTTTTCAAAGGAGAAAAAAACCCTTTTAGAAACATCAAAGGGGAACACAAGATTTCAGCCTGAAACTCACACCCTGTAATGTTTTACCCCAATCATCTTGACATTTAGGTTGTTCAATCCCATCACACCTTAAGAATTTGAAAACATTTGCTCTTTATTTGCCAAAGTTACCTTAAGGGAACCGTTTCAGCCGTCTGAAATGATCAGTTCCCCCTCCATAACATGGGAACAAACTATTTTACCAGAATGACATTGATATGACTGATTTTTGTCAGACATGTCAGGCATAAATGAACATGACAAAAGTTGTAAAAAAACAAACAAACAAAAAACACTGATTCAAGTAAGAGGGCCGGCAATCGAGGAGGGGCGTACCAAAGAGACCATCTAATCACAAGCAGAACTGGTTTGTTCCACTTTGGAGTAAGCTGTTGGAGGAAGAATGAGTTTTGTTGTGCGTTTCCTTGACTGACGAAGCCTTCTGGATCGAAGGTGAAACATTTCAGCACAAAAAAAGAAACTGTCCAGATGACCTGACTGAAAAATGTTGGATTTTATACCTGGATTATTGAGCATGGACTTTGTTGAATCTCTCTGTGATTAAAAAAACAACACGAAACTGTGTAAGAAAAATCCAAAAAAGTTCAATCTGGTCCTCTGGACATTCAAAAAAACAAAAAACAAAACAAAGCAAAAAAATCTAGATCTGTTTTTTGTTTTTTTGAATGTCCAGAGGACCAGATTGAACTTTTTTGGATTTTTCTACCTGGATTATTGAGCATGCATCAGGATATGTGTAAGAAAAACCTCACACAAGACGAGGTTTATTTGTTATCTATTTGAGGCTTTTTATTTATTTATTACCAGGAGCTGTTGATTAAAATGAAAGTTACAGACGGTCTGATCCACCTCTCTGGCTGCAGTGCACGCTCCCCACACAGGGGGAACAGATTTTCACAGGGGGACAGACCACAAGACAAGACCTGGACCATTCAAGCTACTATTGTTATGCTTAAGAGGAGGGGGAGGTGACCCAGAACCCAGATAAGAGGGGGATGAAGGATGACTTCAGGTTTCTATTCAGTATTGGGCAAACTGCAGTTTTGTGAAGAAGTCTGCTGTTGTTTTCCTGATGGGTTCAAGTCCGACTCAAGTTTCGAAGAGGCCAAACCTTTTTCACATCTACGGTGGTCTGCCATGCAACTCTTTAATGGCTGGTGAGTTTAATTTTTGTATCTTTATTTAAAATGTGAGAGAAAAGAGGTTAAGTCAAATTTTGATTTATCTTCATATCAAGTTTGGCTCTGTGGTAGTCAACAACCAGGGTGTGTGCTGGTTTCTCATACTTAGGATTAAAAAGTTCCCCTAAAACTTGAAAAAACAAACAAACAAAAACAAAAAACAACAAAGCACTGACTCACATACAGTGCCTTGAAAAAATTATCCATATCCCTTGAACTGTTCCCCGTGTTGTCACAGTAAACCACAAACTTCAAAGTATTTAGAATGACAAAAAAGTAGCACATATTTGTGAAGTGTGTGTGTGTGTGTGTGTGTGTGTGTGTGTGTGTGTGTGTGTGTGTGTGTGTGTGGGGGGGGGGGGGGGGGGGCATGTTGTTGGTACAGTTTATTTCCAATTTGTTACAAGAAAAAAAAAGACCTGAAAAGTGTTGCATGCATTTGGTTTCAGCCCTCCTGAGTCAAAACTTTATAGAGCTGCCTTTTGTTACAACTACAGCAGCAAGTCCTTTGGGGTAAACTGTATCTACTGATACATGAACATTTTGACTTAAACCACTTCATTGTTGCTCTGTCTGGATGTTCCTGGTTGTCCTGCTTGAAGGAGACTCTTCCAGTCTCAAGTGTTCTGCAGCCTCTATCAAGTTTTATTCTGTTTGCCCAGTATTTAAGCTCCATTTTCACATCAGTATTGACCAGCTTCCCTGGCCCTGCTAATGTAGTATCCCCACAGCATGATGCCGCCACCACCATGTTTCACAGTGGGGGCGGTGTTTTCAGGGGGATAGGTATCTGCTACACAGTGTTTTGCATTTAGGCCAGAAAGATGGTCTCATCTGAGCAAAGCACCTTCTTCCACATGTTTGCTGTGTTACTTTTTTGTTCCTAGGGGCGGCTGTGGCTGAGTGGTTAGAGCAGTCGTCCTCCAATGCAAGAGTTGGGGGTTCAAATCCACCAGCAGTCACATGCCGAAGTGTCCCTGGGCAAGACCCTGAACCCCTCGTTGCCTCCGATGTGTGTCCCATCGGTGTATGAATGTGATAAAGCACTGATTAGTCTCAATAGAATGATTTGTTCAATTAGCTTTGTAGAGATCTAGCAGAGTGCTGCATGAATGGGTAAATGAGGACACAGATTATAGTGTAAAGCACTTTGAGTGTCTCCATAATAATAATAATGTCATCACAATGTCAGCACTGTAGGTTCCCATACAATGGCGAAACAAGTATCTGCATTTAACCCATCCACCACCATGTGGTTCAGTGGGCAGCTATTGAGGGCGCCAGGGTGCATTTTGGGGATGAGGTGTGCTGCCCAGAGACACCACGTGATATGCAGTGACTGGGGATCGAACCTGGGACTTCCGGGTCCCAGGCCGGCTGCCCTGCCTCTAGACCATCTCGGCCCCATGATAAAGGCGCTATATAGCCCATTTGCCATTTACCATTCCTTTTATGGTCTAGCAAACTGCAAACAGGACTTCTTATGGTTTTCTTTCAGGAATATGTTCAGTGCTTTGGATGTTGTTTTCAATTCAGTTCAGTTTATTTATACAGCGCCAAGTCACAACAGAAGTCGTCTGAGGGCACTGTACAAAAGCATTCACATATATTATTAAAGACATTTACGGTAGTAAAACTTATTTATCTAAGGAAGCCAGCAGAGTTTAATCTTCATTTTGTCGCAGTCTCCCATCCTGAGCTAGCACAAAGGCAGCAGTGGAAAGTAAAAACTCCCTCTTAACAGGAAGAAATCTCCAGCAGAACCAGGTCCATCATCACCATCTTCTTCAACTGGCTGGGGTTTGAAAGGACAGGAAGGAGAAACAAACAAACACAGAATGGCAGGTCCAGGTGAACTTTCTATTGGAAGAAAGACAAAAAGCACATGTTAAGATAGAAATAATTACAATGCAAACAGACTAGAGCAAGTAAAGACAGCATCAACAGCAAAGACAGAGTCAGAGTTTCTTTATTGTCATTCGCACCTCATGTGGTACATGTGGTGGAGCGAAATTATGTACGCAGGGTCCCAGTTACATCCAACAATAAAATGTATAAGAAAAACAGTAATAACATCTAAGATATGAACTAAGAAAAACATCAACTAAATATACACTAAGCACTCATAACATAAAAACATTGAACATCAGCACAAACATGAACATGAGTCTGTGAGCAGATGACAGGAAAGACAGGAAATGTGGTCAATTTGTCATCCAGCAGTCTAAGGCTACTGCAGTTTAACTAAAATATAGCTCAGGAAACCCAAACCAACCCTAACTATAGGATTTATCAAAAAGAAAAGACTTAAGTCTAATCTTAAAAGTAGGCAATGTGTCAGGCTCTCAGACAGAAACTGGAAGTTGGTTCCACAAGAGAGGAGCCTGATAACTGAGAGATCTTCCTCCCATTCTGCTTTAGGAAACTCTAGGAACCAAAAGTAAACATGCAGTCTGAGAGTGAATTACTAGGAAAGAATGGGACATTAAGATGTGCAATATAAGATGGAGCTACATTTGAGAGCTTTGTATGTTAGAAGTAAGATTTGGAATTCTATACTGTATTCTGTTCTGAATTTGACAGAGCCAGTGGAGAGAAGCTAAAACTGGAGAGATATGATCTCTCCTACTAACTCATGTTAAGACTCTGGCAGCAGCATTTTGGATTAACTGAAGACTTTTTAATGAAGTTTGTGGACATTCAGATACAAAGTAGTAAACAATTGCAATAGTTCAACCTAGAATTGATAAATGCATGAACCAGTTTTTCTGCATCATTTTTGGACAATTTTTTTCTAATCTTAGTTATATTACCGTTACTCAGGAGGAGGAAAGCGGTCCTGGTAATATATATATATATATATATATATATATATATACAGTGGTGGGATGTAACTAAGTACAAGTTCTTCATTACTGTACTTAAGTACACTTTTCATGTATCTGTACTTTACTTAAGTAGAGTTAAACATGGGTACTTCTTACTTGTACTCCACTACATTTTACATTAAGTATCTGCACTTTCTACTACACTACATTTCTATAATGTGTTGTGTTACAAGTTACATTCACGTTGCAACTTTTTTATTTGTTTGTTAATTTGAAAGTAACCGATGGCGAGAGGGGAGTTGGTCAATTGAATCACTGCAAAGTGGGCAGGTAACATTAGACCCACCTTCAAGAAGAGCTATATTCTGAGCTGGGCGCACACACAGCACCGCTAACACACCCAATATGGATTCCACCGAGGAAAGTCAGCCAGAAGATACAGTACGTGCCACTCATGGCCTTATTGAAAGACTATTGAAAGTCTATTGAAAGACTATTGAAAGATTATTCATTCACAGATTCTCTCTCCCAAAAGAGCCAGGCTGGACTTAAAAATCATTGAAAGCCAACTTCTTCTGAACTTGAACAAGAAATTTCCTGATGCATGCTGAATAATCCAGGTAGAAAAATCTAAAAAACTGTGCCTGCAGTCAACCTACTTCACATATGGGGAGCAATATTATAGGCAGAAACATGGGTGTGCTATGGGGTCTCCAGTTTCTCCTATTGTTGCCAACCTGTACATGGAGGAGGTAGAAAAGAGAGCCTTGACGTCCTTTTCAGGGACACCACCAAGTCATTGGTTCAGGTATGTTGACGACACCTGGGTTAAAATCAAATCTCAGGAAGTCCAACATTTTACTGACCACATCAACTCTGTGGATAAATACATCAAGTTCACACGAGAAGATGTAAAAAATGGCAGGTTGGCTTTCTTGGACTGTGAGGTCTCAGTCTCTGATAGAGGACATTTGCAAACTGAGGTGTACCGCAAACCCACCCACACAGACCAGTATTTGCAGTTTGACTCCCATCACTCTTTGGAGCACAAGTTAGGAGTCATCAGGACTCTGTACCACAGAGCAGACAGCGTCCCCACTAGCTCAGGAGCCAGGCAGAAGGAGAAATCCCACACAAGACAGGCTCTAGAGCAATGTGGATATCCTAACTGGGCCTTCCTGAAAGCAGAGAAGAAACCCAAACAGGACTCCAGTCAGCCAACAGGTGAAAAGGAGGAACCCAGACCCAGACCAGTGGTCATTCCATATGTTGAGGGAGTATCAGAGAAACTGAGATGTTCATTTTCTAAACATAACGTCCCAGTGGCTTTTAAACCCCAAAATACATTACTGCAAAGACTGGTTCATCCCAAAGATCCAGTCCCCCGGCACAAACAGAGCAATGTTGTGTATGCTGTTCAGTGTCAGGAGGGTGATCAGTCTTACATCAGGGAAACTAAACAACCACTGGCCAAAAGGATGGCCCAGCACAGAAGATCAACATCATCAGGCCAGGACTCTGCGGTCTACATTCATCTCCAGGCCAGCGGTCACTCTTTCAGGGATGAAGATGTTCACATCCTGGACAGAGAGGAACGATGGTTTGAGAGAGGAGTAAAGGAGGCCATCTTTGTGAAAAGAAATCGTCCATCGTTAAACAGGGGTGGAGGCCTCCGGGTTCAACTGTCCCCCTCTTGCAATGCTGTGATTGCTAGTATCACTCAGCCCTCTGTGAATAGTAAACAGCCATCAGTGTGCTAATGATCCATTGTTAGGCTGATGGTCCTTCTTGAGCATGTGATCAGCTGGTTTTGGTTGTCAGCAGGAAAACTGGTTGATCCACTCTGAGACGGTGCTATTTAAGAGACTGAGCTGAATACAGCACCTCAGACTGAGGAAGTCTCTCGGATGAGAGATGAAACATTTCTACATTTTTTTGTTGATTTTGCTTTGTTTTGGTTTTTTGAATGTCCAGAGGACCAGATTTAACTTTTTTAGATGAACAAGAAATTTCTGCTGCAATATTAAAATGTGTCAGTTCATGGGTTGTTAGGACAGGAGACAAGAGATGTCTCCAAATGACTCGACACTTTGTCCAAGTTATGAAAATGGTGTCAGGAAGTTAAAATATTGTTCACTGTTGACCCATTACAAGGTTGAATAGACAGTATTTGAACTAGAGTTGATGACAAACTGGAGTTGAAATGATCAGAGCCTGTTCCTTTGTTAGTTGTGTCTAATGCTCCTTTTTTCTGTCAGACAACTTTTACTTAAAAGTTTTTACTGCAGTTAAAATGACACATTGGTTTTGCTTTGTGTTAAATAAAAACTTTCAAAGGTATAATCATTCCTCTTTCTTATTTTGCTTAATGACATTTAACTTTGCATGTCATCCCTGAAATTATGATGCTTAGAATCACAAATCCAAGTGTGAACTGTGTCACAGAGTAAACACAATAAAAACATGTATTATCTGCAGCATCGTTCATTAAAATGGAACAACACTATTAATGTATTACAGAAAATATACATACGGTAGGTACACTTAATGTTACTGTAGACCATTGCATTAGGTAATACATTCAACAAGTACTTTTACTTTTAATACTTTTAAGTATTTTTAAAAGCAAGTACTTATTTACTTTTACTTAAGTAAAAATGTTAATGTGGTACTTCTACTTTTACTAGAGTACATTTTTGTCTGTTTATTTGTACTTTTACTTAAATACAGTGTTTGTGTACTTTCTCCACCACTGTATATACATATATATTATTTTATTTATTTATTTATTCCCCAAAATAGCACAAAGTCTTTTTACGTTAGAACTGGAGGCCAAAATAATGCCACCCAGAGGAGGAGAAAGGCTGCAAAATTTATTCCTAAGATGCTCAGGTCCAAAAACCACAACTTCTGTCTTGTCTGATTTTAAAAGCTAAGGGTCCTCCAGATATGTTTTTAAGACATGCTTGTAGTCTAAGTAACTGACTGGATTCATTGGATTTCATGGATAAATATAACTGTGTATCATCAGCATAACAATGAAAATTCACCCCATGCTTTTTAATAACTTTATCTAATGGAAGCACATATAAAGTGAAGAGTATTGGTCCAAGCACTGAACCCTGAGGAACTCCATGACTAACTTTGGTGTATTAAGAAGATTCGTTATTTACATTTACAAAATGGAATATATCAAATAAATATGATTTAAATAATTTTAGAGCCGTTCCTGTAACCCCAATATCGCATTCAAGCCTCTGTAGTAGAATATTGTGATCAACTGTATCAAATGCAGCACTGAGGTCTAACAGGACCAGTGTAGACACAAATGCATTGTCAGAGGCCATGAGAATATCATTAGTGACTTTCACTAGTGTTGTTTAGGTACTATGATGAGCTTTAAACCCTGACTGAAACTCCCCAAACAGATTATTTCTTTTCAGATGTTCGCACAACTGATTTGCAACTATCTTCTCAAGAATGTTTTAGAGGAATGTTAGATTAGATATAGGTCTATAATTGGCCAGATATCTTGAATCAAGATCTTTTTTTTTTTTTTTACCAAAAGTTTAATTACAACAACCTTAAAGTGCTGTGGTACATAACCATTCATTAGAGACGAATTAAGCAGATCCAAAATGTGGACATTAATTAGGGGAAATACCTCTTTGAACATTCTTGTTGGGAAAGGATCTAACAGACATGATGGTTTGGATGAAGCTATTATTTGTGGCAATTCAGAGAGCTTAACAGGACAAAAAAAAAATCAATTTCAATTCAGTTTATTTATATAACGCCAAACAACACACCACAACAGAAGTTGTCTCATCTGACAGGGAATCAGAGGCAATAGTAGGAAGTGTGAATTTTCTCTCTGATTGAAATACTTTTATTTATAAAGAATCTCATGAAGTCATCACTGCTTATAGCTGTAGGATACATGGCTCAATATAGATGGGACTTTTCATTAGTCTAGCTACAGTACTGAACAGAAACCTGGGGTTATTTTTATTCTCAACTATTAAAGACTAATACTATACAGTTCTAGCTTCACGGAGAGCTTTCTTATATGGCAGCAGGCTATCTCTCCACGTATTTATTTATTTTTTCATGAGAGGAGTGCCATTTTCTCTCCTGGTTTCTAGATGCCTGTTTTAAAGTACGCAACTTAGAAATGAACCAAGGAGTCAGCTTTCTCTGAATGATTACTTTCTTTTTCAAAGGAGTAATTTTATCAAGTGATGTTTGCACTGAAGTTGTAAAATTATCAACCAGATCATCTAACTCACTGTTCTCTAATGCGTTACTCTGCAAGACAGAGGAAAATAACGATGGAAGAGATTCTTTAAATTTGGTTAAAGTGTTCTTTGATTTAATCAAATTGCACTTGTTAAAACCAGAAATAATTTAGTGGTTTGAACAGTTATTTTAAATTACTTAGGGATTTGTTGATATATTCAACAAGATAACTTAAAGAACTCTCCCATCAGTACTATACCGTGTCTTGTGAAAATGTAAAAAAGTCCAAAGTGTATTTACAAAGCTCTGCATTAGTTTTCAGACAGACAGTCAGTAACAGTTATGTGTTCATTTTCTATGTTTCAGACTCCTGGTCAGACAGAACTCCCCTCCATGAAGCAGCTTATCAGGGCAGACTCCTTAATCTCAGGACTTTCATCACTCAGGTAAACATAGTACCGGTACTTAATGAGTTTTACATCAGTCGTACATGAAATAAGATGAATACCTGACAGTTACTGCATTTTTTGCCTGCAGGGCTTCCGCGTAGACACACTCACCATGGATAGAGTCTCTCCTCTCCATGAGGCTTGTCTTGCTGGGCATTATGCTTGTGCCAAGTTCCTGCTGGACAACGGTGCAAATGTGAGAACTTTTAAATAAGATTTATTCAAAGTTTATTAAAAACGTAAACTTGCAGGTTCTAGTTTGTCTGAATTCAAGCATTGCGATTACACGTTTTGAGTAGTCACAAAAAAAGTTTAATTGTGTCATCCGTACATTTTGAGTACTGTATTTTCCGCCGTACCCGTCGCACCGCCCTATAAGTCTCATCAGTCCAAATATGTCTAATAAAGTGGAAAAATCCATAAATATGTTGCTTCGCCATATAAGTATCATCTATTATACGTCACCGCTGACAACCCAGAAATGTGGGCCGGTGTGCAAAAAATTGATTGGCTGCCAAATGGCGGCCGCGGGAGTGTGCACGGGAGAACTTTAATGAGAATTTAACAAGATTAACATTTAAAAACAATTATTTGTTTGCTCAAAATTATAGCAAAGGTGTGTCTCAGTCTAACTTTTCCTTAATAAATGCAGTTTAATGGTCAAATGGTCAAATCAGCTGCATTTCAAAAGCCCATTTGCAGCTGCGGGAGTGTGCACGGGAGGACTCGCTGTGCAATTCTTTAAAATTTAACAAGATAACCACCTAAAAACAATTATTTGTTTGCTCGGCTTTATAATAAAGGTGTGTCTCAGTGGAACTTTTACTTAATAAATGCACTTTGACGGTCAAATCAGCTGCATTTCAAAAGTATTTATGGCCTCGGTGCTCCGGGAGCGCGCAGAGGGAGGAAATCAGGAAGTAGTAATGCTGCGCATTTCTTCGAAATTTAAGAAAATAAGCACCTAAAACAATTATCTGTTTGCTCACAGGGTGTGTCTTTTGTGACAAGGTGTGTCTCAGTTGAACTTTTACTTAATAAATGCACTTTAATGGTCAAATCAGTTGCATTTCGCCAGGGAGGCGCAACGAATTGAAGCTGATTTGACGGTTGCTCCAGGTGAACTGGATTAAGGTGTCAGGCTATGGCAAGCCGACTGTGTCATTAATAGCCACTTTTACCTATTACATCACACAACGGCATGCCATACTGCTCCCGTGCCATATAGCAGCTGAAAATAATAGTGTTCAATATTTTCAATCAGAATGAATGAAAACTGTCATATCTCAGCAAAAAATTGGTTTATAAATATGGGGAAAAAATCCATAAATGGGTCGCTTTGGCGTATAAGTCGCAGGACATGCAAATTATTGCAAAAAACTGTGACTTATAGCCCCAAAAATATGTTAGTTCTGTGTGCCTATGTGAGTGGTTAAATAAATCTCATGTCCCTTGTAGGCAGAGGCAGTTTCAGCAGATGGTGCCACAGCTCTTTATAACTCCTGCAGCAGTGGAAGTGCTGCATGTGTCAGACTCCTCTTACAGCACGGTGCATCCATCTACACCACCTGCCAGCTTGCTTCACCCATCCATGAGGCTGCCAAAAGAAGTGTGTTAAAGACGACTGAGCATAAAGGCTTGACGTGTTCCAGCACAGGTTTGTGCTGTATGTCTGTTCCCTGTATTTCTTTTTAATTTTTTTTGGCTCCAGATCACAGAGATTGTCTGGAACTGCTGTTGGCCTATGGAGCTCCTATTGATGTGGAGCTGCCAGATGTGGGGACCCCACTGTACTCCACCTGCATGGCCCGAGCTGCAGCATGTGTGGAGCTGCTGCTACGTTCAGGTAACAGTCTACACTGAAGTATCAGGAACATTTAAAAGAAATATACACCTTGTGCTCACACATAGCAAGAAACATGCTCAAGTTGAGCAACAAAATGTATCAGTATTTTTTTTATAAATGCCACAGGTGCGTTCTGACAGAACAATGGTGTAGAGCAGGGCTATTTAACTACACTGCTCAGGGGGCCACAATTACTGAAAGCCAACAGATCAGGGGCCGGACATCCATCAGTTAAAATCATTATGTAAATAAAGCAAGTATTACAATGATCTGTTACCTTTTAAATTAGTTTATTTTGCTGCATTGAATCATATATGCAATAAACAGAACCCCAAAGTGTAATTCAAAGAAATTAGGTTTCAAAATTTATTTCCTTGCAATAAAAGTATTAATATTCTCGTGTGAAACAATATTAATAACAAAAAAGACACACTATGTCTCCTAGTTAACACAAATATTATTCTGCCATCTCTGACTTGCCGAATCTTTATGTTAAAAACAAAAAAAAGTTGACTGTTTTTTATGTTAAACAGCAGGAGTCCTTGCTGAAGAATGCTTGGCCTGGCTTGGCCTGGCCTGGCCTGGCCTGGCCTGGCCTGGCCTGGCCTGGCCTGGCCTGGCCTAAGTCAATGTTTTCAGTGGGGAAGGGTCTCTTCTTAAAGTGTTCTTTTAAATGCTCATGAAAATGGTGAAATTTATGATGGGCACATACAAGCATTGCCTCTCTGACTGAAATATTTCCATTTCCAATTGTTTAAAGGTCCTTCTCACAGATGTTTTCTAGTGATGGCAACAGCAGTTCTTTTGAGTGTACTGACTCCCTAGAATAAGTTCATTAAATTGATTCGGTCAAAAGATTCATTCACCAAATCCTTCAGTTCATGCAGTTTATTTGTGCAGTATGTGAGTGAGTGACACAAAGCCACTTCCAGCATAGTAGTACGTGACCAAACCACTCCTCAGTGGCAGTTCTTTGCATGTGCGCATGTGCAAATGGGCAGTTTGTTCAGTGAACGAATCACTCCCCTGCCCTCTCTGACAGACTCCCCTCTCTGTGTAGCCTATATTCGCGAGTGACACAACAGCACGTTCACTAAACCTAAATGCAAGTCCTCTTTCTTTTATGATGATGATGATTATTATTAAGATGTTAATAAGAACACAGAGCATCTGGTCTATAGGAAAGATTGAAATAAAAATTGCGGAGTTTATCAATAAATGTAAAAAAGATTGGGAGATGAATAAAACCATAAACGTTGCAGCTGTAGTCTGCCTGCACACTCAGCCACCCCCGCTTCACTGCTGCAGCTTGCCCTGCTTTGAGTCTCACTCGCTCTTCTTCTGTCTCCTCTCCTCATTACTTTGTGTACTTTAATATGTTAAGATAATGGGGGGAGGGGGGGCTGCTTTTATTTTCATATTCATTCATTCATTCAACCTTTATTTAGACAGGTTAATCTCATTGAGCCTCGGTGACTCATTTACAAGAAAGACTTGATTTCTTAACAAAAATGATGACAACAACGGATACCAACGACAACAATAGACAGTCATAAAATAGGCATAGGCATACAAATTTAAGTTTCTCTCTCTTTTTTTTTTTACTAACCAAAACAAAATGGCAACCAAAAGGACAATCAAGAGGAATAGTAACAAACAAAGCCAGATTATAAGGCAATTTAGAAAACTAAAAACAGGAACATGTCTGTGTTGGTTTTTGCCAGGAACTTAAGAGAGTTTTAAAGTCACTTAGAGAGGTCATGGCCTCCCTGCACTGGTTACTGGTTCACTTTTGAATCCAGTTCAAAATACTCTTGTATGTCTACAAATCACTGAACAGTTTCGCCCCCTCCTATCTCTCTGATCTGCTACAACCGTATGTCCCACCACGTTCCCTGAGGTCAGCGGACCAGTTGCTCCTCACAGTTCAAGGAACTCGTCTTAAGTGCAGAGGTGACAGGGCCTTCTCTGTAGCAGGACCAAGACTCTGGAACGAGTTACCTCTGTCTGCTTGTCAGACAGGCCCCCTCCCTCTCGGTTTTCAAGTCCCGTTTAAAAACCCACTACTATTCGGTAGCTTTCAACACCAGATGATCTGTGTTTTGAACCTGTATGCTCCACACTGGTTAGTCGTCCTTATCTGCATCATTTTTATGTCTATATTTCTGATTTACTTCATTTTGTATTTTGCTTTGTAAATGGTAAATGGTAAATGGACTGTACTTATATAGCGCCTTTCTATCTTATTAAGATACTCAAAGCGCTTTACAACACAATCTGTGCCTCATTTACCCATTCATACAGCACTCTACTAGAGCTCTACAAAACTAATTGAACAAATCATTCTAAAGAGACTAATCAGTGATTTCTCACATTCATACACCGATGGGACACACATCGGAGGCAATGAGGGGTTCAGTGTCTTGCCCAGGGACACTTCGGCATGTGACTGCTGTGGGGTTCGAATCCCCAACTCTTGCATTGGAGGACGACTGCTCTAACAACTCAGACACAGCCGCCCGCACTCAGCCACAGCCGCTTGTGTGTTGTCTGTTGTTCTGTCTGTACAGCACTGGTTGGCCTTGTAGCTGTTTTAAGTGCTCTATAAATAAAATGGTATGGTATGGTAAGGTTGAGAGCTTCAGGTCTTTTTGTAAGATATTCCAGGAAACATGAGCGGAGTAGGAGAAGGCTCTTTTGCCTAGTTCAGTCTGCATTGAGGGAACACTGCATGTAATAATGTCCTGAGAGCGCACGCTGTAGCTGCACTCACGCAGAGACATGTAGGAGGAGATGTATGAAGGCAACAGACCAAGAAGTGATTTAAAGATGAAAATGTACCAGTGGGAGAGCCTGCGTGAGGTTAGTGATGTCCAGCCAACTAGTGAATACAGGGTGCAATGATGGGTACGATAGTTACAGCCAGTTATGAATCTTAATGCACTGTGATAGACAGCATCCATCATCTGCAGGGTGCTTGTAGGAGCATTCATATAGATAATGTCACTGTAATGAATGGAGGGAAGGAAAGTCACAGTCACAAGATGTTTCCTAGAATTCAGAGTTCGACAGGATCTATTTCTGAAAAAGAAACCCAGTTTTACTTTCAGTTTCTTTACCAAGTTTTCGATAGGGGACTTAAAAGAGAGATGCGAATTGACCAAAATACCCAAATATTTATAGAATCGGCAAATGCAATAGGAACACCATTTGAGGATAAAATCAGAGGAAGAACTGATGGGACTGACTTCCTGTTTGGAAAAAAGCATCCCTTTGGTTTTATTGGCAATTAGGACAAGTTTGAGACGGAACAAATCAGACTGGATGATGTCAAAGGCGGATTTCAAAAGCTGGAAAGCTTTAACAACTGTTTTAGCTCGACTATAAACAACTGTGTCATCAGCATAGAAATGTAAGGATGCATCAGGGATGCTTTGACCTACATTACCTATGTAGATTGTAAAGAGGGTGGGTCCTAAGACTGAGCCTTGTGGTACACCATTACTGACTGTTAGATAACTGGAGGACATACCATTATGTTGAACACATTGCCTCTGATCTGAAAGATAATTAGAGAACCAACCAATGGTATATGGCTTGACTCAACATTAGCCATTAGCCTGGAGTAACAGATGCCATTACCAATGGCATGAGAGCATGTCCCCGGAGGAGGAAACAGTTAGAATCACTCAGGACAAAGATAGAGTGTGTTTCGTTCAATGAGTGATACGTGTACCCGGTAGTTCATTTGCAGTGAACGAATCACAAGTCACATTCGCTCAGGGGTCAATAACAGTCCCTCCCCACCCACACGGCACAGATTCACATCATGAAGGAGTCGCAGAACACGGAGGTTCCACTCCTGACCCGCACTCTTGCGTCAAGCTCAACTGAACTGAGAAAAGAACAAATAAGTTAATAAAGTGATTTGGTTCAGGTCAGTCACTCAAAAGATTACCATAGTTCATTTGAACGAATTGTTCATGAACGACACAAGACAAATGGTTTCTGATTATTGTTTTTTTCTTTCTTTTTTAATGAAGTCATCAGCGGGGCCGAACTTATGTGGCCCATGGGCCTCCAGCTGAATAGCTCTGGTGTATATTCTCAGTCATCCTATGTAGTTAAATAGAAGACAACTGGTCTTCTCTTGGTTCTTTAAGACATTTCACCTTTCATCCATAATGCTACTTCAGCTCTGATTATGGGTTGGGAGTTTTAGGTTTATAAGTTATTATTATGATCACAATTATAGAGCTATTAGGTCACATGAGTCACTCACCCACCCCTCCATCAGGTGAGTCATTTGAGTCGTTTTTGCTGCCGAGCTTGTGTTCAGGGGTTTTATTCTTGGGGTGACACAGTCTCTGTGGGAGAACATTCTTGGGTTTGAAATGCACCAGAAAATTGGGCTTGGAAAACAATATTTCAGATTTTTCAATACACTTACAATCACATGTGTGTTTTCTTGATTTCCCCGATGCCCAGTTAAGGTGTCTGCAGGTTTGGAATGCTTCCTCGACACGTTTGTGTCCCTTATCCTTTTTTTCTGTCCTCACAGAGACCTATTCTGCTCAATGCAGTCAAACTCTGATAACTGAATCTGAGTTCCAGTAAGTGGTAAGAATCAAAAAGCAGATTTTGGTCTTTGTGCAGGTTTCCTGCAGACTTCAGTGTTGAGGTTTCTACTCCTCTGATGTACTAAACTGTCCAGGAAAATGTAAATTGTTGTGTTTTGAATCCTCCCTGAGGATGATGTTCACTGAGATAATGTGTTCAGTAAAAGCTTCCTCATCTTTGACTTGGATTTTGACCCTTGTGTCATCCATGAGCCTAAACCAGTGGCTTAGTGTATTCCCTGGCAGGAGTTCAGGGCTCTCTGTTCTCCATGAAGAGATTGAGCACAGTGGGTGAAATTGGGGTTTGCACCACAGACCATGCTTCTGTCTGTTAAAGTTACCATTGCAGTTATCTTAGCAGGATTGAGTAGTGGTCCTTTTTCCTGATATATACTTAACATTAATGACTACATCCTGATGCATGCTCAATAATCCAGGTAGAAAAATCTAAAAAAGTTAAATCTGGTCCTCTGGACATTCAAAAAAACCCAAAACAAAGCAAAACAACAAAAAATGTAGAAACGTTTCGTCTCTCGTCCGAGAGACTTCTTCAGTCTGAGGTGCTGTTTTCATCTCAGTCTCTTAAATAGCACCTTCTCAGAGTGGATCAACCAGTTTTGCTGCTGACAACCAAAACCAGCTGATCACATGCTCAAGAAGGACCATCAGCCTAACAATGGATCATTAGCACACTGATGGCTGTTTACTGTTCACAGAGGGCTGAGTGATACTAGCAATCACAGCATTGTAAGAGGGGGACAGTTGAACACGTAGGCCTCCACCCCTGTTTAACGATGGACGATTTCTTTTCACAAAGATGGCCTCCTTTACTCCTCTCTCAAACCATCGTTCCTCTCTGTCCAGGATGTGAACATCTTCATCCCTGAAAGAGTGACCTCTGGCCTGGAGATGAGTGTAGACCGCAGAGTCCTGGCCTGATGATGTTGATCTTCTGTGCAGCAGAACAGCACCTCAGAATGAAGAAGTCTCTCGGACGAGAGACGAAACGTTTCTACATTTTTTGTTGTTTTGCTTTGTTTTGGGTTTTTTTGAATGTCCAGAGGACCAGATTTAACTTTTTTAGATTAATGACTACATTTTTCTAGAAAACTTGTCAACAATATTACCTCCCACTGGTGATGACTTATTATTTAACAAATAAAAATCAGCTGGGCATATTCACCAACTTCATGTCTTGGAATTGTGTTCCTGTAGCAATAACTTAGACCTAAGTAAATCAAACAAACATATTTTATGGTTTTACACACGCACACACACACACACACACACACACACGCACGCACGCACGCACGCACGCACACACACACACACACACAACAAGAAAACTACAAGAAAACTGTGTCCAAATATTTGCTGATGAAACAAACTATGACTGACAAGCTCAGAAAAAGCAGATCCATCTGCAGCTTTTGTTCCTGCTGCAGCCTGATGGATTTTAATTTTTTTTATCCCTATGCTGCCCTTTTCTGCACCCCACTTTCTCTTTCCATGGCAACAGAAATCTGTGTTTCACAGCTCACAGCAGCACATGCATTTTATAGCTTTTCTACTCGGTCCCATTTGTAGAAATGTCATATGTGGCAGCTAATTATTTAACATTAATCATAACTCTGTTCCAAGTTTTCATCTCTTCACTTTTTCTTTAGTCACTGGGTTTTTTTTCCAGTCAAGCAGATGCTGAGGGCGTTTTACTGTTTTGTAGTTTTACTGATTTTTATTTTTTTTTTGTATTGGCCATTGGCGATGGCAAATCAATGTTTTTCAAGTTCAAGTTTCTTTATTGTCATTCACATCACATGTGGTACATGACGTGGAACAAAATTGTGTGCTCAAGGTCCCAGTTTTGCCGTGTGCATTTATTTGCCTTTACTGTAAACAAAGTTTCTTGTGAACCAGAGGACAAATTTTAATGAAACTTTCAGACAGTATCATTGGATGAACATCTACAGATGATTAACTTTTGGGCTCATCCTGAGTGTGGCTGCCACAGCTAAACAATCTACACAGAAATGGCTACAACTCCATGATTTTACAGATATTGAGCCAAACTTTGGTGAGGTAGTAGCTGAGAGTCATTCATAACATCCTCCAAGCACCAACGGATCATAAGTGATATTCCACAAGAGTGAACAGAATGTAATTTTCAAGGTTTAACAAACGACTACGCTGTCATTTCTCAACATATGATGTTTTTTGTATAAAACTTGAAAGGTGAAGGGCAGTATGCTTTCCTTCTTGAAACGCTCATCTTTTAATCCTTGTCTGCTTTTGTTTTCACATAGGAGCAGATGTCCACCTTGGATGCGGACAAGACAGTCCTTTACATGCTGCAGCTCGAGCCGGAGAGTCAAAGGTGGTTGAACTCCTGTTGGACTTTGGAGCTGACAGGTCCTACAGGAACGCAGATGGAAAGACCCCTTTAGATCTTTCAGTGCCCAACAGCACGGTTCAAGTTGCTCTGCAGAAAACAGGTGTGTTTTATGATTTACTCAAATCCTTGTCCTTGGCTTGTTTTTCTGATTTATTTATTTGTGGTTAGTTTTAGCAGCTGTGTCCTCCTTCCTCGGCTTAGGTCCTCGCTCTTTGTCCCAGCTGTGTCGTTTCTGCATTCGTCGTAGCATCGGATGGAACCGGCTGCACAAAGCCTCCAGCCTCCTTCTCCCGCTCAGTATCAAGGACTTTCTCCTCTACCAATAAGACGTGAGGCTGGCTGCGTGCCGCATCAGCTGATTCATCCATCATATTTGTTTTATTGTTACTGACCTATAAAAGACAAAAAAAAAAAAACCTCAGAGAGATGGATATTTATTTATTTCAGGATACAGATGGTTTTACCATTAAAACATTTTTCATTTTAGGAACCACTTAAAGGAACAACTGGACAAACAATCCAGGGTTTTGTATTTGAAATAAAGCTGCTCATTTGAAACCTGGATATCGGAAATCATTTTCAGCATGTTTTTCAAGGTGAACTGAGCCATTTCCATGGTTTTATATTTTACTCTCTTCCACATGTGCTGAATGAAACCTTTGTTGGTGGAAATGTTAGAATTGGGGCTGTAACTTCACGGGGTGCTGTCGATCAATCAATCAACATTTATTTATAGAGCCACTTCCAACATCCAAAAGGTGCACAAGGGGCTGCACAATACAAAAGTTAAAAACAAACAAAAACAATAAAAAAAATGCCAGAGAGCCACTAGGTATTAAATGCCTGCCTGAATAAAAAAAGGGTTTAAGATTAGATTTAGAAAGGCCCAGATCAGTGATGGAGCGCAAGTCCTGAGGTAGTTGGTTCCTGTAGGGCAGGCATGGGCAAACTCTGGCCTTATACGGCCCACTGAGCTTTTTAATTGGCCCGCCAAACTTATCCAAATTATATTTTAAAAACTGCATTTAATAGGGAAAAACACTGGTGTAATTTTACCTGTAGTTCTTGCATTTCTGCAGTAGAGGCGCACTACAGACACTGTTGTGTAGTCATTCATTCAACCTTTATTTATACTATTATATTGGAGGTAAAGTAAAAGTGTAGAAGAAGTAATTTCTTCTTCACTCTTTAGCGTTGCCCTACAAACTCTTCTGTAAAAATGAGCTTATCAAAGAAAAGAAGAGTGGACAGTGAGTGCAGAGTGTTTAAAATGGAGTGGACAATAATATGTTTTCACAGAGGTCCAATCAAAGTCAGTGTACGCCAAGAAACTGTTGCAGTTTTCAGAGTACAATATCAGCCGTCACTCTGCTAATATGCTAGCAAGCCTTTCGCCGAAAGCGAGTTTTTAAAAGAATGTGTGGCGTAACAATCATGCTTCTCTTGTAGCAGTCTTACAAATATACAAGGGGATTTGGTCTCAGGTGTCAGGTAAAATTTAATGATCACTCTTAATTTGTTAACAAAATAATGATTCAAACATACAGTATAATAATAATAATAATGTCATCACAATGTCAGCACTGTATGTTTCCATACAATGGCGAAATTAGTCTCTGCATTTAACCCATCCACCACCAGGTGGTGCAGTGGGCAGCTATTGAAAGCGCCCGGGGGACATTTTTGGGGATTAGACGTGCTGCCCAGAGACGCCACGTGATGTGCAGTGACTGGGGATCGAACCTGGGACTCTCGGGTCCCAAGCCGGCTGCCCTGCCTCTACACCATCTCGGCCCCATAAATATATGTAAAGGTTTGAGGTTTTTCCCATAATAGATTTTTCCCAAGATCCCCAACAACAATAATAAGAAACAAAAAAACTGATACTGAAAAATAAACTGAGCATGTAGCCTAAATCTCTCAAATAATATCAGTTTAGGCTTAAACTAACTCAGATTATGTCACAATAAATGTCCCAAAATACAATTAATTTAATCAGAATGTTGTCCATAATAGAGTTCCATACCCTCAAAATAAAAGTCCCAGAAAAATATTTCCCCGCTGCCGGCTTTAAGCCCAATCACCCCCCCCCCCCCCCGCCCCAAAAAATAAAAAAAATAAATATAGTGGTACCACAAAAACAACGTCAATACAAAAAAGTTTTGAATCTCACCGAGAGCTTTGTTTTTCTCCCTTGGTGGCGTCCTCACTCAGGGCGGTGTTTGCCTGGATGCAAAACTCCCAACATTTTCTGATCTGCGATCCATGGTGCTGGGGGTTGAACTCTAGCAGCTTCTTATGTCTTTGATTAACATCCTTAAGATGAAATCCTCCTGCTGCACGGACCTGATCACCTACGTCTCTCCTGTTGCGGATCTTTTTTTCCTTTTCCTTTTTTTTTCCCACCCCATGCGGCCGACGTACACACCAGTTTATAACTGTTCCACCTGAAACCATCCATGATCCTGCCCAACAATCAGTTTTAAACAGTGGAAAACATGGTAATCCATAAATCTCCTAAAGGAAACTGCCCTAACAACAGTTTAACATATTTACATTTTACATATTTTATTTGAAAAAAACAAACAGCATGGTTATGATCCCCACCCTCCACCCCACACCCCCAGCCTTAGGCAAAAGAGGTTGAACGCCAAAATAGGGCTTCAAGTTAACCAAATTAACTGTTTCTGTTCCTTTAAGCTGGTCTTTCCACTGCAGCTGATAGTTTACTGGGCCTAACTGTTTCCTCACTGTAGCTGGCCCTGACCACTTTGGCACAAGCTTTCAGGAAAAACTATTGCTTTGGAAAGTGGGTGAGACCTTACCCAGACCAAATCTCCCGGCCGGGACTGTGCACCTCTCCTCTGGGCATTGTAATATTTGGCTTGTATGTTTAAACGTATCCCAACTTTCCGTTTGACTTGTTCTATCATCTCATTGTGTTGCACCATCAATTCATACCCAGATTGTTGAGGTGATGGAAGTCTGGCAATCATCCTCTCCAATGGACCCTGGAGTTGACACCCAACATTAGCTCTGCTGGGGCCCTCCCAGTGGTTTCATGTTGAGCAGCATTGATGGCAAAACGGAACTCCCCAAAATGCTGGTCCCATTGATTGTGATGCTGTCCAACAAATGAGGCTATCATTGTTTTAATAGTTTTGTTTGCCCATTCAGTCAAATTAGATTGTGGATGATAGCTGGTGGTAAAATGATGTTTTACCCCCCAAGCAGAGCAAAAACTAGACATCTCTTGGCTGGTGAATTGGGACCCCTGATTTGACACAAGACCTTGTGGTACTCCAAAGCACGTAAATATCCTCCCGGAGGATGGTAATGAGCTTCTGTGCCCTGCTATCTCTTAAAGGAAACATTTCCACCCACTTCGTGAAGTAGTCAATCACAACAAAAAGGAGGACGTTTCCTTTTTTACTACGTGAAGAGGACCCATCAAGTCCATCCCAAGTTTTTCCCAGGGTTCAGTCAGGTGTGTTGCAGAAAACCAGCTGGAGCTTGATTATCCGGTTTGTACATCTGACATACTGCACAGCTGTTTATATGAGTTCCCACATCTTTGTGAACTGACGGCCACCACACTACTTCCAGCAACCTCAGGAGTGTCTTTAGCCTGCCCAGGTGCCCACTCAAAGGACGATCATGGACATATTGGAGAAACTGTGTAACTAAAGACTATGGCACCACCAGCTGATACTTCATGCCATCCCTAGATGGGCTTTTCCTATACCAGAGATAATGGACTTTGCAGAAGAGAATCCTATCAGGTTTCTGGTACCTTGAATCCTTAACCAGATCCAAGAGGGCCGAGTCTTTTTCCTGAGCTTCCTTAATATCTGCTAAAGACATAGGTAATCCTACTGGAGCTTTAGCAGAGTTCAGGGCCACATGTGCCATCCCAGTGGAGTCTACAGAAATGTTTTCATTCATTCATTCATTCAACCTTTATTTAAACAGATAAATCACATTGAGCCTCGAAGACCCATTTACAAGTGAGACCTGTTTGGACAGACAAAAACAGTGGTTAACTAGACACATGTAGGAGTTGGAGGCGAAAAAAATTCCTATCAGACTTTTTTCTTGGCTGAGAAAAACCCCTAATATTGAAAAAACACCTCGCACAAACAAGCACATATTTACGTAAACATTCTGCAGAGCAGGAAGAAGGAAGAGACGAGACCGGTCAACAACGTCTACAGATGCTCTTGAAGTCACTGTAATCAGTCAATGTCCTCCGGTGAGATCCATAAATATTCTCGAGGTATGTCGAGGAATGGCCAAGAATAACCCCTGAGTATCCAAGAGGGATTGAGCAGGATTGCTCAGGACAATGCGTCAGGCACTACATTGTACATTCCTTTTCTGTATCGAACTTCAAAATTGAAGTCTTGCAATCTAAGTACCCAGCATGTCAACTTAGAAGAGGTTTTAGGGCAATTAAAGGCCCAGGTTAGAGCAGCATGGTTGGTGTAAATGGAAAACTTGGTACCTTCTACAAAATGTCCCCATTTTTCCACTGCCCATACAACTGCCAAACATTCTTTCTCAGAGGTGGAGTAGTTCTGCTTTGCTTCTTTCAATGATCTTGAAGCAAATGCGATAACTCATTCTCCATCAGGGATTGGTTGGACCAGGACAGCCCCCAAACCAGCGTCACTAGCATCGGTATAAATTTTGAATGGTAAATCAAGTTTGGCTGCCCCAGTATAGGTGATTCCACCAAAAACTTATTCAGCATCATAAAACATGTTGGCAATCCACTGTCCATTCCCACCTTGCATCTTTCTTGAGTAGCTGATAAAGAGGCTTAGCTATATTTGCAAAATGTGAGATGAACTTGTGGTACCAGCCTACCATGCCAAGAAATCTCTGGAGAGTCTTTTGGTTGGTTGGAGTAGGGTAAGCTGTAATGGCTTGCATCTTTTCTGGATCTACTTGAACTCCTTTTGCCGATACAATATGTCCCAGAAACTTGTGCTCTTCCTGGAAAAGATTACATTTTTTCAGGTTGAGGGTCAGGTTTGCTTGATGAAACTTGACAAATACTTCCTCAATATCCTTCAGATGCTGTTCTGGAGAGGATGAGTAAACGATTGCATCATTGATGTAAACACAGCAGATCTTTTCCTGTAGCTCTCTTAAAACCTCCATCAAACACTGCATTTTTTCCAAACCAAATGGCACACATTTAAATTGATAAAGTCCAAATGGGATAATTACAACCATTTTTGCTTTGCTGTCCTCTGCTACAGCCATCTGCCAATACCCAGACTTTAAATCCAAAGTACTGAAAATGGTTGCTTCACTCATCAATTTCAACAACTTGTGGATGGTGGGCATGGGATATGCATCCTGAAGAATTTTGGCATTCAAAGCTCTGTAGTCCACACAAAACCGAAAGGATTTGTCTGGCTTTGGGACAAGTACAACAGGAGACCCCTATGAAGATTGAGATGACTCTATAATATTATTTCTGAGCATGGCATCGATCTGTTCTTTTATAATCTGACGCTTGAAGGGCGACACACGGTAGGCTCTGCAACAAATGGGTATTTCATCTGTGGTAGGAATTCTGTGTTCCTTCACTGAAGTTCTACCCAGTGAATCTGAGCATACAGTAGGACAGGCATGCAGAAGGTTCTGGACTTCTGTTGGATGCTTTGTTATTTTGGGACATGATCTGGACTTGGTGCTTTGACTATTTCCATGGACAGAGCCAGAATCAGATTAAGTGGAGAAAGTTCAGCATGCACAGATGATGTGGGATGAGGTGATGATGAAAAAGGGTAGAAGGTATAACCTTTTGGCCCTTTGACCCCATAGGTATAGTCACCTAGATTAACAATGGCAGAGGTTAGATAGAGAACTTTACTAATTGGCTTTTTATGTATGTGAAAGTTTCTGTAAAGTGCCCTGAGACAACTTTGTTGTGATTTGGCGCTATATAAATAAACTGAATTGAATTGAATAGAGGTTTTGGTCTGGAAGTCTAGACCTAAAATGATAGGAAAAGTGAGGTTATTATCCTCCACCACAAAAGTCTCTAAAGACCACATCATCCCATGCCAACCACAAGTGATTGTTGCTTTCTCCAAGGCACTATATGTCTTACCATTGGCAAGTGCAAACTTTTGGTCATCAGCTGGTTTCAAAACATCTCCCTCTCAAGCAATCTTTTTCCACTGTCCATGTCTCATCAGGGAATAGGTTCAGGCTGTATCCAGCACAGCATCATACATCTGGTCATATATCTCTATTGGAACATAAAGGTGGGAGGAGGCAGGACCTTGCTGAACTATAGATACAGAATTGGCTGGTCTTCTGGCATTTCCCTTTGGTTGTCCTCTTGCCAGCCCTTTTCCTTTGGCTTTGTGCTGTTGTACTTTGCCCCAGTAGATTTTAACACCAGCACAATCTTTTTCAACCTGGGATCCAACCTTTACTAAATGTTCCATAGTGACGACTGTACGACGAAGACAGCCCACTATTTTAGGACTGCAGTTGTTTAAAATTCTCCTCATAAGCTCTGTCTCACTGATGTCTGGCTTCCATCTTAGACATATTGCCTGATACCCAAAGGCAAAATCTCTCAGACATTGCTCTGGCAACTGCACCATATCTCTTAACTTCTCTTCTACCTCCGGAAGATAATCTGCAGGTAAAAAGGCAGCACAAAAAGCATTCTTAAATTCAAACCAGTTATGTACCTTGTTCTTAGCCACACTCCAGCAACTTGGAGCAGACCCTTTTAAAACAGTTGTTAAAGCTCCCAATAGCTCGGAATCAGACAGTGGCCTCGCTGATAGAAATGTCTCGCACTGATCGATTAAATTTTAAACATTGGAAGCTTCTCCTCCGTTTTTGAATGAGGGAAACTTCAAGTGGGTTGTTTGCTGAAGGAAAGCTCAAATGGAAGGTTGCTGCCGGGAGGTCTATTATCTTAGTGCTTGTTGAGGGCACCACCAGAACCATTCCGGGAGTGATGTAGCCAACAGTTTGTTCCATCCCTTGAGGGTGCGAGGATCCCCGGCTGCCTTGTGGCAATCCCTGCACAGGTAGGACTAAAGGTTGAGATGGGGTTCCAGGGAAAGTGTGTCTCATAGTGGAAGAGAGATGTTCAGATGGCACAGGTAGATTTGGTCTTGTCATGCCAACGGAACGAGCACAGTTAAGTGGTTAACTTGAAGCCCTACTTTGTCCTATTTTGGTGGTGGTGGTGGGGGGGGGGAGGGTGACTTCTGAGAAATCTGATAATATCTGAGAAGCCCTTCCTGTGAACCCAAAAATGATCCTTCTGAGTTTAAACTGAACACCCAAGAAAGTGCTGGTAATATTTTGTGCCGGGATCAACTAAACTCCTCAATGGTCATAAATCTCAGGATGACAGCAGAAAGAGCTGCTGTCCCTGTTCAAAGGAATTCCTTTCTGTGAACAGCCACTGTCTCCTCCTTTTGCTCCATTCAGTTGGAAGGACTGACACAGACTTTCTCCTCATATTATTGGAAAATTAACGCTTTTCTACAATGAAAATAATTATTTTACTAAATAACTAATAACTTGCCTTGTTTTTCTTTTACAGCTGACATGGAATAGTCAGATCTCACATTGTCTGTTCACAAAGTTAATGAAAAGTGTTTTAATTGATGTTAATTTCACTTGAAAATAAGATCATTAAAAATGTTTGACATTTGTGTTTTATTTGAGGACTCTTCGGCAGAGTAAATTAAAGTAATTATTTTAAATTGTTCAAAGAGTCAAACCAAATTAATTCTAAACTAAAAAGGTCCATCCTGTTCCCTGATTGGTGGATAAACATCCCCCCCCCCCCCCCCATACACACACATACGCACACACACTTTGAGTAGAGTTGTGGGTGGTTGTTAAAAAGTTGTCTGAGAGGGTCCTTTGAAAAAGGAGTTAGAGAGTCGAAGAGTCCAAAGAGGAAGGTTGAAAGGAGATCGCCAAGGAAGAAGGAGTGAGAATGTTTTTAGAAGAAGTCAGAGAAACCTTCATTATAATAGAAAGTCATTATAATATAGGGAGTATCAATTTTAGGTAAGTTTGATAGAACTATCTTCAGCGCTCCAGAGAGACAACACACCTGCAGCCGTGTCACCAAAAGAGTAAGCACTTTGGTAACAGTTTCTGTTTTAAATATGCTCTATAAATGAATCTGACTTAACTTGACTTGACTAACAGCGATCCAAATCTCGTGACTCTGTCTTCTGACCATTGGAGCCAGACAACACCGACTCAACATCTCCCACCGATGTCCAGAGACATGAAAGGGATCTCCACCTTTAACGTTGCTCTGACCATCTCAGCAGAGAGTCCTTCTGGTATCCCTGGCAGATGAGTGCTTGTGAAGTCAACTTTGCGTGGGCGAAAGCTGTCTATTACTCTGGGACGTGATTCTGATGTCCAAAATTTTAGATTTCAACCAAATTCGTGTTGACGCAGTTCAGTAATTATTTTCCCTTAAATTTAAGACCCAAATTTAATCATTGGATAAATGATGCATAAACAAAGCATCTCTCCCTTTTGGTCAAATTTGCATTGTTAATTTGCCCTGCTGAATAGCTTCAGAATATTACATTTAATAGTTGGGCATTCTATTTCGTTGGGCAGTCACATCAAATAATTCCATTTTACCTGTTAATTTCTGCTAACAAGTATGTTAAAGGTCAAGGTTAATTCCCATAAACTCCGGCTGTCAAGTAAAACCATCATTTAAATGTAAGCAATAATTTCTAATAGTTATTTGCCCATATATAGCCAAATAAACATCACAAAATTGTACACTGAAGTGTGTGTGTGTTTATTTATGACATCTGAATTTTTCATACAACAGAACTTGCGTAAAGATGTTAATTCGAGTTAATTAACCAATAACATTTGCTGAGGCTGATGTTCAGACTTTTTCTCTCAAAGCTTTGAGAGTGGTGCCCCTTCAAACTAAAATTCTTAAACAAGATTTTTACGATAATTAAACCTTCCTGCTACAGCTGTCACCTCTGGGGCGCCTACGTCAGCTGCAGCCTCCTTGGCCCCTCCATCAACAAATGCAGAGTTGCTGGGTCCATCTCCAGATGCAGAACTGCTGGGTTATCTCCAAACGCAGAGCTGCAGCCATAACTGCAATCCTTTCAATGGACTATTCTCTGGCTGAGGCTCCATTCGCTGGTTCTCCTTTCGAGGCTCCCACCACTGGTTCTTCTGCCGAGGTTCCCATTGCTGGTTCTCCTGCCGAGGCTCCCATCGCTGGTCCACTTGCTGTGGCTCTCACCACTGGTCCGCCTACTGTGGCTCTCATAGCTGGTCCGCCTGCTATGGTTCTCACTGTTGGTCTGCTTGCTGTGGCTCTCACCACTCCAGTGGTCTTCTCGCCTTCAGCCATAGCCACTACAGTGGTCTCCTCACCTACAACCACAGCCGCTCCAGTGGTCTCCTTGCCTTCAGCCATAGCCACTTTAGTGGTTGCCTCAACTACAGTCGCAGCCGCTCTAGTTGTCTCATTGCCTGCAGCCATGACCTCTCCTGTGGCCTCGTCGTTGCTGTCACTGCCTCTCCAGTGGCCTCTCTACTGGCCTCTCTACTGGTCTCCATGTCCTTCCTAGGGTTCTCCTCACCCTTCAGCCTGAGTCCAAGAGGGTACTGGTGGATACCAATGCTGCTCATAAAGGGACAGTCTCTAGGCCACCCGTCAGAGCCCGGATCTGAAGACAGATGGTCTCCTGGCTACCCACAAGAACTCTGGCCTGCTGACAGATGGTCTCCAGGCCTCCCCCCCAGATCTCCTGTCCTGCTTTGGATGTCTCCTGACCGCCCACCTTGACTCTGGGGTTTGGGGTTCTGTGTTTCCCCTTTATGTGTTTAGTATTTTCCCACGTTCCTACCTGTCAGTCTTTTGTTTCTTGCTTCTTGTTTTCATTGTGTGCCCTACTTCCTGTTTTCCCCCCACATCCCACCCAAGTGGATGTACTGTAGCTCTCTCCTTGAGATTTCAGGGGACATCCCTTCATTGGGGGGTCCTGTAGAGTTTCTGGGGTCTGGTCCTGTCTTTTGTGTTTTCTCATGTTTGCCAGTCACCCCTCAGTGTGTCTCCTCCCTGTGCTCCAGCTCTGTCTCACCCATGTGCAATTCAATCACTCACAGGTGTCTGTCATTTCACCTTCATTAGCCTCTGTATATATTCAGCTCCTTGATGTCTTGTTAGTGTCTCTGGATTGTCCTGGATTGATTCATCAGGCTTTGTGTTTTGTCTCCCTGTGTGTCCCCCTTAAGTAAGATAGCTGCTCCGACAGTATTTTGTTTAGTTTATTTAGTAAATAAACAGTGTTACTTTACTGGAGTCTCTCAGCATCTTCCTGCATGTGGGTTCTAACACGTACAGTCAGATTATGATAGTTATTGAGTCTTGGTGCAATGACTGAAAAGGCCCAGTCATTCCAACATTTGTATTTGGACTGCAAAAGACAGTAAATATGTATTAGTTGAACTTAAGGTTCTCTCATACTCATGAAAAGCTACCAGATCAGATTAATAAGGTACAAAGTAAATGGTAAATGGACTGTACTTATATTGCACCTTTCTATTTGATCAAGTACTTTACACTAAAGCACTTTACACTACACACTGTGCCCTCATTTACCCTTTCATACAGCAGTCTACTAGATCTCTACAAAGCTAATTGAACAAATCATTCTAAAGAGACTAACCAGAGCTTTATCACATTCATACACTGATGGGCACACATCAGAGGCAATGAGGGGTTCAGTGTCTTGCCCAGGGTGTAAGTAGCACTTGCTGCAGCCCCAAGATGGCTGCTGATTACCCACAGCTGACGGTCGTCTACCTGATGAGCTCCCACTCTACATAAGGCTGCAGTCAAGCTCTACTCTTCGCTGGAGCATTGATTTCTCTTTTGGTATTTATGCTTCTAGCCAGTATTACTAGAGTTGATGAAAGAAAACTTACCTTGTTTTTGTGTGCTTACTGTCATCCTGTTGTTCGGATCCAGTCCTCCTTCGCTTTTGTTCCTGTGTCTCGTTCCCTGCACTTTTGCCCTCTAGCACTTGCCTGTCTTGAACTGCCTGTTGAATTGGACCTCTCTGGAAACCTTGGACTCAACACAGAGTAAATCTGCAAATTCACCTGTAAGGAAGAAACAAGACCACACAATCAATTTCCTGTGCTGACCTCTTTGCCTGACCATCCTGATCTTGCCTTTCCTCTTCCAGGGGTTCCAGTCAACCAACATGTGTATATATGTATAAGAACCACTGTAAATAAAATAACACTGTGCATTTTTCAATTGAGTCTTGTCGTTTGGGTCTCGTTATCAACTGGGTACCTTGAGTCATAACACGGACATTTTGGCATGTGACTGCTGATGGATTTGAACCCCCAACTCTTGCATTGGAGGGCGATCACTCTAACCACTCAACCACAACCACTCTCAGGGTGGGGTGAGACCATTGAGAGATTTAAAAGTGTATATTAAAAATTGAAAATCATTTCTGAAATGGAAGAAAACGTGATCCATCTAGACAATAAAATGGACTGGACAGATAACACCAATGCCCTCTACAAGAAAGGGCAGTGTCACCTTTTTCTTCTGAGGAGACTCAGGTCTTTTGATGTCTGCAGGGCCATGCTGCAGATGTTTTACCACTCGGTGGTCTCCAGGATCATCTTCTACGCTGTGGTGTGCTGGAGCAGCAGGGTAAAGACAACTGATGCCAACAGACTCGATAAACTCATCAAGAGAGCTGGCTCAGTTCTGGGAGTGGACCTGCAGTCTCTGACAGAGGTGTCTGAGCAGAGGATGCTGAGGACACTGCTCCAGATCCTGAACAACACATCACACCCCCTGCATGACGCACTGGACTCTTACCGCAGCACCTTCAGTCGTAGACTGAGACCACCGAGGTGCTCCACTGAACAACACAGGAAGTCCTTCAAACTTTTCAACTCCTCCTGTTTTTCTGCACATTGGAAAATAAAATTAATCCTGCACCACAATAAACTCTTTAATGTTTCTGTCTGCACCTGACCTGTTTTAGAACTTAATTGTTGGTATTTTTATATTCTCTGTTATTTTCATATTCTCTGTTATTTTTTTTTATATCTTTTGTGATTCTTGTGTATGTTCCTTTGTACTGAAACTCTGGCACAACAATTTCCTGCGGGATCAATAAAGTTCTATCTTATTTCTCTTACCTTGAATACCTTCATGGTATAAAATGAACATAATAACGGCAATGCGGACCAGGCTCTGACACCGGTCATACAGGGACCTAACAGCCCGTATCAAAGGGCCCGGTACCCCATACTCCCAGAGTACCCCCCACAGGGTTCCCTGAGGGACGCGATCGAACGCCTTCTCCAAGTCCACAAAGCACATGTAGACCAGTTGGGCAAACTCCCACGCACCCTCCAGGACCCTGCTGAGAGTGTAGAGCTGGTCCAGTGTTCCACGACCAGGAAAACCGTACTGCTCCTCCTGAATCCGAGGTTCGACTATCCGACGAACCCTCCTCTCCAGAACCCTCGAATAGACCTTACCAGGGAGGCTTAAGAGCGTGATCCCCCTGTAGTTGGAACACACTCTATGGTCCTCCTTTTTGAATAGGGGGACCACTACCCCTGTCTGAACATAATGTGCTATTTAATTTAATACCGTCAGATGTCACACAGTATGTTTTATGAACGACTCAACAACTGTCAGACAGTTTCACAAGATGCTCATTTCAACGTCTAGTGAAATTGTCTGACAAAACAGGTATTTTAGTGTTTTCTGTCACTTGACTGCTCCAAATGTACAAAGGAACTAGTTGAAGCAAAAATATATAACTATTAGCTCTTTAAGCTACTCTGCGGTCCCCCCATTGTGAAGCTCTGCCAGTCTAAGGTCCCTCCTGGTTTAATAATTGTTATTTTTGTTTATGTAAACACAAGTGCAAAAACCATATGTTTAGTGTTGTTTGAAATTACACCTTGTTTTATGCTGAAATTATAATAATAACTCTTTAAATACTATTTGTTTTATTTCTTTACAAGTTTGTGTAGCATTTGTACACATTTTGTATTTCAAATATCTGAAACGTTTTGGTTATTAATTTATAACATGTTTAGTAGAGTTAACAGGGATTAATGAAATACATGAATGCAAGGTTTGAAATAGAAAAAAGTAATAAATAAATGCACTATTTAGGGTATGAAGTGTTGTTTTTCCACATACATGAACTGAACGTCGCTCTCAACGAAGACTCTTTCCCTCTCCTGCCTTCTCTCCTGTTTTTTGCTCTTGTCCTGTGAATCTCAGAGCCTCTCTTTACACATCTTCCGAATCGAAAAGGACTATGGATCTGGTCAGCTGGTCTCTCAACGCAATTGATAAAATTTTCTCAACTAGAAGACAGGGTCCAGGAGAACCGTCATGCCCTGAAGGGACACACACAGCTGGATATGTCATGGATTCCTGGGGTGTTTGGAAGATGATGTTCCTGTCTGTGCTGTCTGTTGAGGACGTAGAAGACGTTTACAAAATTGGATTTATGATAATAGGGTTTCTGTTTTTGGAATTGGCATACCTGGGATATCGACTAATTAGGAAGACGTTGGCAGCAGTTTTGGCAATAGTAAAGCTGCCCACCTTATGTGAAGGATTACTCCATGCTTCAAGCTCTCAGACTAATATGCTTTGTGAGCTGAACCATAAGATGGACGCAATTTCTGAGAATCGTGGGCCACTTGCAGATCCTAGGTCTCGCCAGCGTGAAGGAATCGACTTTGGAGAAGGCTAACAAGCACGGACCGACGGAATGTCCACAAATCTGGCTGTTTGGATTCACCATCAAGTGTACCAGGAGAACCGAAGACAGACAGAAATCAATGGTTAGCCTGCTCAAAACAATTGTTTTTTATCTGAATATGGCCTCCCCGCTGGCCTTGGATAGGCAAACTTATTTCAAATTGCTCCTGGTGGATACTGAGAGACACCGTAACATCATTATCAGGACTATGGAAACTATCTGGAAGTGTTCATGGACCATCTCACCATCTTGTTGTCGCCCCCCCCCCCCCTTCTGCAAAATGTATTATGTCTCTCTATGTTGCTTGCTGAGGTAGATTTTTTGCTACCTTACACCGTGCCCTGTGTCAAAAACACAATGTGAGATCTTTTTTTGTATACCATCTCATGTTTTCTTCTCCTTTTCTTGTCTGTGATAAGGGCAGCACTTCATAGAAAGCTGCAGCCCCGGTACACTTCCGTTTATCCTTCAGATGGCTGTAAGGAACAAAATGTTGCTTTATTTAACTGTGCAAAGACAATAAAGTTAATTCTGATTCTGATTTTGAAGCATTGCATTGACAAGAAAAGGCCTGAAAATGACCAAACCTTGGAGGGGTATCTGCAATTGGTCAGTTGCAAAAGTCCATCTAAAAATTATTCATTGAAATTTTCATTAAAGTCTGTCCAGTGGTTCATGAGATATTTTGCTATTAGACAGATTTAACGCCCAAGTTATTGATCTTGTGATTTATTAATGCTCAAAATATGTGTTGGGCATCTGAAGGAAGTAAAGACCTAACAGAGTTTCAGACAGGACTAAAAGCAGGAAAAGAAAAAAGGAGCTTTTCAACAAAAAAGTACCTTCAAGGTTGGGCACCTCTGACGTGTGAATGAAGAACTGAAGGTGGCGGCTGAGATGATGGCCACAGCGAACAGGTGGAGTAAATTGGAGGCGTTAACTTCACGTTGCAGAGTTCAACCATGAAAGGCTTTTACATGTTAAAAATAAATCCCACTTTAAACCAGGTGGGAGAGTCTGAAACAGAGTAAAGTGAAGTCATTTTCTTTCCGTACTGGTTATAAATCAGCTTGCTGCCCTTTTCCCTGCAACGTTCCAGCTCTGAAACGAGCAGATTCTGACGGTACGGTTGTTACTCTACAGAAACGACTGAATTAAGTTTTGTTTGTCACTGCTGGATGGAAATGTGCTGCTGCAATCTGAGAAAATTGAGTGCGCTGGCCATAGATGGAGATCAAAAAGGGAAAGCTGGGGCAAATTAAGCTGGTCAGTTGTTCATTAGCTGTACCAGCCATCTTGAATTAGGTTCACTCCGAACATCAGTTGTAGATGCACATCTAATGAATACTTTCTGAGTTTCAGTAAATTCTCCTCAGTGATTCATTTAGTATTTTTCTAGCACGGCAGACGACTGCACACAATACATGCGTGCAAAATATATTCTCATGCTTTGCCGTATAGACATGGGGATTACCAGTACAAAGTACAAATTGCTGTTCCCTCACTGTTCGGATAAACTCATCTGATGTTTTATCAGTTCAAATGTATCTGACATAGCACAATAAGACATCCAGCATTTGGAATAAATAAACTGTTATAGGAAAAGAGAAACAAAAGTAAAGGTTTCTGAGAAACTGAAGGATGGACTGTGTTTGAAGGCCAGTGCTGCTCGAGGGGAATTAATTTCCAAATGCCACCCTAAAAGGTCACCTCTGCAGCCCTGAAAAAATGCTGTTCGGGCAGATTTAAATTGACATGTCTTCAGCTAAACAGTAAAGAAAGAAACGCCAGCCTTTAAAGCATTATCTGAAAGAGATGCATGCTTTGATTTGATCTGTGTGCTGCCCTGAACAAATCGGTGCCGTTTAAAGCAGAACATAGACTTTATGTCTGAGTTCGTATCTGTTTGACCTCACCGCGGCTCACACAGAAAAGGCACGTTAGAAATATATGTTGTGATCAGTCGGTGTGCCATTTTTTGATGCCTAATAATATGTTGTGAACCTGGTTTTTCAGCTCCATTCAGATGCAATGCTTTGTGAAAAAGGTTAGACAAGCAGGTCAAGGAAAGAGCTCCCACACTGTCAGAACAATTCAGCTCAAAGTTTTCTCTTTCTCAGCTCGTCCCAACAGCTGAAGGTACTCAAACCTTCAAAAACATCTAAAAAGTAAAAAAAACATCAAACCTTGAAGAGTCACGTGCATCAAAATCTTTAACTTCTACAGAAATGTTCATATATTCAATATATTTTCTATTTTCTTTCATGCATGTTCACACGTGATTTCACAGTGGCATTGATCAGATTGGTTTTTGTTGTATTTTCTTAAATTAATAAAAACAAAACATTAAAAGTCATAACTATAAAAGGAAGGAGACCTATAGTCAGTGTTAATGTCTAAACTTTATAACTGGTCAGGATCCTAATTGAATTTATCGAGCGTATTGAATGAAGCACTGGCTTGTTTATGATCTTTCTTTACATCAGAGTGAAAAGTCCAGGAGGCTGAGAAACTGTAAAAGATCTGTAAAAGTTCAGTCTTGGCAAAGAAAGAAGAATATTTCTGCTGCTTTTAAAGTGCACAAAATGACCGGTCTATAATGGACGAAGCAGACCTTGTGGACCTCCACAGATGAATCGTATAATTAAAAATAGCTTTTAATCAGACAAGGAACCAAAAAGATAATCACTTCTTTGAATGAGATCCACGAGGAAGAGGGAGAGAATTACAGAGGAACTGTCATTATGCAGCACTCCATCAGGCCGACGTTTATAATACAATGACCAGACGGAAGTCATTCATGTCCATTTAAGAACAGAACAAAGTTTCAACGCGTCCCTAATTACAGCCCGCCGGCTGAAAGGTGAACAGCAGGCTGGGCCTGTTAGCGAAATAATCCTGAACAAAGTTTAATAAAACTTGCAAAAAGTAATCAATGAATGTACATCTATGTGGTGGTTGAAAGTTTGTGAATTCTTTATAATTTGCTATGATTCTGTATAAAAATTACCTAAACCATCAGATTTTCACACAAGTAAACAAGTGAGACAAAAATAGTATGTTTGGTCATTTATTTATTGAGGAAAATGATTCAATATTACACATTTGATGATTACTTTCTTTTTTCAGTGGAGCAATTTTATCAAGTGAAGTTTGCATTGAAGTTGTAAGATGATCAACTAGATGATCTAAGTCACTGTTCTCTGATTCATTACTCTGCAAGACAGAGGAAAACATTGATGGAAGAGATTGTTTAAATTTGGTTACAGCATTTTCTGATAAGCACCTGCTGAGATGAAATTTACTCTCAGTGACTGTGTAGTCATTTAATGTAAACTCAAATGTTGTTAAAAAATGGTCGGACAGAAAAGGATTTTGAGGAACTATTACCAAGTCCTTAATCTCTATACCATAGGTCAGAACTAAATCAAGAGTGTGATGATAAGAACGAGTAGATGTGCGGACATTTTGTGTAAAACCAAATGAGTCTATGAAATAATTAAAGGCTATGATTAAACTACCACTCTCAACATCCACATGAACATTGAAATCACCCACAATGATGATTTTATCAGTATTTAATAATAAGTCAGTTAATAATTCTGAGAATTCAGACAAAAACTGAGAGTAAGCGCCTGGTGGACGATATATAACAACTAGTTAAAACATTTTTATGTTTTCATGTTTTTACCCAGAAACAATAAAATCAAAATAATCCTGTTAAAAATAATGTTTTACACTCAGATGGAATTGAGAGAATGTTGACACAAAGTCCAGTTAAGAAACAGCAAACTGTTCACATTTTTTACATTTATTATTTTATTGTGTTCACAAGGAAATACAGAGGATTGACAAAAAGTAAAATAAAATGTCAAAAACAATAAAAATCAAACAGCATAATCACATATAAACATGTCATTTGTCCTTTTATGCTCAATTGTTATATATCTATAATTATTATATTTGAGGCTCTTAGAAGCCGTTTTATGTATTATTTTGCCTCTATTTAGTAGTTGTTGTGTGTGGTTTTTTTTTTCCAGAATAACCAACATATCAGTTAATGTGCTAGTTAAAAAACAAACTTATTCATTGAGAAACAACAACTGCACCCACTGGAAACAGAAGCAAAGCCACAAAACTGTCACCACATTCAAACTGACTTGACTTGAACTGGAAAATACTACTGTATATTATTAACAAAAAATATGCCACCAGTTAATAATACACAACTTGTTGAGTAAAATAACAAAGCAAAACAACTGAACTAAGATGAAATATTTTACATCCATTTAATGTTTTGATGTCGTAAGTGTTAGAGAAAAATATTTTCACTTTATAATAATAATAATAATAATGTCATCACATTGTCATCACTGTATGTTTCCATACAATGGTGAAAATAGTCTCTGCATTTAACCCATCCACCACCAGGTGGTGCAGTGGGCAGCTATTGAAAGCGCCGGGGGGGCATTTTGGGGATAAGGTGTGCTGCCCAGAGACACCACAAGGTGTGCAATGACCAGGGATTGAACCTGGGACTTTCGGGTCCCGAGCTGGCTGCCCTGCCTCTAGACCATCTCGACCCCCATCTCACTTACTCAAAAGGAGCCACCCTCGACGACAGAAGATTTTTAACAGGTTTTTACTTGCCAGGTCAGATTTTCAGGACAGGTTACACAGATATACCGGAAGTACACAAAAATATACAAGAAGCACACACAAATATACAGGAAGTACACATGAAGACTAGTCACAAGAATCTGCCATGAGCAGTGTGTGCAGCTTGTTTTTAGACACTTATCAGTTCGTCTGAGCTCACAGACTCTGAGGTGTCCTTGAAGCGATAGCTGCACATAGCAGCCTCACCCAGCTCCTCATCCAGCTTTCTACTAACCCAAACATATGATTCATGGGCAGAGTTAACATTCTAAGACATATCTAAAAAAAGTTAAATCTGGTTCTCTGTACATTCAATAAAATAAATAAATAAAATTGTAGAAACGTTTCGTC
>NC_056510.1:25876273-25898400 GCF_014905685.2 Nematolebias whitei
GACTTCTTCAGTCTGAGGTGCTGTATTCAGCTCAGGCTTATAAATAGAACCCTTTCGCAGTGGGGTCTGTTGCTGCTGTCAGCAGCAGACTGGCTGATCCACTGCGAGAGGGTGCTATTTATAAGACTGAGCTGAATACAGCACCTCAGACTGAAGAAGTCTTTCGGATGAAAGACGAAACATTTCTACAATTTATTTGTTTTGTTTTGTGTTTTTTTTTTTTTTTTTTATGTCCAGAAGACCAGATTTAACTTTTTTAGATTTTTCTATCTGGATTATTGAGCATGCATCAGGATATTCTAAGCCATAGTGGTTAAAAACTTCCATCAACTTTGACCAAAAGTTCCCTAACAATAAATAAACACTGCCTCATTAACCTTTAAAGCAATGAAAATGTGCACAACAAAACTGCTTTGCATTCACTAATAATGACTGCTGAGATCATTTCAGTTTTATATAAAAGCATCAAATGACACATACTGTAACTTTTATGTCTAAATAATTTGGGGTTTTAAGCCATACAATGCCCCTTTTTAATATTACTGCTATGAAAAACAAACACAACAACAGGGAATATGTCTCAAAGTTCAGTTCAAGCGTCTTTAAATCTGTAACACCTTTGTCTTTTGTATAAAAAAAAAGCTAAAGTACCTTTTCATTTTGGAAAGTTGTCAAGCATTTGAAAATAATTTACGAATGTGTTCATTGCGTCAGCGTTGGGGGAGTCCTGCTGAAGCAGCTATAGTGCGCTGGTTTGAACTCCTTCAGACGGTGGTTATGTTGGTGCTGGCGCTGCTTTGACTGTACAGCTGCCTGGGAGAGCTGCAGCACAGCAGCTGCTTTCTGAAGTGTTTGCTGAAGCTTTTGCTCATCAGGTACAGAGCGAACGGGTTCACGCAGGAGTTGGTGAAGGCCAAGACGCGAGCGCACACGCTGGCGATGAAGTGGGCTAGTGATGTGTCCACCTGGCCGTAGTGGTAGGAGCGGTACAGGTAGATGACGTGACTGGGGAGCCAACAGACTGCGAACAGGCCAACGAACACCAGCACGGTTTTGGCCAAACGCTTCCGGGACTTGATCTGACAAAAAGAAACAATAAAAGAGATTTAAAATGTCTGTCATTGTGCTATTTTAATTTACTTATTTGTAACTGTTTGTTCCCTGAAAACACATCACAGTAAGCCTCAGATTTATTTATTTAATTTATTTAACCAAGCAAATCCCACTGAGATCACAGATTTCTTTTGCAAGAGAGGCCTGGGCCTGAAGGCAGACTATCATGCATGTTTTTGTTCTGTGGTAGGAAATCGGAGTACCCGGAGAAAACCCACGCAAGCACGAGAAGAACATGCAAACTCCACCCAGAAAGACCCCAGGTCCAACCGGGGATTGAACCCAGGACCTTCTTAAAGATGTAGCTATGCTCCTGCTAATTCAAATCATTTAAAGTACTTAACAAAAGTCTCCATTCACCCGTAATTAACTTATAATTTGCTTGCAAGCAGTCACATTTTTTTTTTTTGCATCTTTTATAATTGTCCTAATCTGTTCCCCAGAGTTTCTGAAGTTCTTTCAAAGTTTTTTTTTTTTTTTTTTTTGACCTTGGCTGCTGCTCACTCATCATTTTTCATGCCAGAGTTTGAAACTAAGATAATCTTCTAATGAGAAATAATGAAGTTATTTGGGTCAAACCTTGAAAATAAACTATTATGCACATAAACAGTATTAGTGTTTAGCATATATCTTAGTTAATATATAATTTGGCTATTGTTGGGTGTAACTGGGACCCTGTGTAAATAATTTTGTTCCACCTCATGTACCACATGTGTTGAAACAACAATAAAACCTACTTGAACATAATGTTATGTGCAATCTAACATCCATCCATCCATTTTCTTCCGCTTATCCGGGGTCGGGTCGCGGGGGTAGCAGCCTAAGTAGGGAGGCCCAGACTTCCCTCTCCCCAGCCACTTGGTCCAGCTCCTCCGGGGGAATCCCGAGGCGTTCCCAGGCCAGCCGAGAAACATAGTCCCTCCAGCGTGTCCTGGGTCTTCCTCTGGGCCTCCTTCCGGTGGGACGTGTCCGGAACACCTCACCAGGGAGGCGTCCAGAAGGCATCCTAAACAGATGCCCGAGCCACCTCAACTGGCTCCTCTCGACGTGGAGAAGCAGCAACTCTACTCTGAGTCCCTCCCGGATGATCGAGCTTCTCACCCTGTCTCTAAGGGAGAGCCCAGACACCCTGCGGAGAAAACTCATTTCGGACGCTTGTATCCAAGATCTCATTTTTTTGGTCACAACCCAAAGCTCATGACCATAGATGATAGTAGGAACGCAGATCGATTGGTAAATTGAGAGCTTCGCCTTTTGACTCAGCTCTCTCTTCACTACGACAGACCGGTACAGCACCCGCTTCACTGCAGACGCTGCACCTATACGTCTATCGATCTCACGCTCCATTTTTCCCTCATTCGTGAACAAGACCCCAAGATACTAGAACTCCTCCACTTGGGGTAGGACCTCCTCCCTGACCCGGAGAGGGCACTCTACCCTTTTCCAGCTCAAGACCATGGCCTCGGATTTGGAGGAACTGGTCCTCATCCTGGCCGCGTCGCACTCAGCTGCGAACCACTCCAGCGAAAGCTGTAGATCACGATCTGATGAAGCCAATAAGACCACATCATCTGCAAAAAGCAAAGAAGCAATCCTAAGGCCACCAAAACGGATCCCCTCAACACCTTGGCTGTGCCTAGAAATTCTGTCCATAAAAGTTATGAACAGAATCGGTGACAAAGGGCAACCTTGGCGGAGTCCAACTCTCACCGGGAATAAGTCCGACTTACTGCCGGCAATGCGGACCAGGCTCTGACACCAGTCATACAGGGACCTAACATCCCGTATCAAAGGGCCCGGTACCCCATACTCCCAGAGTACCTGCCACAGGGTTCCCAGAGGGACGCGGTCGAACGCCTTCTCCAAGTCCACAAAGCACATGTAGACCGGTTGGGCAAACTCCCACGCACCCTCTAGGACCCTGCTGAGAGTGCAGAGCTGGTCCAGTGTTCCACGACCAGGATGAAAACCGCACTGCTCCTCCTGAATCCGAGGTTCGCCTATCCGATGGACCCTCCTCTCCAGAACCCCCCGAATAGACCTTACCAGGGAGCCTTAAGAGCATGATCCCCCTGTAGTTGGAACACACTCTACGGTGCCCCTTTTTGAATAGGGGGACCACCACCCCGGTCTGCCAATCCAGGGGACTGTCCCCTGATGTCCACACAATATTGCAGAGTCACGTAAGCCAACACAACCCTACTACATCCAGAGCCTTAAGGAACTCCGGGCGAATCTCATCCACCCCTGGGACCCTGCCACCGAGGAGCTTTTTAACCACCTAGGTGACCTCTGCGCCAGAGATTGGAGGGCCCGATCCAGAGACCCCTTCCTCAGTGGAAGATGTGCCGTTGGGATTGAGGAGGTCTTCAAAGTATTCTGCCCACCGACCCACGACATCCCAAGTTGAGGTCAGCAGCACACCACCCCCACTATAAACAGTGTTGGTGGCGTACCGCTTTCCCCCCTGAGACGCCGGATGGTGGACCAGAATCACCTTGAAGCCGTCTAACATATATCTAACATAATATAGGAAAATGTCACTTTCAGAGTATGTGTTGTGGATGACTCTCAACTACCACCACATCATTTAGATCAGGGCTATTGAACAAAACTGCTCAGAGGGCCATAGTTTCTGAAAGTCATGCCGGACATCCAGTGATTAAAATCATTATAAACCAAAGTTTAAAATGATCTGTTACTTTTAAATGTGTTTATTTTATTGCATTGAATCATAAATGCAATAACCAGAACCCAAACCTAGAACCACCCCCCCAAAAAATAAACAAAATAATGAAGTGGGACAGATTGAAGTCACCTGCGGGCCGGAAATGGCCCACGGGCTGCCAGTTGAATAGCCCTGATTTAGACTGACATCTGAAAAAGGTGGGAAATGATCAGTTGTTTGTAGGTTGATGCCTTTCAGTGCAGCAATGCTTCCTTTAATCCATTCAGGAAAAAAAGAGTGCAAGCAGCTCGTTGTGGTAAAACTGGGACTGTTTGAAAAGTTGCTGAGCAACCAGAAGATTTAGGAGGCCGTGACAAAGACAAGCGTTTGGCAACAAAGTGCCTTTTCTTCCATTGAAATGCTGGCAGGCTGCAGCCAGCTCTATTTTCATTCTTACATGTTATTTTTGTTAATAATAATTATAATAATTATTATACAAATGTGCTGAAAAGCTATTGAACATGAATAGCTGTTTTCTCCAAGAAAGATTTACACACAAAAAAAAAGTGTTTTAGAATGACACAAAACTGAAAACAAACTCATTAAAGTTAACGAGTTAATGGTTAATGTGAACCTTTGCTTCATTGGTTTCAACACTGTTGTTAATATGGCGTCCTGTTGCTAAAAGTGAACAATAAAGCAGGGACATAGTTGTCTTTCCCTTCCAGATGTTGCTGTTGTTTTCAATCAAACTGAGTCTGCTTCTTCTTTCATTAAAGCTGAACGAGTCCAGGCGGACTGTGGTCACGTGCAAACTGAACGGCTAGTTTTGTTCTTGTTAAAATAAAATCTGAACACTATAAAAGAAAGCACTCTCTTGGGAAACTGCGCAAACACACATTAGAGTTTGAAGCCACACCTGTTTGTGGAGGTGCAGGTGTCCCTCAGCAGAGATGTCTGCAGAGCTGCTGACCAGGCTGCGAGCGATGAACACGTAGTAAACAGAAATGATGAGCAGCGGGAGCACGTAGAAGATGAGGAAGGAGGCGGTGGAGTGGATCTTCGGGTGCAGCTCCCCTGCGTGGGGGTAAGGCGCGCAGGTCACAAATGTCTCGTTGGTGTGGCTGGTGGTGAAGGTGTGCAGGTCGGAGAAGACGGCCTCGGGAATAGCCAGAGTTAAGGAGAGCAGCCAGATGGACCCGACACGTAGGCTGATGCTGAGCGTGGGGTTGGATCTGTGGCTGTCCAGAGGCTTCACTATAGCTCTGTACCTGGGGGGGGGACAAGCAACAAGCTGTGAAGACCTCATCAAACAGTCTTTAATGTGTCTAATCAGAGGCAACAGCAGGAGCTGGTTTTGTCGTCTAATCACTACTTTTAATAAACGGCAGTGAAAGAACAGACTCAGATTCACAACAGAGGAACTCAAAGTTCTGCATCAACGGCAGCAGGAGGTGATCTGATCTGCAGGGACTGAGTTAATCACCGCTGTCATTAAAATCTACACAGATCTGCTTGACAGCTGCACTTTTCTCCTAAAAACACCACAAAAACGTTAAACGTTGGAAATTTAAAAGCTCCTGCCGTGCATCGCCTCCGTTCATCTTAAGAAAGCATTTTATTATAAGATATAAACAAGTTTTCACACTTGATTTATTTATTTCCCCCTTTGGTCAAAACTACTAAAGTTTTCAACAAAATAAATCAACTTTAGTGATGAACAGAGACAAAAGTGATGTTTTTTTTAGTCATGTAAATATCTTCATGCATCTGTTTATTCCTGCTTTTAATGCTCTTATATATCATTCAAACTCACAGAACTTTATTCAGAGTCTTGAGGAAAACATCAACACCTTTTACAGGCTTTTGTTGTATACTTATTTTATTGCTCATAAGACAAACTAAAGATTAAAACATCCTAAAGTTACAGTTAATCTAGACTGGGAGTAAAATGTAATTTGACTTATTTTAATTAAGTAAAGCTCTCATTGAAAAAGTAGCCAAAGGTACTTTTTAAATTATTTACACATAGTTTTGGCACAAAAACAAGTGAAGATTTCCAACATGCATGTATCATACAGTTAAAAAAATAACAAGCTGAAATTAAGCTACATGTAAGAAGTTGTTTCACTGATGTTCTGCTTTATATGTTGTTTTTAGATAAACTAATACCCCTGACTTTTGCTTTGGCTAAATAGCCGAAGTAAAAAATTGCTGTGTGGTTGTGTGGTGGCAGCTTTGGTATTTTATTTATTTACTTTTCTTTGTACTTGTTTTATATTTGGTTACTATCATTAGCAGTATTAATATATTGATTTCTGTGGTGATGCTGCCACTGTTGGTACAGTCACTATGTTACACTTTATTTTCTTACTATCAATATGCTGGTTTCAGTACTTTCATTATAATTATCAGTCTGTGTTTTACAGATGTTTGTCATGCAGCTGCACACCAACACATCTGGAACTAAAAAGAGTCTCACTAATCAATTGGAATAGACTTAATTGTGTACGTGTGTGTAAATATTTTGATTTATTTTCTTTTTCTTTGACAACGCACTGCGTTTTTGTCGTGGTTCTTTTGTTTTGTGCGTGTTTGCTGGAATTATCGCCACGATCTGTAACAAAAATGACAAAAAGCTAAAGAGTTGCTCGCAGTGGTTTTAAAATATGTGAATATTTCCACACAAAGGCTATTTACATGTTCATATATTGAAAATGTGCCCCGCACACAAACACCTGTCGTGTTTCACGTGGTATTTTAACATGTGTCCACGTGTGAATTTGTGTGATCTTCTACATGACGTCCATGTTTTTTGTTTGTTCTAAATCTTTGATTATCATGTGCAAAACATGTTCCATGTTCTCAGTGAAGACTGTTCTATTTGACACAAACAGAGTTCATTTCATTAAAGCTTTCATGTTAGGGGAAAACTCTTTTTAAATAAATCTATTGAATTTGATATTTTACTATTAGAAATGAGAAGTTCATGCACCTTTACAGAGAAAACAGAAGAAAAGTCAAGTGAAAACATGAATGTGAAACATATAACATGTGTTTTGCACATGAGAAACAGTGGATTCAGAGCATTTTTATTATGTTCACGTTTTATTTAACGAAGGCCAAATTCTGAGAAGGATAAAAACAGAAACACGAGTCAAAGAACTACTTGACTTAAATGAAAAATTCCTTGAAGCTCAAATTAAACTGAACAAGTCAAGATGCTGGAGCGAACCAGACTGTGCCAAAGTTCATCTGTTGCTTCTTTATCATGTTTTAAGACGCATAAATCCAGATAAAACTTCAAGTGACTATAAAAAGACACGTTTTAATTCTTGTTAAGTTTGTTTGGAGGTGAGCTCATGTCTTCCAAACCTGAACTGCTCTTATTTTAGCCCTAAGTGTCAATAATCTGGCTGGATTTGGTGACAGCAGGTCTGAGGTCAGTGTGGTACCGGTCCGCGGAGAGCGCAGTCAGGGTGAACACGGACACCCCCACGGAGCTGAGCTGGATGAACGGGATGAGTTTGCAGCCGAGCCGACCGAACAGCCACTGGTCCAGCAGGTACCGGCTGGCGTCCACTGGGGCGCAGGTGACCAGCAGCAGCAGGTCCCCCAGAGCCAGGCTGGACAGGAACAGGTTGGGCACCGTGCGCATGGACTTCACCAGCAGACACGTCTTCATCAGGGTCACGTTCCCCACCAGACCCACGAGGATGATGATGCCGTAGACCACCGCGATCCCGACGCTGGGGATCCAGATGATGTACTGGTGCTGCTCCGGGGCGGGACCCCAGACCCCCCCGGAGACATTTAGAGGCGCGCTGTCCTCCGCGGGTAAAACCAACAGATCCTCCATCCAGCGCGCACAGGTGGAGGACGGTCTGCACTCCGGTTGTTTTCTGGCTGCTTTATAAACTGCCTCCTGCAGGCGCGTGCGTCACGTCACGGACCACTTGGAGCTGAGTGATGGGAAAGACCTGTTAGAAGAAAACGGAACTACACATGAATTCAATAACATATATGAGTTGGTCACGTGTGCAGTTTGGACGTCCCTTCTCAGAGATGATGCAACCAGAGACCAAACTGGTCACCAGTTTACCAGGCAGACTTTATAAGAGCGCATGTAGAGTTTCACTCACAGTGTCTTCTGAATCAGCCAGATGTGGATTCTGAAAATTAACAACTTTGATGTTATAAATCTACCAAATCAAAGTATCCTGCATCTTTTATCCAAAAGACTTTGTCAGTCTGAGGAGCTGCAACAAACTCAGTCTTATAAATGTCACCTTCTCCCAGTGGATGAACCAGTTGGCTGTTTGTCAAGAGAATTTAAGTAAATGTTATGGATGTTGTTTATCAGCTGATGTTAAACTAATGTGTGCACGTTACAGAGTTGCTTTTCCTGCCTCTTTGACCGAGGCAAATTCTCACAGACGAGGCTAAACTGGTAAAAGCTTCCTCGTGACATCCTTGCAAGTAAAGACCAGTTTGAAAATCTTCTCGTGTCTTCAGAGTGGCTTGTTTGAGTAAAGAAATGATGAAAGGATATTTAATTTATCCAACACTTACAGACAAAACTTGTTCACATAACGGAGGACCATCAGTCTAATGACTGATGGTTAGTGCTCTGATGGCTGCTTGCTATTCACAGCTGAGTGACAATATATAAAATAATAACAGCGCTGTAGGAAGGGGATCCAGGATGTGCACATCTTCATCCCTGAACGAGTGACCTCTGACCTACAGATGAGTGAAGACCGCAGAGTTCTGGCCTGATGATGTTGATCTTCTGTGCCGGGCCATCCTTTTGGCCAGTGGCTGTTTAGTTTCCCCGATGTAAGACTGATCACCCTCCTGACACTGAACAACATACACAATATTACTCTGTTTGTGCCGGGGGACTGGATCGTTTGGATGAACTAGAAAAAAACAATTTGTTCTTGAACCTATACCACAAAAACAGCACTCTATGTTTAAACTGTGACGTTCGACATGTTGTGAAATAATACATTTTTTAAATTTGCATGTTTACATAAATAATTTTGCATTATGTGCACGTGTTTGACTGTTAGCAAAATATCTTATGAAGCACTAGACAGATAGAAATGAAACTCTCAGAAGGTAATTATTACCTGTTCGTCTGTAACTGGTTAACTTTTGGAGTGAATCTGAGTCAAGATGGACGCCGCAGCTTATCACACTTCAACGCAACAAGTGTCTGAAACTCCGTCAGTTTGAGTTAGAATTTGGTGTGGTAGTAGCTGAGAGTCATTCACAACAAATACTCTGCGTGCTAATAGATCAGTGTTTAAATTGTTAGCATCCTCTGCTCATTTGTAAATAAAATCTGCTCTTTCAAAACCCCAAACCGAGAACTCATGGAGAACAAAGCCTCCATTTAGTCAGAACCGTGCCCTTTCTGAGCTGCAGCAGAGAGTTGGTAACTTCAGTGTCTTTGAGGAAAAATTTAAAGGATAAAATTTACATGTTCGCCTTTATCCACATTTCATCGTCTCCACCGACTTCCACGAAATTTTGCCCGCTAGTTGTTCTTGTCATTCTCTATCACATCAAATTGTCACTTTGAAAGACGCTCACAAGGTTTTGGCAAAGTACGTGAGACTGCAGAAGCTTTTGTTGGCTGCAGCTCTGCTTCAGACAGAACATTTACCCAGAACAAACATGTCAGAGCAGCAAAAAAACAGCCTTTGGACACAACGGGGACCTAAATATTCCTCAGAAAGACATTTCTGTTTAGATTTAAGGAACAATACAGAGTAAATGTTACGTTATTTACTATAGAATTTAGAACCATTAACTAATAAAAATTGGTTTTTTTTATGATAAACTGAAATGAAGAAGAAGAAAATAAACAACAGTAAAAGACAAAAACCCAACAAAAGTACTGATTAACAAAGTCCATAAAAATGCATAAAACTAACAGCTTTAAAAGCACAAAAACTGAAACTGCAGTTTTTGAGCACCCATCCTTCTCATAAGTCATCTTTGTTCCTTATTGATTTAAATGTATACAACATATCAGGGTCCAACTGCTTCACAAAGATGAATCAGTTCAGTTACATGGAACCTTTTCACGGTTCAAGGTTCTTTATTGTAATTTGCATCATATGTGGTACATGAGGTGGAATGAAATTGTGTACACAAGATCCCAGTTACACCGAAAATAGCAAAAATATAAAGTATATTTAAAAAGAAGAAACAGTATTCAAGGATCTAAGATATACACTTAACAATAATGATATAATATAATATGATGTGTTAAACAACAGCCTGAACATGAGTCTGTTGTGAGCAGATGGGTGTGAATACAGCAGCATAGATAAAGTGACATCACCAATTAAAGTGTCATTACAGTGATTCTCCTGGTTAGATATTCATGAGTCTATCAGCCTAAGGGTATAAGCTGTTCCTCAGTCTAGTGGTTCTACACTTAATGCTCCTCTACCTGAGGGGAGTGGGACAAAAAGTGTGTGTGCTGGGTGAGTGGGGTCCTTCATGATGCAGGCGGTCCTCTTCCTGCATCTGGAGGTGTAAATGTCTGTGATGGCGGGGAGACTGACTCCGACAGACTTCTGTGCAGCCTTCACCGCTCTCTGCAAAGCTTTTCTTTCTGCAGCTGTGCAGCTTCCATGCCACACGTTGATGCTGGAGCACAGGATGCTCTCCACTGCACACCTGTAGAAGGAGGTGAGGACTGAGCTTCCCAGACCAGCTCGTCTCAGACGCCTGAGGAAGTAGAGTCTCTGATGAGCTTTCTTGATCAGGCTGGTGGTGTTGTTGCTCCAGCTCAGGTTGTCATTCAGGTGCACACCCAAGTACTTGTAGCTAGAGACCACTTCCACCGCAGATCATCCTATTTTTGTGGGTGGAGGTAGGTGTGTTTGTTACGTCTGAAATCCATGACATCTCTTTTGTCTTCTTCACATTGATGTGAAGGTTGTTCTTCCTGCACCAGCTCTCCAGGTGTTCCAACTCCTGTCTGTAGCTGGACTCATCATTGTTTGTGATGCATCCCACCACCACTCTATCATCTGCAAACTTTAAAATATGACAGCCTGGATGGGTAGCTGCACAATCATATGTTAGCAGAGTGAACAGGTTGGGGCTCAACACACAGCCCTGAGGAGAGCCAGTGGTGAGGGTTATGATGGAGGAGAAGAAGTTGTGGATCCTCACAGACTGTGGTCTGTTGCTTAAAAAGTCCAGGACCCAGTTGCAAATGGAGGGGCTTAGTCCTATTGTGAGTAGTTTGTCCATCAGGGTTTGGGGGATCATGGTGTTGAAGGCAGATGTGAAATCCACAAAGAGCGAATGGACGTAGGAGTTCTTCTGCTCCAGGTGGGTGAAAGCAGTGACAACTCATCCCATCTGAGGCCTCAGGAAAGAATGCCTCTTTGTGTCTTCAGAGACACTCGAATGACCAAACCTGGAAGATGTTTACTCAGTTGGTCTATGAAAGGCCCTCTAAATTACATTTATGAACTCCAATGAAATTTAAAATAAGGGAAAAGTTACTTCAAATATCTTAAACATGACAGAATTTTTTTATTTATTCTCTACAAATTTGATGCTGGCAACGTCACAGAGTTTAAATGTTGCTCATAAAGAAAAGTTTTCAACATGATTTTGTTTTCTGCAGCCAGATGTGTTACAGCCATCACAACAAGGAGGAAAACGCAAACGGCCAAGGGTCCACTGGGACGCTGTGGGACCAGAACACAGCAAATCAAAACAGTGGTTTTATTAAAGTTAATTTCAGCATGTTTAATCCATGACGGCTTTATTTATTTTATTATGTGTTTTTGCCACAGCTATTGTTGAATGAGCCTTTTAAAGGCGTTTAATCATCCTTTTGAGTTTCACCTGTCAGCTTGTGTGTTAGGGCTCCAAGAACTCATATACGGTGGCCCTGAACTGCAACTACAAAGAAAAAAAAAAAAAACACAACATATTAAAAACACAACTACATATTAGTTTTTTAATTTGCAGTTGTGGTTTGTACTTCAGGGTCACCGTACTCGTAACAACAGCACAAAAACATTTCTATCATAAATGTAATTTAGAGGGTCTTTCACAGAACAACTGAGTAAACATCTTCCAGGTTTGGTCATTCGAGTCTCTGAAGACACAAAGAGGCATTCTTTCCTGAGGCCTCGGACGGGACGAGTTGAGTCGCAAATCTTTTTCTCATAAAAATGCAAATTGATGTGATTTTCTTTGCATCACTGCAGCAGATGAGACCAATGAAAATATGCTTCTCTGAGCAGGACTTAAACCATTTCTTGAAATCCCACCACACGCAAACGCTCAGATTCCACCAGAATGCTTTCAAAGATAATAAAACCCTTACAGAATTCATTATTAAACTTTTTACTTTTTATTTTCACACCCTGATAGAAAAACATAAGGAAGAAATGACTTGGAAAAAACTAAAACATAATTAGTTGATTTTACTCAAAGCAAACATTGATGTTGTTTCCAGTGGCGGAGCTCTTCGTCCCCTCTCTTGATGTTCCTGGATTTCCCTCATCGTCGTCTCGTTCGATATTTCACAATAAAAATGTTCAGAAACGCTTCGGCTTTCTTTAAATTGCTCCAGTGACAGTTTCAGAGCAGAGAGATTGTATTTAGCAGCGACTCTTTTAATTGGCTCAGTATGCATGAAATGACCTTTGCTTACACATTCATATCACTGTGGCATTCACCCTCTTTTATTATTCTGTCTTTCCAGACGAGATAAAGATAAAAAGCTGGTCTCAAATTAAAATATTCAAAGTGTCGCTTACAATTCCAGATAACCATTTGGATCATTTTGGAAATGTTACCCAGGGAGACGAAGTTTTAATGAACACGGGTGGTATCTGTCACATGTAGTGACTCAGAACTTAGAAGGAACAATCAGAGTTTATCCTCCCTTGAAGATGTTGATGTGCTCAACTATCAAATGTCCATCCGTCCATCCGTCTCAGGATTTTAGCCATTTTTCCTTTTTTCAGTCTTTTTCTCCACTTTTCCCCCACACCTAACTGGATTTCTTTGTGGGTTTTTCATTCCAGGTTCCTGTCAGCATGGTGCCCTCAGAAATTTCACACCTACCTGAGTGCTCACCTGTATGCCCACTCTCCACCTCTGCTTATGTATGCACTTCTTCTTGAACTGCTGGACCCCTCACCTTTCCATCAGGACAAAGAGCAAAGATGACCCACGTAAAAACATTTTTTGAATTGTGAAGACTTTCTCTCCCACTGATGATCAGAGTCATCTTTATTTGACACTGTCAAGTCTTTTAAAACTTGATATGTGTCTTTTTGTAAGAAATAACCTAACTTTATGTCTGTCTGTCTATCTGATCAACATTTTAGCCGTTTATTTATGATTGCAAAATCTGCATTCTTTAAAATGTTTCTGCTGTTTTAGTTTTTTTTTGGTCATTTCAAAGTTCAAAATTCAAAGTTCTTTCTTTGCTCTTTGTGCACAGACCAACAATCCAGACACACTAGAATTATTGTGCACCGCTCTCTCAGTCATAGTCAAAAACATTGAAACAACGCTATATAAAATAAAAATAAGAATAAAGTGGTTTATGTCTACACTGTACATAAAGTATATTATGTCACATGACAAGTGGAGTTAGGTAGTGTAGGGGCCATCAGTCTGACTGTGGCAGGGAAAACTTTAATAAAACCTAGTACTATGGGTGATGATGGTATTTGCTGTCACTTTGCACATTTTAATTTTGTTTATTATTCAGTCCTTTTTAATAATAAAAAACAATTTCTCATTTAAAAACAAACAAACAAACATGTTTTTATTATAATTGTATAACTGAGGCAGCAGCACGGTGGCGCAACTGGTAGAGCTGCTGCCTCTCAGCGAGCAGGTCCTTGGTTCAAACCCCGGTCCAGGGGCCTTTCTAGGTGGAGTTTGCATGTTCTCTCCGTGCATGCGTGGGTTTTCTCCGGGTGCTCCGGTTTCCTCCCACAGACCAAAAACATGCATGTTAGGCTGATTGGTAACTCTAAATTGTCCCTAGGTGTGAATGAGAGAGTGAATGGTTGTTTGTCTCGTTTGTCTCTATGTGTCCCTGTGATGGACTTGCGACCCGTCCATGGTGTACCCCGCCCCTCGCACAGTGATTGCTGGACATGGGCACCAGCGACCCCCGTGACCCAAAATGGAATAAGTGGGTAAAGATAATGGATGGATGGATGGATGGTATAACTGAGGCTGTGCTCACCTCTGAGCCCTGACGGCAGCAGCTCCTTCAGCACCATGGACAGCAGTTGAGCCTGATGGTTTATGTCGCCCCCTGCTGGTGAACATGAGTCCAATCAGCCTGAAGAGGTTCATGTGCAATGTAACAAGAGATAAAGACATAAACCACCTCAACTGCAAGAAGTGTATATTAACAACTACGAAGCACTGAAATAAAATATTGTAGGAAGTTAAATGTTCAGCAGCTGCTTGATGTTAAACATGTTCCCATGGAAACCACACTCCTGTTTTCAGTAAAGACTTGGTAAAGATGGTGGGTTTTAATAAACTTTCAAGAAACATTTATTTTATAACAGATTAGCATTTGGAGTGAGCCCCAGTTAAGATGGCCCAAAAACCTTAAAAAATACAATAATCACTATGGTTAATATACATTTAACAGATATTAGGCTATTTGGGCAGCACGGTGGCGCAACTGGTAGAGCTGCTGCCTCTCAGCGAGCAGGTCGCTGGTTCAAACCCCGGTCCAGGGGCCTTTCTGGGTGGAGTTTGCATGTTCTCTCCGTGCATGCGTGGGTTTTCTCCGGGTACTCCGGTTTCCTCCCACAGACCAAAAACATGCATGTTAGGCTGATTGGTAACTCTAAAATTGTCCCTAGGTGTGAATGAGAGAGTGAATGGTTGTTTGTCTCGTTTGTCTCTATGTGGCCCTGTGATGGACTTGCGACCCATCCAGGGTGTACCCCGCCCCTCGCACAGTGATTGCTGGACATGGGCACCAGCGACCCCCGTGACCCAAAATGGAATAAACGGGTAAAGAAAATGGATGGATGGATAGGCTATTTGGTGTGGTTGTAGCTGAACATATTTTAAAACACAAACTATAAGTCTTACCCGCAGTGCCAAATCTTTGCTTAAGTCAACCCCATTTGTCTGTTAACAAAATATCACATGACCCACTGGACAGATTTTAATTACTTGTGCGGGAAGTGTTCATTTGATGTACATCTACAACTGATTTAAGTTTGAATTCATTTCAAATTCAGATGGCCTCCACAGATAGTAGACATAAGCCAACATAAAAGTACAACTTAGACAGTTTGCAGCTATTGAGAAAGAACTGGATGTGGCAGTAGCTGAGAGTCAGCAACAGAATAATATCTCAGAATGTGCACCGTTGTATTTTACTGGTTGGACCAGACCAGCCACCATTTTGTCTACATAAAATAAGACTACAGCAAACTGTGACAGACTGCAGGAGATGAACATTTCTTCAAGGAATGTTAGGCCTCTTTCCTGTTCCCTCGCACAGCTTCCAAAGTTTTTGTTCTACTGTCGCCTTGATGGAGGACTGCATCAAAGCAAGAACAATGAATATCAGTTATTCAGCTGTCAAAAGGATCACCTTATTTTTATTTTCAATGTCTGAATTTACAGCTAAGCTTTATCAAATCAACTTACACCTATAGATATAAAATATATCTTTCTTTTAGAATCACAACATGGAATAACCTGAAGCACGACTATGGATTTTTATGTACATGTTGAGCTCAGTTGAATTCTAACATGTCTGCACAAGAAACTGTCTCTACTCTTCTGTTCTTCTTTTAATCCTCATTTGTACAAGAAAGCTGATTAATAATAATTGAATAATATGAGAGGAGCCGATGATTTACACCTTTCACTGGAATGAGAGCTGTGCATGTGAGGAAGTCTCGTCGTCCGTCCATCACAGCTTCCATCCAATCAGCTGCGGGCTCCTGCTCAGCATCATTCTCCTCCTCTCTCCACACTGACGCGCCTCCATCCTCTGATCCGTGATGGCGAACACCCGCTGCTTCACCAACCGCTTCTCCGACTACAGAGGCGCGCTGCTCCCGGGTCAGCGCGCGGAGGCCATCCTTCCCGCCGTCGTGGCCAAGATCGAGAAGATCCTCAAGAAGGTTCCGCTCGACGTCAGCGACTGGGACGGAGGTCTGTACGATGGGCCGGCCGGCGTGGCGTACATGCTGTATCACGTGAGCGAGTGCGCGCTGTTCTCCGAGCAGCGGGACGCGCACCTGAAGACCGCCAAGCGGATCATCGACGCGTCGGTGCGGCGCGCGGACGCGGAACCGGACAAGAACATGCGGGCCGCCTTCCTGCTCGGCGGGGCGGGCATCTACGCGGTGGCCGCGCTCATCTACAAGTCCCTGGGCTCGGAGGATTACGTGAAGCTGCTGAGCAAGTTTGGGAACCTGTGGGAGGTGTGCGCGCACATCAACTTCCTGGAGAGCGGCTCGGACGAGCTGTTCGTGGTGCGCGCAGGATACCTGTGCGCCCGCACTGGTTCTCAAACAGAAACTGGGCATGAGGTGAGCTCTGAGCAGGCTGACAATAAAAAACATAAAAATACAACTCTGGCCTGCTTTATTGCTCATTATTGGACCTTTCTCGCAAAAACACCCCTCCAGCTCATGTCTTAAAGTTTTGTTTACATCAGTGTTGTTTGTTTGATGTAAGAGGGTGGGGCTTCTGTTTTTGTTGGTAAACAGGTCACAAACAAAATATGATCAACTCAATGCCATACCCTCCAATAGTACAAAGTAAACAATATTACTAAAAATAATGGGAACTTCAAAACACTGAAAAAACTCCCAAACTGTTTTTCAGTCAGAATTATTATTCATCAAAATGTTAGACATTATAATAAAAAACAACTCAGGTGAGGAAGGTTATTTTGTTGTTTGAATATTATCTAGAAGAAGAGTCCATCTGTTCGGAGATGTTTGGAGAACATGCAAATACAATATTATTGAAATCCAATCAGTTTCCATGAACCAACATTTTCCTCCTCTCTCTGTTTTTCATCATGATGTCCATCACACTTTCAGTGTTTGAACATTTTAGCAGCTTTAGGCTTATATTTTCTAAATCTTTCATTGCAGTGCCTTAATCAATTCTTTGGACTATTGATATCGTGATGAAAACAATTTGTCAGTATTTCTTGATAATCTAGATTTTTTTTTGTTGATAATTTTAGCTCCAAAATAATTTGTCACGAGCTGCAGCTTTACAGTTAAATGTGTTTAGTTAGCAAAGTCAGAGCGGATAAAGAAACTCAGTTTTATGAATGTGTTTGTTTACAAGTGCAGCGCGTGCAACTCCAGATGTGGAAAAATAATTATGTTAATTGAGACTAATATGAAAATGAAACTGGTGTGGAGCGATTGCTGTATTTATATGGAGTGATTAGTTTTATTCTGTTTAATCCTTGTTTCGTCTTATTGTTTTATAAAAGATAGACATTAATTTGACCGGTGTCTAATTTCTGAGACACCAAGTGAAAAACCCTTCGTGGGGTTTACAACTTTTGACTCAATAATATTTTCATGAAATGATCAAAAGTGTTGTTTGTTTGAGCGAGTGCACACGACTCACGTCTGTCTTTTATTCTGCAGATCCTGAACAAGGATCAAATCAAATCTATCTGCCAGGCCATCACTGAGTCGGGAAAACAGTACGCCAGGAGGAAAAGAAAACCCTTCCCTCTCATGTATTCTTATTATGGAACGGAGTATCTTGGTAAGAAAACCACGGAGGCCACGTGTTTTTACAGGCAGGCCACTTGTAATAAGGACTGTTCACTCTCAGACCTTGAAGCTCCTCTGGTGTATTAACGTGTAAAGCTGTGTCTTTTTCTCGACTGCATCGGATGAAGAAAGGCGCCAGGGTTGGAACTCCTCAAAGACTTGTAGGCTGATGAACCTGCTCGTTGGAGGATCTGCATGCGGCACAGTTTGCGTGTCCTGACAGATCTGCTCTCATTGTCTCATTAGCATCAGTCGGTTTCAGATCTGAGGGAAATGGTCTCAGTTGTCCTGCATGATTTCAGCTCTTTATGACTTTTGTTTTGTTCTGCTATGATTTAAGTAGCTCCAGTGGCAGAGCAGAAAATGATCTGTCCATCATTTTAACAGATTGTAGGTCAGAGAGTTTGATGAGTGAGCAACCTTTCATGTGTGATGTCATCTTCTTTGGGGGGGAAAAAACAATAAATTAGAGCAAGATCAGCATAAAAACAAGTTTATGAGCCAAGAAAAGCAACAGCTTGAATATTTTACTGTGAAAGGTTTTGAACAGTTATTATCTTACCTGTTCTAGATAACTTTATGAATGACCTCACTGATGAGCTAATGTCTCGTTTGAGTTTGGCCAAAACTAAAGTGTATTTCTACCATCCTAGAAGATTTCATATCCAACCTGTATCAATGAGCTACAAAGCAAATGGAACAATGAGCTTCTCACTTTCCGTTGAGCTTGTAAATGGCCTTCATCGAGAGTGAAAACGAGCTGGTGCACTGGTGCCACGGAGCTCCAGGTATCACCAGCTTTAACGACACACATGTTATCTCTAAGCATGTTATTATATTAGCTGTGCATTTCCTCGTGTAGGTGTGGCGTATCTTTTTGCAAAAGCCTACCTGATCAAAAAGAAGCCTCAGTATTTGGACACGTGTATCCGCAGTGGAGAGCTCGTGTGGCAGAAAGGCCTGCTGAAGAAAGGACCTGGGATTTGTCACGGAGTTGCTGTTCTTCCTCCTCCTGTATCGGCTCACAGGCAACACAAAGTACCTCTACCGAGCCCAGAGGTAAGAAAATAATGCTTCACATTAAATACATGGATTACATTTGGCAACCTGTTAGATTTACTGATGAAGAGAAACGACTTTACTGAAAAAAACAAAACAATTTAACGTAAATGTACTGTATGAAAATAAAACACAATCAAAGTCAAGCCGTTATATTTATATTACTCTTATTTTATTTCAAATTTGACTTCAAATAAGTTGCTGTAAGAACGTTTCACTGTTTGCTTCGTGCTTTGGAGGGAAAATTCAGACACAATTATATGTAACTTGAATATATTAATAGTGTAAATGTTTATGAAGCATTCACACGATTGATCCCTTTTCCTTCTGTACGTTTTTCGGCATCTTTCCCATTCCATGATTATTTTTGCTATTTCAACAATTCATAAATCAAAACGTTCAGCTCTTTCAGGATAATCCTGCTATGACTTTGGTATTGGTGCAACTTTAGCTTTTTGAAATATTTAGCCTTTTATGCCTTTTTTTAATCTAATAGAAAATGAATTGAGCTCATTTTCCATCCTTCATAACTTTAGATCTGTTTACAACCTTTTACTGCTCCTTCCACATTTTGTTCTGCTTCAGCTTCTTTCAGCCTTTTTGTGCAAATTTAACCTTTTTCAGCTACTTTCAGCTGTTTTGTGCTCCCTTTAGGTTCTTTCAGCTAACTACAACATTTTTGCGCTTCTTCTAACTTCTTGCTGCTCATTTCAGCTTGTTATGCTCCTTTCAGCTCATTTATGAAAGTTTCTTCTTTTTCTGCTATTTCAGCTACTATTTAGCAGTTTTATGCTAATTTGAACTTTTCCAGCTAATTCCACGTTTTTTGCACTCATTGAAACTTTTTTTAGCACAATTCAGCAAAAAATGTGCACGCACTCCCTTCTGGTAATTTAAGCTTCTTTCTGCAAGTTTTAGCAACTTTTAAGCAGTTTTTGGCTAAATTCTCTCTTTTTTTTCAGATAATTTCCACTTTTGTGCTCATGTCTGCTTCTTTAAGCCTAATTGGGCAAATATGTTCTTTCTGCTTCATTCTCCTAAGTTAAGCTTGTTCTAACTTTCAGCTACATTTTTAACATTTTTTTTTGCTAATTTCAGCTGTTTTCAGGTAAATTCAAGTTTTTAATGGTAATTTTTGCTACTTTCAGCCTAATTAACTTATTTCTGCTAATTTCAGCTTTATTCTTCTAGTTTCAGCTTTTTCAGCTACTATTTAGCTGTTTTGATGCTAATTTTAGCTTCATCAGCTAATTCCAAATTTTTAGCTCATTTCAGCTCTTTCCTCCTTCTTCTAATGGCTTAATCTTTTTTTCTGCCTTTTCAGCTACTTTTCAGCTATTTTTTTATTTCTGCTTTTTTTTTTTTAGCTAATTTCCTAAATTTTGTATTCATTTCTGCTTATTTAAACATAATTCAGCCAATATGTGTTCTTTCTTCTTTTCTTTTGCTAATTTAGGCTTCTTCTTCCATTTCAGCATTTTTTTAAGCTAATTTCAGCTGTTTTTCAACGGGTTGCTCTGCAATAAGCATTCACACTGACAGGAAATACAATTTCTCTATCCAAAAGAAAGTTAAAAACAAAACAACTGGACTTTATTTGTATCTTTAGTTTACTTGATTTTATATCGCCCATCACCGAAAGGTAAACGTGGGTGATCATGTTTTTGCCTGTCTGTGTGTTGACAGTTACTAAAATACGGAATGATCCACTGGATGTATTTTACTGAAGCTTGCAAAAAGCAATCATTACATGTACACCTACAACTGACTAACCTTTGGAGCCAACCCATTTCAAGATGGCTGTCACAGCTAATCCATAGTAGTCAACACAGCTGTGGCTTTAACTCTAATCTTAGTCTAAAACAGGTCATAAAAGGTGGTGGGCATGACGTAAAGCATAGGCTCTTAATTTCACCAGAATATTCATCTGTTGTTATTTGCATTACAAATGTCTCTGAACAGACAGATACATCTTTCAGCTGTAAAAAGAAAGTTGCTTCTATGTCTGAATAAAATATAAAAAGACATTAAAAGCTGTAACACGCCCTGACTCTGGAGATTTATGTGTCGCCGCCATTTTAGAAAAGTGTAATTTACTTTAATTCCACATCCATCACCTCGCTGTTCTTCCGTACCTTCAGGTTTGCAGAGTTCATCTTCACTGAGGAGTTTAAGACGGGTTCGCTCTCCGTCACCAGCATCTGCAGCCTGTTCGAAGGCCTGTCTGCTTCCTCGTGGACCTCCTGGAGCCGGATCAGTCGGAGGTCCCTCTGTTCAGCGTCTTCGTGTGAATGTGGCCTCCCCGACCTGAGCTGACGTCCAACCCCAGAACGAATTACTGTGATGGTTACAGCAGACACTGTTCAGAAAATAATTTACACTTAAGGTCAGTTAAAGTAGAACAAAGGTCATGTTGTGTGTGAATGTGCAGCTTCAGAGCTTTTTCAGATTAAGTGCACTCACCGTATGTTCATTCCAGTTTAGTGTCGGAAAACAGCGTTTAGTTATCGAAGCAGAGATCTGAGCTGTTCGCCAATAAATCTACTTTAACTTTATATAGTTCCTGAAATTGCTATAGAATCATGGACTTTATAGTAGTTTGATATTTTAATAGAGTGACCTAATGCAAAGTTGGGACATTTTTTAAATACAAATAAAAACAGAAAGCAGTGATTTACAAATAAAATAAAAATCCACATTTTATTCACAATGGAAAACATTAAACAAATTAAATATTGAATTTAAAATAATTTTAAAAGCATTCCCGAGCCCATGCAGTGGCACCTGTAACAGAATCAGCGTTGGATAAAAAATGTCCTCTGTTCATCTGAATCACTAAAAGAAGCCACTCGACGACAGGAGGAGATTTTTGAACTGACAACAGGCTTACACAGATGTTTCATTGAAGTCCAGTCGTGAGGATCTGCACCAGACAGTGTGCGAGAATACTTTATATGTTTACCAGCTCCCACAGGCCTGATGACCTCGGCCTCTCAGCTGTACATGCAGGATCAAGTCAGCTCCTCTCTGAGAAAACAAAGAGCTCTCTGAGCTCACACACATGGTTCAACATTCATTTAACTTTAGTGATAAACATCCTCGACCTTGACTAAAACTCTCCTGACAGTCACACCTGAGATGTTCACAATGTTCCACCAAGGATATCCTGATGCATGCTCAACCAAGGACCAAGGAGCATCCATAGTTTCTCCACCAGCTTCTCCATGCAGGGTCATAGGGCAGGTTTTGCTAGAGATCCCACATCCTTCACAAGACTTATCTTCTTAATTATACCTCTTAATTTTACAGCCTTTGTTGCTCCTGACTCCACTTTCTTAAGATTTGTTGCTGCTATTTTGCTTATTGGAAGAAAAACACACATGCACACACACATATATATATATATATACACACACACACAATATATATAAACAAAGAAAAAGACTCTAAGATCGGAAGAGCGTTTCCATTGCTCA
>NC_056510.1:25898500-25905337 GCF_014905685.2 Nematolebias whitei
CTGATCGAGCATTCAGAATCACTGATCGAGCATTCAGAATCACTGATTTGTGATAGAGTTAGGTGGTGCTGGTGTTTATTGTCCTAATGTCATCTCACTTTGAGCTCACTCGCTTATTTGACCCCACATGTTTCAGCTGTTTCTTGATGTTTCCAGCTGTGTTAGCTCCTGTGTTGGGACTTTTAAAAAATTGCAATATGTTGTGATTTGTTTTATGCTATGAAAAAAAAAAAAGAAATGTTAGAGTGTAGCTTTGTGGTGAGAAACTTTTTCTTTTTAAGTCTTTTTAGTCTGTTCTCGAGGCGACTTCTCTGCAATCAACAGTCAGTGATTGATGTCTTGGCATCTTGTAAATGTCATAATGTGGCCTTAAAAATAAGAAAAAAAGACTATATTTGCGTACATTCATATCTCAGAGTAAAAGAAAATACCTAAATATGCTTTGGCCAGCATTTCTGAATAAACATAATAATAATAATAATAATGATAATAACAATAATAATAATAATAATAATAATAATAATATAATAATAATAATAATAATAATAATAATAATAATAAAGCAACCTGTGAATAAGAGCAACCCAAAGCAGTTTTCTGATGCTACACGTGCCTGTTGCTGAATAAGAAATGTGTGTGTGTGTGTGTGTGTGTGTGAGTTTGCATTTCTAACCCAAGCTGTTTAAAGTGTCCACAGAATTGTTGTTATTGATGTGTGCAGATGAGAAAAGTAACAACATCAATAAAAAGACATTGAGGTGTTACTGTGAGACCTCTGGAATAACTTTGTAACATATCATAATAATCATAATCATCATAATTTCATAATAAACATATCCAGCGGTCTGTTCTCTCCAATACTTGACACTTTTGAGTTCACTCCCTTTGTGTCTGACTCTCCATCCCCACCAGTTCTCAACTCAGTCTGCTCACCAGCCTGCCCACTCTCCACCTCCTCACTTTATTTTCACAGTCTCATGAAATTAAAAAGAATAATTGTGAGAAACCTGATTTTCTATAGACTTTGAAACTCAATACTTGCCTTGAACAGCTATATAATTTGTGTTTTCCCTCCTATAGACTCTCTGAGTTTATCCTATTCTGAGCTGACAACAGTTACAATCATTGTAAGTTTTTGTTTTAAGGAAAACTAAATAATTTTTTAACTACCAACGGTCTCTGTTACCACGTTTAAGTCAAACAAACCATTAATTTCACCTTTGGTGTGCACACCGACAAAACAAAATGAATATTTAGCTTAAAAATTTAGCTTTGTGGGGAGTGGTGGTGCAGAGGTTAGAGAGGTGGGCTTGTGATCCGAAGATCGCCGGTTCACGCCCCGGCCCCGACAACATCAAAATTGTGGGTGGGGTAGGTGAAACACCCACACTTGCCCCCACCCTCATTCGCCCCACTCTGGGCCCATGAGCAAGGCCCTTAACCCCCACCATGTGCTCCCTAAACAGGTCTCTCTTGAAAATGAGTTCTCGTGGCTCAATGAGACTAACCTGGATGAATAAAGGCTAAATGAAAAAAAAAAAAAAATGTGACAGAGGATAAGAGTTGGACTAAAAAAGTGAAGTGTAACGTTTTTAGTGTTCACTTTAAAGTGCTTTGAAGGATTGAGGTTGTTTCAAGTAAAATCAACCCTTTATTGTCTAATATTAATAATACTTTGTAATAATATATAAAAAATATGACTGGACAGCAACACAGTTACAAATAAAAGGCCCAGACCTTCTTGAAGGGTTGCATAAGCTGTAAATAAATGAAAAAATTTTTTTAAATAATATGATGTTATAGCCTTTTTGAGTAAATCTTTAAAGTGACAATAAGAGATATGTTGTGCAATATTACAGTATCATGAACAGCTCTGAGAGTGTGCATTGCAAATGACTCTCAGCTACTGCCCCACCAAAATTTTGCTTCAGAGTTAAATGCTATTTCTCCAAACTGCAACAGGTCAGATAATTATTTTTCATTAAACCTTTTTTTTTCAGAACCACACTTCAAACGCTCCGAACTGTGCCTTTAATTTTGTTGGATTAGGAAATGAAGGCTGGAAAGGTGTTAATCAAGTCAAGGGATAATTTCAGTCAGATGCACATTGGTTGAGCCATGATATGTTTGGATTTTGTATTAGACATCATCATTTTTGGAACATCAAGTGTCACGATGTATGAAATAAGATTATTATTATTTTCATCATCATCATAATTATTGTTATTATTATTATCCAGTTGAGTATTTCTTCAGGTTGTTTCCAACAGTGTGCATGGTGTCATGTAGGGGTCTCAGCGCGCCCCCTGCAGGCTCTCCTCGGTATTACATCCAGCTGGAGAGACCTCCCACCTTCCTCACAGGCTGCAGCTCTGTCCTCCCCACAGTCCCTGTCCCTGTTTGGACTCCTGGCAGACGGTTCGGTGCCGGTGGCTCCGTTATGGCCGAGCCCCCCCGGAGCCTCTTCCCCCAGATGGCGGAGTGAGTGAGGATGCGCTTCCCCAGCTCCATCCTGGTGTCGGTGTCTCTGTTCACGGCTGAGACCACGGCTGCGCTGTACCTCAGCTCCACGTACCGCTCCGCCGGAGACCAGATCTGGCAGGGGCTCACGCTGCTCTTCACGCTCGTGCCGTCCGTGCTCGTGCAGCTCACCCTCACCTTCATCCACCGGGACCTGAGCCGAGACAGACCGCTCGTCCTGCTGCTGCACATCCTGCAGCTCGGCCCCGTCGTCAGGTGTGTGCTCAAACCAAACACTGGAGACACAGTCCTGCTCCGTCCAGCTGCATCATGCCTTATATTTGGAAAATAAAAAATAAAAATAAAAAAGCTTAAATGGGGTGTGGGGGGGTTCACTGCACGCGTGCTGCTGTTTGCATGCACTGTGGCCTTTCTGTGTGGTTGGTGTTTACATGCTGCTGGGGTGAATGTCTTTCAGATCGGAAGTAAATACTAATCAATACTCTTATCAATATGTTCCCTCTCACACTGCAGCACTTACATCAAATTGCCCCCATTGAAACTCTGATCTCAGACCAGTCAGGGTGTGATTATGTCACAACAAACCTTCAGTGGAGACAAGAGGCTCTGCAGCCTCCTGCTGCTCTCACACCCACACAGCCTCCAAACAGCAGGGGGTCAGGATGAGCTTTAACTGCTCATGGAGGAAGAATCTGTAGCTGAGCATCTCATGTTTGCTGCTTTTCTCCAAAATGTGGTAAAATTAAACAACTGGTTTGGTAAGTTGGAACAAGTTGGCCTTAGCCATGTTCAACAATGAGGGTATAGATTATATTGTACATCTGCCAACTTTATTTTTGACAAATATTGTGTTGACTCACAAAGTTTTCTGCTTTAAAACTAGCTGTCATAACTTGTTAACAAAAGAGTTAAATGAGGTCATCTGGAACCTGTCCAGATGACCTCATTTAACTTTTTTGTGATTTATTTACCTGGATGATTGAGCTTACGTCAGAATTTTTTAATTTCATTTTTTTTTTAAATGTTATATCAACTGCTGTGTTCCCCCAGGCTTTAACTAAGTCAGTACAGTACTATTAAGAAATGACTATTTCCCAGCAATAAAATATACAATCATATATTCATTTTAAGTGTATTTTTTAAAATAAAAATTATTCAACCTTTATTTATACAGGTTAATCCCACTGAGCTTCTGGGACTCATTTACAAGAGAGACCTGATTTTAACAAAGAGTGGTGACAACAGTGGACACAAATACAACATAAAAAACGTACAAATTGAGAAGAATAAATGAAAGAAAATGTTTTTTTTAAAATGAAACAAAAACAGCTAGATTATAAGGCGGTGTAGAAAACTAAAAACAGGAACATGTCTGCGTTGGTTTCTACCAGGAACTTAAAAGGATGTTTGAAGCCACTTAGAAAGGTCAAGGTCGAGAGCTTCAGATCTTTTAGTAAGATATTTCAGGAAACAGGAGCGGAGTAGGAGAAGGTCCTTTTGTTCAGTTCTCACTGAGGGAACACTGCAGGTAATAATGTCCTGAGAGTGCACGCTGTAGCTGCACTCACGCAGAGACATGTAGGAGGAGATGTATGAAGGCAGCAGACCAAGAAGAGATTTAAAGATGAAAATGTACCAGTGGGAGAGTCTGTGAAGTTAATAATGACCAGTTAACCAGTGAACACAGGGTGCAGTGGTGGGTACGATAATCACAGCCAGTTCTGAATCTTAGTGCACCGTGATAGACAGCATCCAACATCTGCAGGGTTCTTGTAGGAGCGTTCATGTAAATAATATCACCGTAATCAATAGAAGGAAGGAAAGTCTCAGTTACAAGTTGTTTCCTAACATTCAGAGTTAAACAGGATCTATTTCTGAAAAAGAAACTCAATTTAACTTTCAATTTCTTTACCAAGTTTTCCACGTGAAGCTTAAAAGAGAGATGCGAGTCGACCAAGATACCCAAATATTTGTAGGAATCAACAAACTCAATAGGGACACCATTTGAGGCTAAAATCAGAGGAAGAACTGCTGGGACCAACTTCCTGTTTAAAAAAAGCATCCCTTTGGTTTTGTCGACGTTTAGGACAAGTTTGAGACAAAACAAATCAGGCTGGATGACGTCAAAAGCAGATTGTAAAAGCTGCAAAGCCTTAGCAACAGTTTTAGCTCGACAAAGGAGGATCTGTGTTTTGAAAAAAGGAGGATCTGTGTTTTGAACCTGTACGCTCCACACTGGTTTGTCATCATATTCATTATCTGCATCGATTTTATGTCTATATTTTTGATTTACTTCATTTTGTATATTGCGTCGTGTGTGGTCTGTTGTTCTGTCTGTACAGCACTTTGGTTGGCCTTGTAGCTGTTTTAAGTGCTCTATAAATAAAATGGTATGGTATGGGTATGGACAATAAACAACTGTCTCATCAGCATATAAATGTATGGATGCATCAGGGATGCTCTGACTACATTACCTATGTAGATTTTTTTAAGAGGGTGGTTCCTAAGACTGAGCCTTGTGGGACACCACTGTTGACTGTTAAATAAATGGAAGAAGTACCATTATGTGGAACACATTGCCTCCTATCTGAGAGATAATTAGAGAACATACTTCTACCCACTCCCTTAAATATGTAAAACAAAAAGTTTTGACATTATGCTTCATGCTGTATTTTTTTTTACGTATTCAAAAAAATAATAAACTAAACTAACTAATGGTATGATCTGAGAATCAATGAGGAATGCTTCAACAACGTCATTAAGAACCTTCAGTGGTTGTGCTGTGTTGTTTCCTGAAACCAGATTGATGTGGAGGTAAGATGTTAAATGAGTCCAGGTAATTTTTGATTTGAGAGTTTATCAGTTTTTCTAGAACCTTGGCTAAAATACAGAGTTTAGAGATTGGTCGATAGTTGTTCAGTGAGGTGGGGTCTCCTCCCTTCAGCAAAGGAAGAACAAGCTGTTTTCCAAGTGTCTGGGATGGAGTTTTGTCTTATGGAGAGATTGAAGATGTGTGTCACAGGGACTGTGATGATATGAGCAGCCAGTCTTAAGAAATAAGGTGGAAGTTCATCTGGACCTGCAGATTTTTTAGGATCAAGATCTTTTAACAGTTTATTAACCTCACTGTCTGAGACTGGAGAAAAAGAGAAGCTGTGATTAACTGAGGGTTGACTTGTAGGAGGGATATGATTTGTAGAAGTTTGAATTAAAGGTGAAGTGTTGTTTGCAAGCAATGTTTGCAAAGTTAGCATAAAGATGGGATACTGTAAAAAAGTAAAAATGTTGTATTTGTGTGTCTCCAGACTAAATTATTTTCTGTCTCAAAGCTTCCAGTGTGTGTGTAAAACATTTGATGCACTTTGCTCTGATCGTCCTACTTTTGAGTTTAAGCCACGAGTTTTCAGCCTAACTTTCAATAATTTACATCTGCCAATTTCAAAGAAAAGAGCTACAAATTATTTATCAGCTGCACTTTGACCCATATTTTTTGTTCTTATTGTTGCCAAATAATTAAATGTCTTATATGTTGAAAAGAGTGTTCTACTCACAAAACTGGACTGTTTGTTGTGTCACTTTTGAATGACAGTGTTTTAGTTGTCAGCACAGCCGCACAGTAAATGGCTGCACGCTGAGGGACGTGTTGGATCTTCAGATGGACTAAACTTACGTCACACAGGCCTCGCAGTCAAGCTGATAATCAACCATAAACTGAGCTCTAAACCCCCGTCAGAACTTTGTGTAGAGCTCACCGAGATCACGCAGCGTAGGCCGGAGTTTTAGACACGTAGACAGACAATACTGTTATTTTCCTACAGCTACGTATCTCAGTGCACCAAGGCTGGAACACAAAAGTGTGACGGGGTGTTGCATTTGCACAGTCCCAGTCTGGTTGGTAGTTTGGTACAACTCAGAGGAACAAGCACCTGACCAATCAGAGCGGGCCGTGGTGGTCAGGTGACAGAGGCTTTAAAACAGAACTGACTCAGGCAGAAAGTGGCCAGAGGTGCTGCAGTACTGTGGAGAATGCAGATCCATCTGTCCACCATCCATCCATCTGTTCATCTGTCCACCATCCATCCATCTGTTCATCCATCCACCCACCCATCCATCCATCCATCTGTCCATTCATCCATCCATCCATCCGTCCGTCCATCCGTCTGTCCGTCAATCCATCCGTCCACCCACCCACCCACCCATCCATCCATCCATCCATACGTTTATTCGTCTGTTCATCCATCCATCCACCCACCCATCCATCCATCCATCCATACGTTTGTTCATCCGTTCATTCGTCCATCCATTCATCCATCTGTCCACCTGTCCATCTGTCTGTCTGCCCATCCATCCATCCGT
>NC_056510.1:25905437-25921236 GCF_014905685.2 Nematolebias whitei
TCCATCCATCCATCCATCCATCCATCCATCCATCCATCCATCCATCCATCCATCCGTCCACCCACCCATCCATCCATCTGTCTGTTTGTTCGTCCGTCCATCCGTCCATCCATCCATTCATCTGTCCACCTGTCTGTCTGCCCATCCATCCATCCGTCCGTCCGTCCATCCATCCGTTTGTACATCCATTCGTTCGTTTGTCCATCCATCCGTCTATCCATCCATCCATCCATCCATCCATCCATCCATCCATCCATCCATCCATCTGTCTGTCTGTCCATCCATCCATCCATCCGCCCATCCATGATCTTCACCTGCATGTTCCTATTCAGGGTCTTGGGGAGCTGGGGCCTACCCCCATCAGTCACATTATGAGAGGCGGGAGACACCTGGACAGGTTTACAAGACAAATGATACAAACAACTGTTCACACTCTAACTCACACCTATAGGGACAATTTAGTTACCACTTCTTGTAACGTGTTGTTTTGGTGTGTGGGAGGACACCAAAGTGCCTGAAGAAAACCCAAGCGTGCATGGGGAGAACATGCAAAGTTCACACATAAAGGCCCTCGCTCCTTTTAAGAGTTGAGTTTTCTGGTTTATTTTTGAGGATCTTACAAAACTGATTTATGAATGAATGAGAAAAATTATTTAAAGCCTGGCCGTTAATTCGGACATTTAGAAAATGAACCTGTTCTAATGTGCACATGGAACAAGAGCGTTACGTTGAACTCATCCTGGTCTGTTTGTGACTCAGTGACATCTTGGTTTTTCACTCATGTTGATTTTCACAGCAGCCTTTGTAACTCTGACCTGAAAGGCCTGTTCACCTTCCGGCACGCTCTTCAGACTTCTTCATCTCTCCTCGGTGAACAGCAGCTCTAAGAATAGTCCTGGTCCCTGCAGGGTCCTTATCTTTGGCAGCACAAGCAGAGAAGGGGCCGTCCGTCTCTGCTGCAGACAGCGAGGCTGCACTTCCTTTTCTTATCCGCCCGGAGCAACACTTACAACAACCTTTATCTCTTTGTGCAATGACACAGCTGGTCACTGCGCTGAACACGCTGAGCCGCTTGTTTTCATTTTTATTTTTGTTCATAAATCACCTCCAACTAGCACCCCTGCTCGTCTAATGCTTTTACTTTAACATTGAATTTTTGTTTTGTTGATTTATGCATAACTGGACTTAAATATGCCTATTTATCAAAAATAACTGTAGTACAATTTTAGACCTACCATATTTTTTGGACTATAAGGCACATTAAGCAAAATAAGTTCATTTGGACAGATTTTTGAGCGTCGTGCACCACATAAAATCAGTTCAAGGTCAGTAAGCACAACCAGAATTAATAATTAAGGCTCACTGTTGATTTTTGAGAAAATTCAAGGATTTTAAGAGTGCCTTATGGTCTGAAAAATATGGTAATTATTTCAGTTCAGAGTTTGCTACTCTGTTGTTTATGCTGCTTTTAAAAAGTTGCGGCTCCACTTGGAGTGAATTAATGAGAAAACTGAACGCATTAACCCTTTATCACCTAAGCCTCAACACGTCCGCCTAGATATTTTTGCTCTTTTTAACTAAAAAAGATCATTAAATGTCCTGTGAGTAAATAATTTTGCTCATTAAAAAAAAAAAAAAATAGGAACTTTCAATATCTAGCAGTCTTTTTCAATTTACTGTCTATTAAAAGAACAAACTATTATTATTGTATAAAAAAATGTGGCGTTGGCGACGCACTCGTATAATAAAAGGCTTGCAGGCGAGTTCAGACGATCACTTTCATGTATTGATTATAGAAACCAAGCATCAATAATTATAGCAAAGAAACAGTGACATTGTGCAGGAGGTCACTTGTAATTAGTGTCTTGACAAAAACATCCATCTAAGCAGTCTGGTTCAGATGGTATTTAGATCTTCAGTTTGATCTGCGTCCTTGCACATGAAAAACAGGAGCATGTGAGGCGGCAGGCGATAAGCATTCCTGGTTTCATCTTCGTCTGAAAGTCTGAGTTGTTCTGCTCACTGCACCTGTGAGCCCATCTGGGTTTTATGTTCTGCTGCTCATCTGATATAAAGAACCGAGAATTGAAGGTTAAACACACTCTCAGCTTTATCTCCACACGTTTAATGGTACAGGACATCCCAAACCCCCTCAGAGCTCATTTATTCTGAATTATTCAGTAATGTGTTCACTTTACATCAGTCCTCGTTATCGCAGCTGATGGAGCAGCTGATGGAGCAGCTGATGGAACAGCTGGTCTCTGAGCGTCTGAATCCTGCTGCCGTGTTGTTTACTGGCTGCTCCACCTCTGCCCTCCTGCTACACTTCAGGGGTTTTAGTGTCAAATTGGTAAAATAACGACTCTCTCTGTCACCAACCATTTTTTGATGTCTGTAAAGACAAAGTGGTTAATCCTGACGGTAAAATGACCTCCGTCTCATTAAACTTTACAGCTGTCGCCACAAATTACTCCTCAAACAACTGAACACTAAAGTTTATGCGCTGATATTTAAAGTTAACATATATTATTATGATTTAAAAAAACGATAAAAACTGACTGCCGTTTGAATAATTTCTGTTAAATATAGATGTGCAAACTTAAAATGCTTTTAGATTTGGACAGTCAGCTTTGGCCAAACTGTTTTAATTTAAATAACAAAGAAAAAAGAGTGATTTTTATGTAAAGTAAAAACCAACACAAAGAATATAAATTATGTAAAAAAATAAAAAAAAGGGATTCACTTGACACAAATATTGATAAAACAGTTTAATATATATATTTTTTTAATGAATGAATGAATAACCAAACAATGCTAGGGGTGTCCAGGTACAATTTTTTTTCCAGACAGTACTTCAGTTTGGGTACTTGCATTGAGTAATTAGCGAGTTAGTACCTAAATATTACACAATGACTTTAGAAACACTTTTCTTTTATTAAGAAAACATAAAAACCATGTGCTGTCTTAACATCATCTGTGTTGATCTTAAAATATCTCTAAACTATGAACAATTTTTATTTTTTGTCCACGACTACTTGCATAGTAGAAGAGGAAATGACATCACCAAGTATAAAAATGGCATTGGTCCAAAGTATCGGGGTGTTTTTATGAGTACAAGTATTTGAGGCTGGTATTGGGACACCACCATGATTTATGTCTTCATTGAAGGAACACATATTTATAAAATAGATGGAAAGAGGACACATGACGAATCATTTGGCCAAAGATGTTAAGCAAAAATGATATTGGTTGTTAACCAAAAGAAATAAAGACAAAAATTAATCCATCCATCCATCCATTTTCTTTACCCGCTTATTCCATTTTGGGTCACGGGGGTCGCTGGTGCCCATGTCCAGCAATCACTGTGCGAGGGGCGGGGTACACCCTGGACGGGTCGCAAGTCCATCACAGGGACACATAGAGACAAACGAGACAAACAACCATTCACTCTCTCACTCACACCTAGGGACAATTTAGAGTTACCAATCAGCCTAACATACATGTTTTTGGACTGTGGGAGGAAACCGGAGTACCCGGAGAAAACCCACGCATGCACGGAGAGAACATGCAAACTCCACCCAGAAAGGCCCCTGGACTGGGGTTTGAACCAAGGACCTGCTCGCTGAGAGGCAGCAGCTCTACCAGTTGCGCCACCGTGCTGCCAAAAATTAATCCATTAAACTAAAATGAAAAATACAATTGATGTGTTTTCTCCTTTATGACTTTTCTTTGACCGTTGTTCTGGTTGTAGTTTGGTTTAAAGACGTTGTCTCTTCGTGGTGGAGCTCAGTATTGTGAACTTTGCTGTTTTAAATCCAAGCTGAACGTTATTTGAATTAAAAGCTCACAGATGAGAAGCTGCTGCCTCTGAACGTCTCGGCTCTCCTGCTGTTTCAGGTGTCTGGAGGCGTTCTGTATCTACGACAGCGTGGGCCGTGTGGAGGAGCCGTATGTCAGCATCACCAGGAAGAAGCAGATGCCCCGCAGGGGTCAGGCGGAAGAGGTGGAGCGGCAGGTGGGACAGGCGGAGGGGAAACTGTTTACTCACCGAGCAGCCTTCTCTCGGACCTCCGTGATCCAGGCCTTCCTGGGCTCGGCCCCCCAGCTCACCCTGCAGCTCTACATCTGTGTCCTGCAGCAGGGGGTGTCCATTGGGAGAGGTGAGGGGAGGGATTGTGCTGTAAGTGTGCGAGGGACTGATTTGAATGAGAAACTCACAAGTGCACTACAATGTGGGCTGATCTGTTCAGTAGCATGCTGGAAACGAGCATGATGAGTCCATGCGCTGTTTTGTAACTGCTGCTCTGACGGTGTGGATGGAACATGGAGGTTCTCCCACGTCTGTCTCGGAGACAGGTTGTAGGTAGATTTTAGACCATGAAACAGTTTAATTCAGACCAGACTAATTAGCTAATGGCTACTAACAAAACCAAGAACAACGTAAGATTGCTGCTGTCTTTAAACAACTTCCAGTAAAAATATATATAATTAATGGGAGTTTACACAAACACTTTTTACAGCATAATCCCTCATTCTGCCTTTAGTTTCACATTTTGCACATAATCCAGTTTACATTGCTGCAGGAAGTGCCCCCCGGACTGTACTAAAGTGTTGTTGCTGCTTTTTTCACTTGTAAATCACCATAGAGTTAAATAAATAACCAAGTAATGTAAATCTGATGACAGCGTAAAGATTTATCAAGTACCGTCATGTTTAAATTAACAAAAAACACATTCTTGTGATTGTAATAATTTAAAGATAACATCAGTCCTCTTTGGTCATGACTCTGCTTCTAAACCGAGGGCGTTCAAAGACCTATCTACAACAGGTAAGATATTTATTCTGTTTGTTTTTTCATTGAACCCTTGACCAAAGTTGTTTAAAGCTGGTCCGTGGGGGTCACTGTGCAGAATGATTCAGAGTTCTTCTATAGAAGAACGTTTTTACTGTTTCACACCACATGGAAACAAAGGTTTAGGAGCTCCACAATATGTTATTATGAGAACAAGCTATGAAGTGAAAAAATCTTGAAGCACTATGCAGTACAGTAGTCCCTCGCTACTTCGCGGTTCGGTTTCTGCAGACTCGCTCTATCGCGGTTTTTCAAAATAAGATTGGACATGACACACAATTGGTAGATTGATGGAAGAGCCGCACGATCGGCATGGAATTTTGATTTAAAATAAATTGTTTTAAATTATTTAGCACCTGCTGCACCTCTGTGCAGCCCACACTGCAGGAGAAACTTCCTCCAGCAGTGCGTCGTATCTTTGCTTTGCGGAGAAGTGGGCGTGGCCAAGAGCGCTGGCAGGTGGCAGGGCACTGAAATCATGACATTCTGTGCTCTTTTAAAAAAAAACTACTACATACTACTTGTACTACTATTTCTACTTTGTGGATTTTCACTTATCGTGGGACTTCAGGGTACGGATCTGGGACAACTGTATTTTGTTAAAAGGCCTTAAAAACACGTTAGCCCCACCTCCAGCCTAACTAACAACCCGCGGGCATCCTTTCCTTCTTCTTGTGTTTTTATTTGGCATCCAGTGTGCAAGCTTTATGAACATGCTCCACACCTTGTTTCCTGTTTTTGGTGTACTTTTACTTTTGTGGCAGCATTACAGCACCTCAGTTTATTTATTTATTTATTTTAACAGAGTTTTAGGGATTTTTCTTTCTTTTTTAGAATGCATTTCTATCAACAATGACATTGTTATAAAAATACTTAAAAATGAGATTTTTTTTTTGAGAAACAGGGTTTTTGTGTAGATAAAACCTTACATGCGTCTAACATTAACAGGCTTCTGTAAAGCTTCATGATTTGCTGAGAAAGTAATTCAACCAAGTGTTTGGTGTTGGGACAGGGAAATAATTTAAACTTGTGTGACCAGAGTGTGGCTCACCTCATGTTGCTTTACATTGTCTCGAAAATGTAAAATTGCCCTTTAAATACTTGTTTCTTTGTGTTTCTGTGTTTCAGGCACACTGATGGTGATCTCCCTCCTGTCCATCGTGTACGGAGCGCTGCGCTGCAACATCCTCGCCATCAAGCTCAAATACGACGACTATGAGGTGGACATCCAGCCCGTGGCTTATCTGTGCATTTTCCTGTGGCGAAGCTTCGAGATCGCCACTCGTGTGGTGGTTCTCGTCTTGTTCAGCTCCGTGCTGCAGTTCTGGGTCCTGCCGGTGGTTTTCCTGAACTTCCTCGTCTTTTTCTTCTACCCCTGGATCCTGTTCTGGCACAGCCACTCCCCGTTCCCAGAGAACATAGAGAAAACTCTCACCCGGGTGGGCACCACCATCGTGCTGTGCCTGCTCACCTTCTTGTACGCGGGCATCAACATGTTCTGCTGGTCGGCCGTGCAGGTGAAGCTGAACGACCCAGACCTCATCAATAAGTCCCAGAACTGGTACCGCATGGCTGTGTACTACATGCTGCGTTTTGTGGAGAACGCCTCGCTGCTTCTGCTCTGGTACATCTATAAAACGGACTTCTATGAGTTCATCTTCGCCCCGCTGCTGCTGCTGCAGCTCCTGGTAGCCTACGCCATCGCCATCCTCTTCATGCTGATCTTCTACCAGTTCTGCCATCCGTGTCGGAAGCTCTTCTCCTCCAGCATGACGCAGGGCCTTTGGGATTGTTCTTCTCTCCTCTGCCTGATGTGCACATCTGCTTCACCTCCAAACAGGCAGAAGGGGAAGACGGCGATGGAGGAATCCGCACACAAAAAGCCAAGAAACGACGGTGCCAACGACACAGCCAGCGACAGCACCGAGGGTGTGCCCAATGACACCACCTACGACATGCTCAATGACACAATCTATGACATTCCTGCTGAGGTGGGAAACAACATAGGAGGTGAAATCAATGGCGATCTAAGCCACAATGTGGCCTGCAACGCTTGAAGGAATGGTTCGATCTTTTGAAACGAATACGAACAGTTAATATCTTACATGCTTTAGATAGATTTTGGAGGATTTGAGTACGGTGAAACTGACTGGATTGATGAGCTAATGGCTAGTCCAAGGTGGATCAAAGTGAGTCATTAACGTTTTGGAACAGCTCCCACTGTCACACATTACATGACCTTTAAACTGCCTGTTTCACATTATACTGGAATTCTGGCAGAAATATTAGCTAGCTACAGCAAGCTGCTTTCACCGTTTGCACTTGCAAATGATCACAATGCTCAACATAAATAATAATTTCATGTGAGACTGACAGCAATGTAAAGGTTTGTAAAATAACATCCGTGTTAATCACAATGACATTTTTGAAATGGGAGATTTTCAAGTCTGCAGAAATTTACTTTGGCCTTTGCCCAACTTGGACTGCAGTTTTAGCTCATCAGTTCAGTCAGATTTTTACACTTTTACTCCAAACAGAGTGCATTTAAAGAGCTATCTACAACAGGTAAGATATTAATTACTCTTTATCCACAGAACCCAACGTTCAAAAGATCAGAACTCTCTCCTCATCACAGAATCAGTGTGCCATTCAGTAGATAATTTATTTTAAGTGCCATGTGTGTCCCTCTGTGACTTTACTTTGAAGTCCTCTGATCTCATATCTATGGGGTGCCGTTTGTAAAGTTACAGTCAAAAATTAACAACAATATTTTGTTTTATTTAGCCTTTCATAAGAAAAAAAATGTTTTTTTTCAAAGTCATATTTTCAGTGTGTTATTCATACATTTATAAATGTCATAGTTCCAAACTAAATATTTAACTTGCAAGCTAAATATTTAGCTCCACACTAAATATTTAGTTTATAAACTATATTTTTATGGCCAAGCTCAATGATTAATTTCCAAACTAAATATTTAACTTGCAAGTTAGTGAACTAAATATTTAGGTTTAAATTAAATATTTAATTTCCAAGCTAAATATTTATTTTCAAAACTAAACATTTAATTTCCAAACTAAATGTTTATTATTGTAATAAACATTTAATTTCCAGAATAAATGTTTAATTTGCTAACTAAATATTTAGCTCGGACCTAAATATTTAACTTGCAAGTTAAATATTTAGTTCAAAACTAAATATTTAGCTAATATGCAAATTCCTTGCTGAAAAGTGCGCACGCACAACTCTTCTTATTCTGGTGGTTTTTTTGGCGGTTTGGAAAGAGGTATATTTAGAGGTTTGGCTTTTATTTTGGTAGTCCACTTCCGCTTTTCAGCAAGGAATTTGCATATTAGTTAAATATTTAGGTCCGAGCTAAATATTTAATAAGAAATTTTAATATTTATTTTGGAAATTAAATGTTTAGCTTGGAAAATAAATATTTGGGTCTGAGCTAAATATTTAGTTAGCAAATTAAACATTTAGTTTAGGAATTAAATGTTTAGCTTAGAAATTAAATATTTAGTTTTGAAAATAGTTAGCTTGGAAATTAAACATTTAATTTACAACTTAATATTTAGTTCACTAACTAAATATATAACTTGAAGGTTAAATATTTAGTTTGTAAATTAAACATTTAGCTTGGACATAAACATTTAGTTTGTAAAATAAATATTTAGCTTGTAAATTAAATATTTAGTTTGGAATTATGACATTTATAAATGTATGAATAACATGGTGAAAATATGACTTTGAAAAAAAAAAAAAACACTTTTTTTCTTATGACAAGCTAAAAAACCCAAAATATTGCTGTGAATTTTTGACTGTGTGACTTTACATATGGCACCCCATATTTATCAGCTTTTTTTTTTTAATTTAGGGCTGGTTGTTACTGCAAACACACAGAGGTGATGCTCTTATCAGCCAACATGTCCACCTTTATTTTACAAAGAAAACCCCTGGACTCCAACACATGCTGCATTTCTGACCACGAGGAGCCATGTGGTAAAGTGATTGTATTTAGTGTCTTTTTCAGGCATGGAGGGGAGTGCATGTGTGGAGCCTCACATCAGCTGAAACAGTTCTTAAGAAATCTTGCCAGTTTTATGGCTGAAAGCACTCGTTTCTTTTTTTTTAAACTCCTGGATAAGAGCTTTAGATTTACCACATGCTGCTTTTGTGATGTACTCGTGCGTGACGGGATGTTTAACCTTCACAACAAAAAAAGTTTAAGAGCCTGCGTGATCACAAACACGTTACTGTAAAGCACTGGCAATTTCATTTAGTATCTTGCACGTTTACAAACAAAAAGATGTGTCTTTTGAATTAATTTTGCGCAGCAGCAGAAACCGTAGTGACGTGAAATGCTTTGGGCGTATTTGCATTCAAGACTGCTGCATCTGTTTGCTTGTTAGAACATTTACCGACTGCACAACAAAATGACTGTACCCAACTGAAAGTTCCTAAAATATATTTGCTCGTTTTTGACTTTCAATGTGAAATTACTTACGCGGAGGAGAGAATATGGTTGTTTTTGCACTAACTCCTTTTGCAATGTGTCTGCTAAGGAGCTCAAAGTCTTCTGAAATCACACGAACGCTTCTGTTTGTACACGAGCAACATTTGATGCCAAAAAATAGATAAAAAAAAAAACAAGCATCATTACTATTAAACAAAGTAAAGCCTTTAAAGTATGAAATTCTACTAAAAAATCTAAATAAATCTATATTTATATGTCAAAATTGTGCTTGTGGTGACCTCTTGTGGATAATCATACAAACTGCGTGTTTTTTTTAACCATAAACACTCAAATGCAAACTAATCACCAACGAACATGTTTATTAAACATCAATAGATTTTTTAAACAATTTCACATCGTTTAAACAATTTAAACATCAAAAATGAACTCTAAACCACCAGGTACACACTGATGTGCTCATTAACTAATTATTGTTAATACACTTTATAGAAATAGAATACTAACTGAAACACAATAAGATGTCTCTAAAACACCAAAAAACAGAGCAGCATTTCAGTCTATTTTATCTGGAAACTGTTCTTAAGAGTTGAATGCTTTATAAAGAATCATGCAGATGTTCTGACTTCAGATCTTTACTAATTATAAATAAAGCACAGCTTAGACAGACAGGAATGTCAGGTATTGTTGCAAGTATATGGCTGCCAACGAAAAATAATTTACAGGTCATAAGATCATTTGCATATACACATGTGAGGATATTACTTCACAAAATATCAAAATCCTTCAAATTCTTGCTGCAAACATGGTAAAAAATGAGCAAAGTTTGATTTGATGGAAATACTTTTAGGACAAAAATTGTGAGTACCATGTTTGCAAATTTTTTTTTTTAAATACTAGGTTCTAACCATTGAATAATAAGTTTGACCCGCACAAAAACAGCACACAATCGTTTCCACCTGGAGAAAAACAAAAAACAGCCATGATGAAGGTATCTGCTTAGATGCTTCTTGATGTCATTTCAAACGAAGCTGTAGAACAGATGGTATTTGGAGGAATAACCCGCCCGATGTGGCTTTGCCATCACAGTGCCACGGCGACAGCAAACGCACTGACCACGCAGTACATGGTGCGGTTCTCCCACCTGACCGTGCAACTTCCTGAAATACAAAAATCAAAACAGGTTTTCATTACATGTGCACAGTGAAAATATCTACAAATTAAGGAGCCAGTAGAAAAATACGTCAGGTGATAGTTGGAATTCAACAAATTACTTCTGCTGAGGTGAAAAGACAAATAAATAAACAAATACATAAACAAATAAATGAGCTGTTACATATTTTATTATCTAATTGGAAATATATTTTAGAAAATAAAATACTAGAAGGCATTTTGGCAGAAAAGCCCAGCAAATCCAAGTAACTTATGCCCCTTTTCCATTACACAGCACGACTCGACTCAACACGGTTCCAAGGCTCTTCCATTAGTAACGGTACGTCTAGGGATGGTTCCCTCTTTGATGTCTATGTCATGCTGCACATGACCTGCTCTAGAGAAGACCGAGAGATGGGCTCAAAATGGTCAAATACAGCAACACACTGGGATGGAATGGACAGATCATGAGCTGGAGGGGAAATGAGAGCCCGGGTGTTCCCAATTTTTTCTAAAAATAAATGTAGAACGTTTTCGCACAGCTCAGTTGAAGCTTCCAGAGGTGATGGTTCAGTGAGGTGGAGAACTGAGTTTAGGGTAGAGAAGAGGACACGTGGGTTTTGAGAGTTGGCTATAATTATATCAGAAAAGTATTTAGATTTAGCAGCTTTTACTGCTTTCTGATAAGAATACCAACTCTTAGTATTTGAAAAGAGACCTGCAGCTTGTCTCTCTTCCATTTGCGTTCCACCCTCCTGCACTCTTGTCTAACGGCCTTGGTGACATCACTCAGCCAAGGTTCTAATCTGAGTTTCATTTTTCTGGTTTTGACAGGAGCAACATGATCCAGAGCTTTTAAGCAGACAGAGTTGAACTGGGATGTTAGCTCCTCAGTGATAGTGAGAAACACCGGGGGCGGAATTATCAATTCAGAGTTATAAACGTCTGAGAAACACGCGGCAGTGAAGCAGTTATTGGCCCGGCTACGACGTGCAAGAGTGCATGGCTTAGGAGTTAGATGGGGGGAGGTGAACTCAAACAGGACTGGCATGTGATCTGAAAACACATTATCGCTGATTTCAAACTGCTAACTGTCACATCACGTGTCAAAACTAGGTCCAGTGTGTGATTGCGCTCCTGGGTGGGACCGTTTACCTGCTGAGTTGTATCAGTAAGACTCCAACTGCTAACATGGCTAAGACCAAAGAGCTGTCCAAAGACACCAGAGACAAAATTGTAGACCTCCACAAGGCTGGAAAGGGCTACGGGGCAATTGCCAAGCAGCTTGGTGAAAAAAGATGAACTGTTGGAGCATTTATTAGAAAATGGAAGCTAAACATGACTCAATCTCCCTCGGACTGGGGCTCCATGCAAGATCTCACCTCGTGGCGTATCAATGATCCTAAGAAAGGTGAGGAATCAGTCCAGAACTACACGGGAGGAGCTGCTCAATGACCTGAAGAGAGCTGGCACCACTGTTTCCAAGGTTACTGTGGGTATACACTAAAGCCCCCAGTATACTGCCGTGTACATCCATACGCAGAGGTACGCATGTACGTACGTAGAGGTACGTGCGTAACCCCCAGGGCATGTCCGTGCAAAGCTCAAATTTTTACGACCGCATACGTGTACACGGTGTCGCACAATAAACTGTCCAGCGACGGACTGTTTTGTATGTGACACCAATGTATTAAATTCTCCTTCTTCATCTCTGATCTGGCCTTTTCTTTTGTTTTTTTGCCAAGAGGCAGTGATCTCTTCCTCCTCCGTTGACTCCATGACTGAAATGGTGAGAAATGGAGGAATTTGTCACAAGCGAATTAAACTCAGGTCCAGCGTAGCTGCGGGAGGGTCTGCAGATTTCCTGGTGAGCTGGTCTGATGTGTGGACTGCAGAGTCAGCGCTCTCCGGTTTTTTTTTTTTTTTTTAGATCTTTTTATTAACAACATATAAACACAGAACACCGCTGCGGCGGAGGCTGCCAGCGCTCACTTTTTTTATTTTTTCCGACCTGTCAATCAATCCAGTAGGCGTGTCAGCAAATGACCAATCGGCGACCTCAATTTGTCCCGAAGGTAAACGCCCTTTGTCTGTGAAGCTGCTCTGCAGCTGCTCGGGGTGTACGCTGGAGTATCATGTCTGAACCCTCTGCGTACAGTACACGCGTACGCACGTACGAACGGACGTACGCGGCAGTATACTGGAGCCTTAAGACGTCATAATTTGAAATCATGCATGGCCCGTAAGGTTCCCCTGCTTAAATCAGCACACATCCAGGCCCGTCTTAAGTTTGCCCATGACCATTTGGATGATCCAGCAGAGTCATAAGCGAAAGTTCTGTGGTCAGATGAGACCAAAATAGAACTTTTTGGTCTTAATTACACTCGCCGTTTTTGGAGGACCAAGAATGATGAGTACCATCCCAAAAACACCATCCCTACAGTGAAGCATGGGGGTGGAAGCATCATGTTTGGGGGGTGCTTTTCTGCACGAGACAGGACGACTGCACTATATTAAGGAGAGGAAGACCAGGGCCATGTATTGAGAGATTTTGGGGAACAACTAGGGGTGCACTGATTGCAGTTTTCTGGCTGATCTCCGATTTCTAAAAAGTCTGACCTGCCGATTCCGATTTTGGCCGATACCGATTTTATTTTATAAGTGACACTGTCAGGCGTTATAAAGTCACAATGTACCTTCAATTTTCCAATCTTATTTTGTTGAAAAACATACTCTTGAACAATATCCTAGAAACAATACAAACTTGTTTTAACTGGACATGAGGTAATGCTTTGAAATATAAATGAAGTTCAGACAATTGTTGTTAAAACAAACAAACAAACAAAAAAACGGAGTAAAATCGGTTTCTCATGCAAGATTTCCGATTTCCCAAAATTAAGGAAATCGGCCCAGAGGAACAACCTCCTTCCCTCAGTGAGAGCATTGAAGATGGGTCGTGGCTGGGTCTTCCAACATGACAATAACCTGAAGCACACAGCCAGGAGAACCAAGGAGTGGCTCCGTAAGAAGCTTATCAAGGTTCTGGAGTGGCCTAGCCAGTCTCCAGACCTAAACCCTATAGAAAATATTTGGAGGGAGTTCAAACTCTGTGTTTCTCAGCAACAGCCCAGAAACATGGCTGATCTAGAAAAGATCTGTGTGGAGGAATGGAACAAAATCTCTGCTGCAGTGTGAGCAAACCTGCTGGAACACTACAGGAAACCTCTGTAACTGCAAATAAAGGCTACTGTAACAAATATTAACATTGATTTTCACAGGTGTTCAAATACTTATTTGCAGCAGTAACACACAAATTATTTAAAAAATCATACATTTTTAATTTCCTGATTTTTATAAACAGTGAACCCTCGTTTTTCACAGGGGTTACGTTCCAAAAAGAACCCGTGATAGGCGAAATCCGTGAAGTAGTAACCTTTATTTTTTTTACAATTATTATACAATGAAATACTCCATTATACATTCAAACCAAAGAACAAAACCTTTTTACAGGCCCAAGCATTTGTTTAACAAATAAAAGTACTGTATAAATGTTTTTTACAAATAACTACTGTACTGGAGAGACTGTTTAGCCATTTAGAATGCAGAACACAATGCAAGATGCAAATCCGTGAAGCAGCGAGACTGTGAAAGGTGAACCGCGTTATAGCGGGGGTTCACTGTATGTGTGTATGTGTATATATATATATATATATATATATATATATATATATATATATATATATTTATATTAGAGGTGCAGAAAAAATTGTTTTTTCGATGAATCTAGATTCTTAGTCCTGGCGATTCTGAATCATTTCTAAAGGTCCAAAAATCGATTTTAAAATGCATTTAAGTTTTATATTTTTTCCACTCATACTCCCTGTTCGGCCGCTGTAGAATTGAGCCGTGTAGGCCACCGTACAGCAAGCTAGTTAGCCAGCTCCCTTTATCTGAATGGAGCCTGCTAGCATGGAAGAGGGAGACAGCGCAATTCAACCCGCTGCTTCGTCTTTACAAATCATTTCAGATCCTACAATGTTCCGGGGGAAGACAGAGCTTCACATGAGCACAGTTGTTTACAAGAAGTGTAAAATAAAATTGCGGTACAGTATTTTGGATATAAGACAAAATTCACGGAAGATGAAAGCGAAGCAGCCGACCAGTGAACTCTGCAACAAACTTCCAGGCTTCTCCAAAGGCTGTGAAGAGTTCCCTCTCCATTTCCTGCTGTATCACAAAGGATTTACAAGCAGACAGCTCAGTGGAAGGTGACGGGTTCAGGTTTATTTTTAATACGATAGATTCAACGAACGTTATTCTTTCATGTAGATTTTTTTTTTTTGCGATAAAGCAGCACCACAACTTCACCATGAAACAACAAATGGGAGAAGCTCTGATGCAGCTGCAGCTCAAAGGTAACTGTTTTTTCTCATATTATACTAAAACTTATAGACAAGTTATACAACAAATTGTATGCAATTTGTATTTATAACAGGTTGAAGAGGACAGATGAGACACATCTCCTGGAGCCAGTTCTAAATGATACAGTTTATGGTTTATAAATTATAGTTCAGAAGATGTTTTTGTGCAAACTTGCACAGGTTTTGAAATTTTGTTAAAGAATTTGAAATATGAATCAATATGGTGAAGACTGTGAAGTCTGTATATTTCATATTAGATTAAGTTTGGAAAATATAACAAATGTTAGAGCAATATGGTTAAAATAACTGAAGTCTGTATTTAATTTTGAGTTAAAGGTTGATGTACTATGTATCGTAGGCTGAAGTCTGTTTACATTTGTATTTATATATTTTGAATTATTTGTCTGTGATGGACTGGAGACCTGTCCAGGTGTCCCCCGCCTCTCACACACTGATGGCTGATATGGGCACCAGTGACCCCCGTGACTCGAAAAGGAAGAAGTGGATAAAGATGATGGATTAATTATTTGTTCCTAGATTTGTATTTATTTTATATTTTTTTAGAAAAATTCAGGCAACTAAGCTAACCTAATACTGGTAATTTAAGTTACAGAATTTTATGCACTCCTATATTTTTCCTTTTTTTGGTATAAATATAAAATGAATAAAAAAATATTTGATCGAGTAAGGAACCTAAAATGATTTTTAAATAAATGTTCAATTTGTTTACATTGTTATTTAATCTTTGCAGCTTGTCAGCTACATAATTGAAACAAAATGTAAGACCATTTCAATAGAAAAATTGTTTATGAATCGAAAATAGTTTCCGAATCGGAAAATCAATTTTAAATCGTATCGTGACACCAAAAATCGGAATCGAATCGGATCACCAGACACAGA
>NC_056510.1:25921336-25924815 GCF_014905685.2 Nematolebias whitei
TATTTATTTATATATATATTTATTTATATATATATTTATTTATATATATATATATATATATATATGGGCTTTAACAGACTACTCGAGTAATCTACACATCGATTCCTAGGACATTTATCGAGTTTTTTAATTTCACGTCGAGTATTCGTGGTGACGTCATTACGCCGCCGTTACGTCATTGCATCACGTGTCACGTGATCCGCACCGGGCGTGGGATACAAAATAGATTCCTCCAAGCAGACGGATGGAGCAAAGCAGGCCAGTCTTGACAAACAGGTAGAAATGCATCAATAGTCTGGAAATATTTCACTAAAGATGAACCTTCCGGTTCAACTACCGTAAGGAAACAGAAAATGAAACAACTTCCTGACTGTTTGGAGCTCGTTGTGAACCGGTGTTACACCATATTCTGTGACCACCGTATATTGTGACTGTAGGGGGCGGTGTTGCATGCACTGTTGCAGGTCACAGAATATGGTGTAACACAGGGTCCAATCGACCGAACTAGAACCAGCTTCCTCTGATCTTTTTCACAAACTAAAAGCAAAAATTATTAATCTCTAAACCTATTAAAAAATCTATAAACATATTAATCTCTAAAACTGGTGATGGTAAAGCTGGCGGTGGTGCGGGGTGGTCGTCCGCCCCACTGTTTTTAAGTTTCATTTTTGACGTGCTGCACGTTTCTTTCACTTTTGCAATTTAATAATAACTAATAGTTTTTGTTTTCCTGTGACTTATTTGCAGTATGATAAATGGTAGGAGCATAATATATGCTCCCAATGTTTTGTTGGTCTTTTTTGTTGTTGTAAATAATGACGTTTTTTGTGGTTTTATTATTTATTTATTTTTGTATCTTTAGATCCTATGATGTCATCAAGTACTCGAGTTCGAGTACTTGATGACATCACAGCCAGTTATGAATCTTAGTGCACCATGATAGACAGCATCCAACATCTGCAGGGTTCTTGTAGGAGCGTTCATGTAAATAATGTCACCATAATCAATTGAGGGAAGGAAAGTCACAGATACAAGGCGTTTTCTAGCATTCAGTGTTAGACAGGATCTGTTTCTGAAAAAGAAACCCAGTTTGACTTTTAGTTTCTTTACCAAGTTTTCCACATGGAGCTTAAAAGAGAGATGCGAGTCGACCAAGATACCCAAATATTTTTAGGAATCAACAAACTCAATGGGGACACCATTTGGGGGCCGAGATGGTGTAGAGGCAGGGCAGCCGGCTTGGGACCCAAAAGTCCCAGGTTCGATCCCCAGTCACTGCACATCACGTGACGTCTCTGGGCAGCACGCCTCATCCCCAAAATGCCCCCCGGGCGCTTTCAATAGCTGCCCACTGCACCACCTGGTGGTGGATGGGTTAAATGCAGAGACTAATTTCGCCATTGTATGGAAACATACAGTGCTGACATTGTGATGACATTATTATTATTATTTTTATTATTTGAGGATAAAATCGGAGGAAGAACTGCTGGGACCAAATTCCTATTTGAAAAAAGCATCCCTTTGGTTTTGTCGGCATTTAGGACAAGTCTGAGGTGGAACAAATCAGTCTGGATGTAGTTGAATGCAGATTTCAAAAGCTGGAAAGCCTTAGCAACAGTTTTAGCTCGACAATAAACAACTGTGTCATCAGCATAGAAATGTATGGATGCATTAGTGATGTTTTTACCTACATTATGTATGTAGATTGTAAAGAGGGTGGGTCCTAAGACTGAGCCTTGTGGTACACCATTGTTGACTGTTAAATAACTGGAGGAAGTACCATTATGTTGAACACATTGCCTCCGGTCTGAAAGATAGTTAGAGAACCAACCAATGGTGTGTTCTGAGAAACCAGTTTCTGAGAGTTTATGACACAAGATGTTATGATCCACAGTGTCAAAAGCTTTAGACAGGTCTAAGAAAAGTGCAGCACAATAATCCTTAGCATCCAGTGCTTCAACAACGTCATTAAGAACCTTCAGTGAAGCAGTCGTTGTGCTGTGTTGTTTCCTGAAACCAGATTGATGTGGAGGTAAGATGTTAAATGAGTCCAGGTAATTTTTGATTTGAGTTTATCAGTTTTTCTAGAACCTTGGCTAAAATACAGAGTTTAGAGATTGGTCGATAGTTGTTCAGTGAGGTGGGGTCACCTCCCTTCAGCAAAGGAAGAACAAAGGCTGTTTTACAAGTGCCTGGGATGGAGTTTTGTCTTATGGAGAGATTGAAGATGTGGGTCACAGGGACTGTGATGATATGAGCAGCCAGCCTTAAGAAGTAAGGTGGAAGTTCATCTGGACCTGCAGATTTTTTAGGGTCAAGATCTTTTAACAGTTTATTAACCTCACTGTCTGAGACTGGAGAAAAAGAGAAGCTGTGATTAACTGAGGATTGACTTGTAGGAGGGATTTGATTTGTAGAAGTTTGGTTAATAGGGGAAATGGCTGATTTTCTGTTAGTAACTGTGTCAAACAAAGAACTAGAAGCAACAAAATGTTTGTTGAAACATTTCAGGATCTCGTGCTTATTTGACACAGGAACAGAGTTAACGAGAAGTTGTGATGGGAGGTCAGATGATTCGGTGGTGCCTGAGAGCGATTTGATGGTTTTCCAGAATCTGTTAGGGTCATTTAGATTTTTGGAGGTCTGAGATAAGAAATAGTTGCGTTTTGCTGCTTTGAAAGCAGTTGTGCATTTATTCCTCATCTGTCGAAAACTCAACCAATCAGTGTCTGAGTCAGATTTTCTCGCTGTGGCCCAAAGATGATCTCTCCTGTGCAGGAGGTCAGCTAGCTCTGGAGTAAACCAGGGGCTGTCTCGTCCCTTTATTCTGAACTGATGAAAAGGAGCATGTTTGTTCACAAAATAAATGAAACTATTATGAAAATAGTTCCAAGCAGAGTTCACGTCATCAGTTAACAGAATATGATGCCAGTCAAAGTGAGACAGATCCCAGAGGAATGACTGTTCACAGATCCCTTTTTTGAATTAATCTGGGCTTAGAAGGTGGAAGTTTAATATCTCTCAAAGCAGCTGTCACACAATGATCACTCAAAATATCAGCGAATACACCTGTACCAGGGAATTTGTGAGGCATATTAGTTAGAAATAGGTCTAAGATGGAGGATTTTTCAGGACGGTTTTTGTTTAATCTAGTGGGAGAGTCGATCAATTGGGTAAGATTGAGAGACATGCAACATTCCTTGAATTTATCACAGAGGGGGGTCGACTTACACCAATCAATGTTGAGGTCTCCAGCCAAAAGGATCTCTTTGAATTTTAAATTACCAACAAATTCCATCAGGGCAGACAGAGCCTCAGGTGATGCTGCGGGTGGGCGGTAGCAGCAGACTACAGTTAAGATCTGGCCTCCATTCAAGGTGATGTTTACAGATAAGGCTTCAAACTGGTTTTGAATTGTTTTAGAAGACACAAGACTAGCAACCAAAGAATCTCTGATGTAAACAGCGACCCCCCCCCCC
>NC_056510.1:25924915-25926554 GCF_014905685.2 Nematolebias whitei
GCCCCCCCCCCCCCCTTCTTTTTTGACGATCACAGCGGTAGATGTTAAATCCATTGATTGCCAGGTCATTATTCATTACAGATTTGTTGAGCCAGGTTTCAGAGATGAAGATAACATCTGCCCCAGAAGAACTGACCAGAATTTTCAAAGCATCAAGTTTTCTCAGAAGGCTACGAGTGTTTACATGCAGAAAATGAAGCCCAGACACGTTCTTAAAGTCATTTGGTGTGCTGTAATTAGTGAGGGGTCCACGGTTGGGTTGAATCCCTGAGAGCAGTAACAACATTATTATCAGACATTTTCTTGAGTTTTTTGTGACTGATGTGTAATTACAGGAGTTAACAGTGTGACAATTAGCCCCCATAATCGAACCGTGAGAAACATTAATGAAGACGTGATCATTCAGAACCCAAAAACAGTGAAAGTTGCAGTGATGGGCAGATCCAGGTGTATTAACAAGATTCAATGATTCCAGATAATCTGAGAACTGAAAATAGTGACAATAATATGAATGATGCAGAAAAGTTTCAGACCATAAAACGCCACAGTTCAAATGGGCAAACAAACCCGACGAGGTGGCCCAACTGCAGTTTGAGTTGGGCTGAGGGGGGCTCCGGCCCCCCAGTGAGGATGGATGGATGCTCCCATGGGAAACAGAAGCTGGGTCCAATATCAACAGGCCGAAACAGAAACAGATAATTTGCAGCAAATAGCAGAGCGAGCTGCCAGAAAATCATCCTGAAGTGAAAGGCATGATCCAAGCTTGTTTCAGAACAACAGGGGCCAACAGCTTGATCCAGAATAAAATTAATTATTATCCAGGTGAGTTTGGATGTAGGCCTGCAGAAACTCCGATACAAACTCCGAACTTCTCTCGAGCACCACACAGCGCTGCTCCTTCGCTTCTCTGCACGACACCTCCGCACTCGACAGCACGAGAGGCACCCCCGGTGAAAAACGAGACTGACCGGAGAGGCTGAGGTCGACACTGGTCCGGTCCGATTCTGCTCCAGTCCGGCTCCGGCGCTCCACAGCAAGAGAGACGAAGAGGCTGAAGATGTCCCTGGCCCGGTTCTGCTCCGGTCCGGCGGCGCTTGAAAGCACCGGAGCGTCTCCTCCAGGTAAACACAACGATTCCACGGAGGTGGACAGTCCTTCGGTAAAAGTAACGGGCTGCTCACTGAAGCTGAGACCGACTCTGTTGAAAACGAAATCCCCACAGCCACCTCGGTTCGGTTCTGATCCAATTCAAGGGTCACAGGTACACTTCCCCCACACCGATGAAGACACCACGAGGGCCAGTCCAGCAGAAAACCAGCGAAATACCACCCAGCAATTTTTGTCGGAACCAGGTAGAACCACAAAGGTCCAGATAAGAGTTCGTTGAGGTCCAGAGAGAGAGAGAAAAAACACAGGACCTTCGTGCGACGACTCCCCGGCTCGAGGGGTCACCTGGCCGGCAGAGTGCGCTCAGAGTGACCGGTGGGGTGGGAGCGGCCGGTCCTGGACCAAAATATATTTTTGGACGGTCCCGTCCGGCTCTCTGAGTCACTGAACACGGAATTCGGTTGGAAGGAGGACCAACTTTAGTCCGGTTCGAAAAAACGGATCAGTTTGATGATAAAAGACTGCAGAGAAG
>NC_056510.1:25926654-25932373 GCF_014905685.2 Nematolebias whitei
TATATATATATATATATATATATATATATATATATGTGTGTGTGTGTATATACATTATATCAATCCATCCATTATCTTTTACCTGCTTCTTCCATTTTGGGTCACGGGGTCGCCGGTGCCCATGTCCAACAATCACTGTGCGAGGGGCGGGGTACACCCTGGACAGGTCGCAAGTCCATCACAGGGCCACAAAGAGACAAAGGAGACAAACAACCATTCCCTCTCTCACTCACACCTAGGGACCGGCCCAGACAACATCCCCGGAAAAGTGTTGAAAGAATGTGCCGATCAGCTCTGCGAGGTACTGGCAGACATCTTTAACACCTCACTTACCCTGGAGACAGTTCCCACCTGCCTGAAGACCGCCACCATCATCCCAGTTCCAAAAAGCTCTACAGTGACTGGTCTGAATGACTATCGGCCAGTGGCCCTCACCCCGATAGTTGCTAAATGATTCGAAAAACTGGTCATGACCCACATCAAAACAACGATCAACATCAACGAGGACCCTCATCAGTATGCATACCGTGAGAACCTATCAACAGAGGATGCCATCTCCTCTGAGGTCCACACTGCGCTCAACCATCTGGAGCAGAAAAACTCTTTCGTCCGTATGCTCTTTGTGGACTTCACATCCGCCTTCAACACCATGACCCCCAAACCCTGATGGACAAACTATTCACACTAGGACTAAGCCCCTCCATTTGCAACTGGGTACCATACTTCTTAACAAACAGACCGCAGTTAGTGAGGATCCACAACTTCTCCTCCTCCACCATAACCCTTAGCACTGGCTCTCCCCAGGGATGTGTGTTGAGCCCCCTTCTGTTTACTCTGCTCACATATGATTGTGCAGCTACCCATCCAGGCTGTCACATTGTAAAGTTTGCAGATGATACAGCGGTGGTGGGATGCATCACAAACAATGATGAGTCCAGCTACAGGCAGGAGGTGGAACACCTGGAGAGCTGGTGCAGGAAGAACAACCTTCACATCAATGTGAAGAAGACAAAAGAGATGATTGTGGACTTCAGAAGAAACAAACACACCTACACCCCCCACCCCCCCGAACATAAGAGAATCTGTGGCGAAAGTGGTCTCCAGCTACAAGTACTTGGGTGTACACATGAATGACAACCTCAGCTGGAGCAACAACACCACTAGCCTGATAAAAAAAGCTCATCAGAGACTACTTTCTCAGATGGCTTAGACGGGCTGGTCTCGGAAGCTCAGTCCTCACCTCCTTCTACAGGTGTGCAGTAGGAATGTGTGATATGGCATAAAATTCATATCAAGATATGTATTGTGAAGGATGGCGATAACGATATATATCGCAATATGTTTTTGGCATAAAACTTGCAATAGGAATTTTAAAAAGCACAGGGTGTCCTTTTGCCATCATATATTTTGAATTAAGAAAATTTCACTACTAGGTCCAGAGAGTTTTTAAATAATAAACAAATCAAGTATTAGGCTTCTTTCTTGTGCAAAACAGTGCAAAATATATCAAATATGGTTAAAACTACATTTTAAACAAAACAATATGTTGTTAACTCTTAACAGTTTCCAGTCTCACTTGACAAATGAACAGCAACAGAGCAGCATTTTACACTGAAACACTTCACCCACCAAACCTCTAGGGGCGTCTCCTTCCACTTTAATGGAGCGCTGACACAAAATGAATCTGTGGCTTTGACCAGAGGGTCTCGCAGTAAAATCACACAGCACAGCGTTCTTTCATAGATCAGAGAGCAGGTTTCTCTGAAGCTGAACAACACTTATTTAACTTTCGACGGAAAAAAACAAAAACTTTCGACGGAACACAGTGTGTTGCGCATGCGTCAGAATACGGCAAAACTATGGCAAGCCGGCTGTAGTTAGCTTGTAGCTTCGCTACTTAGCCCTCGAAGAAAAGACTTTAACGCCACTTGCGCACAGTTTTCAACTAAAAAAAAAGTAACAATTAAACTGACAACTCTGATTTTACATCAGACACAGCATTACTGCAGTTAGCTGGTAGAAGACAGATCTCTATCGTAGGCTAAATTTCTACCGTATACCGTTTATATCGCGCATTCCTAGTGTGCAGTGGAGCGCATCCTGTGCTCCAGCATCAACGTGTGGCATGGAGGCTGCACAGCTACAGAAAGAAAAGCTTTGCAGAGAGTGGTGAAGGCTGCACAGAAGTCTGTCGGAGTTAGCCTCCACACCATCACAGACATCTACACCTTTAGACGCAGGAAGACGGCCACCTACATCATGAAGGACCCCACTCACCCAGCACACACTTTTTGCCCCACTCCCCTCAGGAAGGAGGTTGAGGAGCATTAAGTGTAGAACCACTAGACTGAGGAACAGCTTCTACCCTGAGGCTGTTAGACTCATGAATCTAACCAGAATAATTACTGTGAAAAAAATTGCATTGTGTTGCTGCTGATCTGTTTCATGTTGCTGCTGATCTGTTTCAATGTTGATGTGTTCATGCATGCTCATCTGCTTACACAGACTCATGTTCATGTTTGTGCTGATGTTCAACAAAGTTTTTATGTTATGAGTGCTTAGTGATATTTAGTTTATGTTTTTCTTAGTTCATATCTTAGATGTTATTACTGTTCTATTTTGTATAGGCTTCGCCCTTTAAGGCTGTCGCTGGTGGGTTTTATCTCGTCATGCAAAGCATCGCACTGAAAAATTTAGTCCACCTGTTGTGTGGGCCCCACCCGGTCCGTATAAATTACGTTAAGAGCTAGTAATCGGCTCCCATTTTTCTTCAGCAAGCTAATAGCACTGTCAGAAGAACGAAGGAAAGTTGTCTAGCTTGACCATCCTTTGTTAAGACTGCCTGTGGTCCAGCCACGCCAACCTCCTGCCATCCTGGTGAGTTCTCCTCCCCGAGGAGAAGCAGACGAGCAGTCTTGTTTCAAGGTAAGTGCCGAGGAATATTTCTCAGTGGTGGGTGGCTACACGCTGGACGACGCCATCTTTTATTTTTCCTTTTATCGCCGACTCTCGGAGCAAATCGGATGGTTCCTCTGGGACAGGCGACGTCAGCAGCAGCCCCCGATGCTCACTCCCTCCTGGAGAGCGTAGTGTCGGAACGAGGGGGGCTGAGTGAATGCTTACCCCCCCCCCCCCCCCCCCCCCCCCCCCGGACCTTTTTCGCATCGGTGACCACACCGCTCCCAACCGTCGGTGCCCTCCTCTGAAGCTGCCCGGCATAATCCAGGAGGCGGCTGACATGAAGGGACTTTTTTCCGTCCCTCTCCTTCCCCACCCAGATTGGATGATGTAGCGGGAAGGTTTCTTGGCTCCACCCCGGCTCGCCGTCCTGATCCAATTTGGCCTCGTTTTCCCAGCAGTGACGTCCTACTGGAACGAGGCTGCAGCCGGATCTGATAGACTGAGAGTGCCGGTTTTCCACATCCGCGCCCATCACCAGAATGGAGGGGTTTTTACCGAGTGGAAATTCCCTCGGTGCCCCCCACCCCCCACCACCGGAGCCAAGCTTGGTGGAGGCTCTCGGAGCAAAGATGTCCAGGTTGGACCAGCGTCCCGCTCCTCCGGTGAGGCATGACCAGACGTCGCTCTCCAACCGAGCTCACCAGCATGCGTTCCAGGTGGCCGCAGCGAACAATACGTTGCGCCGCTGACATACAGCTTCTCAGAGGCCGGAGGGTCAGACCTGCCTGAGGAGACAAGAGCTCCCTCTGCAGGGCGTCTGATGTCACCCTCAACCCGTGTGCCTCGTCTGCTGTCCCCCCTCCCTGTCGGAGAAGTGGACGTGCTGTTCGGAGCTAATTTTCAAGGACATGCTCGAGAAATCGAAAAAGCCAGAGGAGGTGTTGGAGACTGTGCTCCACCTGACCAAGCCGCACGACTCATCCCGCCCCCGGCTGGCTGGAAGGCTCATCGTGGCTAAAGGCAGCAAACAGAAACATTCCACAGCTACAGCAGCGTCCTCGCGCTCCGCTCCGACGCCAGACCCGCCCGTCAGAGAACAGCCCTTCTCATCCCGGTCACCGGAAGATTTCGGGGTCAGAACAGCTTTTAATGATCCGCTGATGAAGCATTTTTTAAAAGGTGTACAGAGACCCAGGCCTGTTTCACTCCCACTTGCTCCACAGTGGGATTTAACGCTGGTCCTGCGAGCCCTGATCAAAGCTCCATTTGAGCCACTGAATCAGATTCCAATTAAATTATTGTCTTTTAAAAACAGCCCTGCTGCTGGCTTTAACATCCGCTAAGAGGGTGAGTGATTTATCTGCCCTCTCTGTCACTCCGTCATGTCTCAGAATTCAGGCTGACGGCAGCTCAGCTGATCTGAGACCTAACCCAGCGTTCATGCCTAAAAACATCACGAGCTCTTTTAAATCAAGAGTGATATCGCTGGAAGGGCCCCCCACCCCACAAATCAGAATAAGAAGCATCTTTCCATCTTCTCTGTCCTATGCGGGTGTTGACGTGCTACATAGCATGCACGGCCGCAATGCATCAAACTCAACATTTGTTTGTGCATTATAGAGATGCATCTGCAGGTCGCCCGTTATCCACCCAGCGCCTGTCACACTGGCTGTGAGGCCATTTCTGAAGTCTACAGAGCATCAGATTTAGAGCCTCCTGATAACCTCAGGGCACGCTCGACCAGGGGTATCGCATCTTCGACCGCTTTGCATAATGGTATGACAATGCAGGATAATTACACAGCGGCCGCGTGGTCAACACCCTGCTCATTTATTCGCTTCTATCTACGTGATGTGACGGCTCGTTCCATGACACATTCTGTCCTTAGTGTATTAACAGAATGAATATTGTTGTTTCATGGAACCTCGTTTAAACTCACATCTGACTGCATGCATTTACAGTGTGAGATGTTATCAGTCACAAGTTGTGACTGTTGTTCTGGTTCTATTGTCACTAATCAGTTCATGACTATCGTTACCAATCAGTTCATTTGATTAATAATCAGTTCACTTGTTATGATTAATCTGTTCATATTGATCAGCCGTGAATCTGTTTGGTTCACGGACTTTTTTCAGCATCTTCCTTTCCCCGTTAAAAGCTTTCCAGGGCGCTCATGCACTCAGAACGCATATCTACACAGCACACGTCTGTGGATGGTACGCATAATTACGCAACGTGTAATTATGCACATGGAGAGCTGAGTGACAAGACGTTTTTGGGCAAGCTGCCACTTCGTATGGTGTTCGAATGGACCCAGTGAGGCGAGGACTACATCTGCTTCGCCCTTAACCCACCAGCGACAGCCTTAAAGGGCGAAGCCTATACGAAATAAAACGTTGGTTACGTACTGTAACCCCAGATTCTGAGTATAGGCGTAGCCCTTTAAGCGTCGGGCCTCACTGGCTCCTAAATGGCTGAAGAAACAGCTATTTGGGAGCCGATTACCCGCTCTTAACGTAATTTATACAGACCAGGTGGGGTCCACACAACAGGTGGGGCCCACACAACAAGTGGGCGTGGACTAAATTTTTCAGTGCAATGCTTTGCATAACGGGATAAAACCCACCAGCGACAGCCTTAAAGGGCTACGCCTATACTCATAGAATCTGGGGTTACAATACGTAACCAACGTTTTTCTTTTACATTTTATTGTTGGATGTAACTGGGACCCTGTGTACATAATTTCGCTCCACCACATGTACCACATGAGGTGTGAATGACAATAAAGAAACTGACAATTTAGAGTTACCCATTAATA
>NC_056510.1:25932473-25936262 GCF_014905685.2 Nematolebias whitei
AAACGACGTTTCGGTGCGCCACTCACTCTGAATGTCAGATTTGATCATGTTATCGCGTCTGGTAGCATTATCCTAACTGGCGTCACCCCCCTTCGGTCATGGGAGACCGCGAACACGGGTGAGGACGTCGCTCCATGAGCTAAAGTTAGGTTGTCCTTGAGTAGTTTTAACTGTTTGCGCAGCTGAAAGAGGACTTTTAGGTCTGGATTGGAATCCAGTTTACCTTTCGATGGAGTGTATTTGTCTGGGTCAGTCAGATACAGTATCATCGATTTAATTGCAGGATCATCCAACTTTTGAAGTTGGATGATGTCTGGGTCAGTTGACAATGACTTTTCATATTTTAAAAGAACTTGGCGAATTTCGTCTCTTTCTTCATCAGATGTCAGAGTGTCGGCTTGGGCGACCACCTGTTCAATCTGTGATGAGACTGATAAGGGTTCTTGCTCCTTGGGGAGCTCCAACGAATCCTTTTCTGAGTCGTCGGACCTGTCTATGGGTAAGACACCATAGGTTTGTGGTCCTTGGTCGACGTCATTGGTTGAGAAAAGAGCTGTGGCCTATGATGGTTTCGTGAAACATACTGGCCCAGTGTCTTGACTCGGTACCAGGTTATCTGGGAGTCCTCCCAGAACTGGAATGCCTAGTTCAAAATTATGAAAGTCAGGTTCTGAGTGTTCAGCTTGCGATGACTCATCATCGTTTGTGTGTGAGTTTATCCCCCCTTCGTCCGATGAGGGGTTGTTGGAGGCAACGACAGCAATGTCTTGGTGTGTTCCACCGACATCTGTAATGTTGTCATTCGCGCCCTCAGATGTAATAGTGATTACATCACTGCATAGTGCTCCAGGTTGGTTTCCCGTGTCAGTGTGTTTCAAAGTTTCTAAAAACCTGCGTAGTTTCTCTGTCTCTTCCGAGCTCAGAGGTGTAGGGCCTTGTTTCTGGAACCTTTGTGATTTTTTCGCCTCGGTTCGTTTCGTCCGAGGTGGGGGACGGTTAGGTACGTCTTTTGGGGGTTCCTTTTCGGACTTCCCCTGATAATATGGGTCATATTGGTTCCCATATCTTTGCATCCTACGCACACCCCATTTACGATAATCACGTTCATCCTCTGAAAGAGGAGCTTTTTTGTCCCAGCGTGCACCTTCATGACGCGGTTTGTTAGTTTGAAAATACTGCTTTTTCTCGCCTTTTTTAGGAGGAGGCGGCGATGCACGCCGTCCTTCCAGTTCTAGGGAGTGGGGTTTAACCTTTACACCAGGAAACACCTCTATGGGCGTCTTAGCATGAGAACATGCCTCGAACACATTCACAGCACACTGTTGCACGTTCGGTGGAGGAGACCTGTTCAGGTCTGTTCCTACCACTTTAGGTGAGGGTGGTTGGATGAGTCTAAAAGCACCAGGTGAGTAAAAGATCTTTGGAGGTTTTGGTGTATTATCCCGACACTGTTCAAGGTCTTCTCTGGATTCCAGACCACCTCGCCCCACGTCAGAACTTTTATTTGTTGCTGCTCTTAGTTTCTCCTCACATGCTTTTAAGCGTTCCTGGGATGTTTGACATTCACTTCTTAAACGCATAACTTCTTCCAGGAATACCTCTTTATCCACTCTGCTTTTGTGCAGATCTTTTTTAAGCACATCTATTTCACCTTTGCAGCGGGAAACTTGTGACATTTTCTCGTCGTGATCCCGTCTTAATGCAAAGTATGATTCTTTTAGCAACGTTGCCATTTTAGCCAGCTTTTCATAGCTTGACATTGAAATTTTTGTAGAGGTCACACTCTTTGCAACCTCCATCAGATTGTCCAATAACTCTTTTGGGTTCATGCTGTCCGCCTGTTTGCCATATGGATGTAAGGATGCTGTCAGCAGCGCTAACGCATCTTCTAAACAGTCCTTCATCTCATAAGGATCAAAATCTTTTTTCCCTGACACCTGTCATGGTTATTCACTGTTCAGCACTTTTTCTGGATAAAACAATTGCCAGCTTCAGATATTTTTACAGGTAAATAATTGTATTCAAGTGTCAATGAGTTTCACACTATTTTAGCTTTGGGTTTATACAAAAGTACTGTTATAAGTCAACTTATTCAAATGTGGGCACCTGTCCAGGTTTTACCCCAATTCATGAATATTTAAGTAAATGCCTCTTTGCAGTGTTACTTTTTATGTGCTTATTTCTTAACAGATACTAGATTACCAAGCTCTTTTTTAGTGTATTTTACTCTAAAGCACTGAATTTTTAATAAACCTGCAATTTTCTAAAAAGTCTCACAGCACATCAGTTTAAAGACACTTTTTAAACCGTTCTGTTCCAGAAATTTGCTATTTTACAGTTACTCATCGAGTTCAGAGGTGTACAGAAAAATAAAAATTGATGATGTGTCAGGATTAATCAGTCTTTCTTCAGAAAAACTGTTATTACTCCTGTTCTCCTGCCAATATCTTCTATTTAAAATTTTAAATAGGAGATGTAATTGTTTAGGTGGTAAATAAAATCAGAAAAGTCTCTTTTTCCTGATATATTTACTCTTATTTAATGATCTAGCAATTAAACGTGCATTATCTTTTCCAGCAAATGAGTAAACTTATCAACTCTGTGAATATCTGAACCGTATCTTTTAAAAAGTTTCTAATTTTTCATTTTGTACCTTTTGTTTGAGGAATTCAGTGAATGAAAAATGTCCTGGTAAATGCCTTTCTTGCATAAATACCTTAATTACTTTTTAAATGCAAGATAACAGTGATTATTCAGCTTTGAGGAACGTTTATTAACTCAAAAATGCCTTACAGAAAGAAAATACGTTTAATTCCACTCAAAAATAACCTAAAACATAGTGAAACTGTGATCTCAAGTTCCTACAGGAGGGGGCAGTGTTTAGCTTTCTACCAGCAGGAGTCTATGACGACTTCCTGTGACGTTCTGTTGACATCCTGTTGTTAGCCGCTTAGCTTAAAGTTAGCTTTGGCTAAACTCGGTTAAAATCAACATTTCTGAATGGTTTTAAAGCGTAAACGTGGCGTTTTTTTCAACAAGCATGACTTTTTGCATGAACACGAGTTTTATGGGACATGTGGCAAGTTTTAATTAGTGATTTTAAGCACAGCGAAGGCTTCGGTTGCAACCGAGCTCATTTCCGACATGGAGGAAGTGACGTGACACGTCACTCATCCGGTCGTTAGCTGTTAGCTTAAAATTAGCATCGCTAGCGTTGTTCAAAAACATCATTTAATGACGGATTTTAAACTCAAACGTGGCAAAATTTCAGCGATTATACTTCGAAGACACGGAGCATCGTATCAGAATCAACTTTAAAGCGCTTTTCAGCTTTAAAAAGCAGATTTTATTCCCTATGAAAAACGAGTTTTCATTTCCGGGTCACGTGACTGAATCTACCAATGACAGAGCAGCACGGGGTGGGCTTTACGACCTGACACGTCAGAGTTAGTCACGACTGACACGTCTCTCAGCCAATGAAAGCATTACACAGCAGCTAATTCAACCAATCACGCAGCGTTTTTCCAACTAGCATGTTCGCTTTATCTGAACAAGTCCGTCACTTTTCGTCTTTTAAACTGTCAAAATGCACCAATTTTCTGTTAAAAAATGTAACGAATCAATTTCTGAGCTTAGTGGAGTGGTGCTCCGTGGCAAAACGTCTTTTAAACCATTTAAAACAAACTCGTTCGAACCAGAGTCACGTCTGGACCACAGTTTTACAGAATAAAGCGTTTCCACACAAACCCAGCTTTAGTTACACATAACAGACGTACAATTTCAGCTTTC
>NC_056510.1:25936362-25939138 GCF_014905685.2 Nematolebias whitei
GTTAAACTTGTTTTGTTGTCGAGTCTTGGACTTGACATGCTGTGCTAAGCGTGCCTGATCTGTACAGTCCATTACTTGCTGAAGTGTGGTCTGATCTAGGCACGTTATTAGTTTTTGTTTAATGTGCTCTTCTTTGGCCTTCAAGGCCTCAATAGTAAAATTGGTCCGTCTCACTCGTTAATTCAGCAGCTCCACTCTGAGAAGGTGCTATTTATAAGACTGAGCCGAATAAAGCACATCAGATTGAAGAAGTCTTTCGGATGAAAGACGAAACGTTTCTACATTTTTTGTTGTTGTTTTGCTTTGTGTTGTTTTTTGAATGTCCAGAGAACCAGATTTAACTTTTTTAGATTTTTCTACCTGGATTATTGAGCATGCATCAGGATATGACTACAGATAAACTATATTGTAACTGAAACTAACCTAAATTTGAGCAAAGTCTCTTGATTAAACCAAAATCAAAATATCGGTCTCTTACCGTCTGTAGCAGTGTCCCAGTAGCAAGAGTTGGCTGTGTGGAGACCTGCACCACTTTTCTGCATGACAGCACAGTTCACTGCAACAAAACAGTTTTACACATTTAAACCTTACCTTCAAATACAAAGCAAACTACATCCAGGTGTATTAGATGAATAAATTTGTTAACATGACAAGTGATGGTTCACCTATGTATTTAAATGGCCGTCCTTGTTTGATCAGGTGGTTCAGTAAATGCTCCACTATGCTTGCTGTCCACTGGTTGACTTTATTCTGATTATAATCTGTTCCACCAATGACCCCTTCGATACACTGACGAAGTAAAAACAGAGCTCACAGATTACAGAACAGTGTTTGTATTCATTAAGTTTCCAAGAATAAAAACTTACCTCTTTTATTAAGTTACTTGTCTCATCAGTATTAAAAATGACCTGCAGGATCATCAAAAATATAACACATTAAACATTAGATTTACAATGTGCAAAACACGCTCTCTTATATTCAATAATTTTTAAATCACACTTGTCAATTCTTATATAAACATACATATACATATATATACCGTGAGGAAAATAAGTATTTGAACACCCTGCAACTTTGCAAGTTCTCCCACTTAGAAATCATGGAGGGGTCTGAAATTTTCATCTTAGGTGCATGTCCACTGTGAGAGACATAATCTAAAAAAAAAAAAAATCTGGAAATAACAATGTAAGTTTTTTTAATAATTTATTTGTGCGTTACTGCTGCAAATAAGTATTTGAACACCTGTGAAAATCAATGTAAATATTTGGTAAAGTAGCCTTTGTTTGCAGTTACAGAGATCAAAAGTTTCCTGTAGTTTTTCATCAGTTTTACTGCAGCAGGATTTTGGCCCATTCCTCCACACAGATCTTCTCTAGATCAGCAGGTTTCTGGGCTGTCACTGAGAAACACAGAGTTTGAGCTTCCTCCAAAGATTTTCTATAGGGTTTAGGTCTGGAGACTGGCTAGGCCACTCCAGAACCTTGATATGCTTCTTACGAAGCCACTCCTTGGTTCTCCTGGCTGTGTGCTTCGGGTCATTGTCTTGTTGGAAGACCCAGCCACGACCCATCTTCAATGCTCTCACTGAGGGAAGGAGGTTGTTCCCCCAAATCTCTCACTACATGGGCCCGGTCATCCTCTCCTTAATACCGTGCAGTCGTCCTGTCCCATGTGCAGAAAAACACCCCCAAACATGATGCTTCCACCCCCATGCTTCACAGTAGGGATGGTGTATTTGGAATGGTACTCATCATTCTTCGTCCTCCAAACATGGCGAGTGGAATTAAGACCAAAAAGTTCTATTATAGTGCTAAAAATATCAACAGCTGCCTTACATTTAACTATTTATTAAATTAGCTCAATTCATGCAATATGTTATAAAGAAGACATGCTTTGTTATTAAAAATATGTCATTTTGAGACACAAAGCCGACTGACTTTTTCAATATTATAATTATAATATATCAGTTTAGGTAACTGCCACAACAAGTGACAAAAGTAAAAGTTCATGTCCCGGATGTTAAAACAATCAAAATTATGACTGATGACTGAACCACACCCTCTGGTTTATCCTAAGCTAGCTAGCTGAGCTAAAAGCTAACGGTGAGCTAACAGGACAAGCTAACAGCTAACTAGCGGAACCAATGCAGATTTTAACTGTTGACACCGGTTCTTCCCTATACTCGAACATAATAAAAAAGACTTTACATCATCCCCAGTGTTGTACTCTTCCATGATGACAACCACCGGTAAAACCGACTGCGCTCTTTGTATAACCGCCGGTGTCTGCTGTTATTATTCCTGTTTAAAGTTCAGAGTCAAGGAGAGAAAAGACGTCCCCACTCAGCCTCAAACAGCTTCCGATGTCCTGCACTGCCACCTAGTGGTAAACATACGAAACTACAAGAAGCCACGCAAAGAAAGCCTCAAGAACTCATATTTATGACCATAAATTGTTTTGGGGATTTTTTTTAAATATAATTTCGTTAGCTTTTGTTATAAACAAACTGAAATTAAAATCAGTCAGCCTGAACTGTCTTCTACAGGTTGCTGTTGAATCTTTACGGATCAGCATCCTGCATCATAAATATTTGCACATGAATTTTGATTATATACCAGAAATTAACATCAACCACCCTCCCAAAACATTTGCATAAAATAACCATATTTGCATTGTGTTCCGTGATGCATGATGACATCATCAACTCAGAGCAATGATGTTTTGAAACTCAAAAGATTTGAAAAAAAATAACGACCATATTTGCAGTTCCTGTGTT
>NC_056510.1:25939148-25942868 GCF_014905685.2 Nematolebias whitei
AAAAGATTTGAAAAAAAATAACGACCATATTTGCAGTTCCTGTGTTCCATGATGCATGATGACATCACCTCAGATCAAAGTGTGTTTCGATCCTTTGTTGCGATGACATCATCATCTCTTATATAAAGTGTACTCGGTATCTGTTGATACATCACTTGCAAAAGTCGTAGAGGTGGAACACGGTTTGGAATCAGCTGATTTAACTTGTTCCAGTAAAATTCTAACGTTTGAAAATGGCCAAAAACGCGAAAAACTTTGCTTCAGATTTAACTGAAAGGTCAGTTTTTCAAGCACGAATCGGTGCCACTATTAAAGACAAGTCGAGCGTTTATAACATCGTAAAAGTCTTAAAACATGGACAATTTGGAGACGTCGTTACTTGCAGAAAAAACAAAAGTGAAGAAATGTTTGTTTTGAAATGCAGAAAGAAAAACAAATATTCCCGTGCAGAAGAACAAGAAGTCCATGCATTAAATAGTCTCAGAAATCGAGATCCTGACAGAGACCGCATAGTTAAGTTTATTGAAAATTTCACATTTAAGGATTGTGAATGTTTTGTTTTTGAACATCTTGATTTAAACTTACAAGACTTCATGAGAAAACGAAATTGTACACCTTTTAAGCTAATTGAAATCAGAGGAATTGCCAAACAAATGCTCGCAGCTCTCAGAGCATTAAAAATTGCTGGGATCACTCACACAAATATACGGCCTGAGAACATCTTATTTGTGAACAACCTCTCTCAGCCGTTCAGAGTGAAACTGGCAGGTTTTGGGAACGCCGTCGAAACGCTAAAATTATCAGAGACCACTCAGCCGCTGCGTTGGGGATTCAGCGCGCCAGAAATCTTCTGGGATCGTTCGCTGGACAGCAGCATTGATACGTGGAGTCTTGGCTGTACGTTGGCACATCTGTTTCTTGGTCAAGGTTTGTATCCAACGGACTGTGTGTACCATTATTTGAAATTCGTCATTAAACTACACGGCAAACCAGACGATTCTGTATTTAACAAATGCTGGGAAACGCAGTACTATTTTACGCACGATAAAAAGGAAGGTACATGGAGGTTTAAAACAACGGAAGAATATTACGAAACAACCAGAAAGAGAATTAAACCCACTGTGTGCCCTTACGAAAACTTTGAGTCACTAGATGATTTAAAACAAACACATACAGGCTTGGAGTCATGTGAACTAGAGGATCTGGAAGCATTTATAGATTTCCTTAAAACTCTGTTAAAATTAAATCCACAGGACAGAGTCTTGCCAAACTGTGCACTGAAACATAGGTTTATCACAATGGACCACCTTAAAAAGAGCAATCGTACTCGCTATAGAATTTCAGCGTATAGATTGATGCTTGGGTGCGGATCTGTGAGCGTAGATTCAGATGACAGTAGTAATAAAGACAAGAAATCAAAAGAACCAGACAAAGACTCAAAAAATGCCACAAATTCATCTGAAAATGTTTCTGAGAAATGTTTTACCCTCTGCCGTAATGGTACTGTCTACCACCTGGTTCAATATCTTGGACAGGGGAAATATGGTAACGTTTTTAAATTCAGAAAAGGCTTTACAGATGAATTTGTAGCAATAAAATTAATAAATAAATCTAACCAATATTCAGCTGTACGAGAAGCCAAAATACTCAAACAACTCACAGAAGTCGATGTGGACAAAATCAACATAATCAGGTATTTAGACAAATTTTTGTACAAAGAAAACATTTGCTTTGTGTCCGAGTTATTAGAATTGAGTTTGTTCGACTGGTCAAAAATAAAATATCCCCAAAGTCTAAGCATTTCAGAAATCCGACCGATTGCTGAACAGATGGCCGTTGCGCTCAACGCACTAAAACAACTGGGCATTACCCATACAGACATCAAACCAGACAATATAATGATTATCAATCATGAAAAAACACATTTCAGGGTGAAGTTAATCGACTTTGGCCTCGCTCGCTCAACTGTAGAATTAACACAGCGCAGTTTTTTGCAAGCGCCTAGTTATAGAGCACCTGAGGTTTACCTGGGCTCCCCTAAAGATGAAAGCATCGACATGTGGGGTCTTGGATGTGTGTTGGTTTATCTATTCCTCTCGAAGCACATGTATCCAGCAAGTTCTGCTGTACAAACCTTGGAACTCATGATAAAGCTGCATGGTATGCCTGACAAAACATTACTGGACAATGGCGTGCGCGTTGGTGATTATTTTCTACAGGATCAGAACAGCCCAGATCCTGTTTGGAGACTGAAAACAGCAGAAGAATATTTGCAAATAACAGGAATTGCAACTGTCAAAACCAGTTATTACGAATGGTTTCAGTCTCTGGATGATTTGAAGAAAAAGGCACCAAAAACTGATGATCCCAATAAAATTAAAGACTTAGAATGTTTTATAGATTTTATTAGGCAAACACAAAGAATCAATCCAGCTGACAGGATTCTCCCAGCTGATGCACTAAAGCATGATTTTATTACAATGGCCCACCTTGCTGGTGCCAGCAATGATGCTTATGTGGCCGATGCTTATCAAATCTTAGAAAAATGCCAACTTAGGAGCTCACCCAGAAACTCTTTTAAGAAAGAGGGTATGGACCATAACACCGAGGCATGTGTTCCAGCCTCCACTACAATGGCCCACAATTCTGATGCTAAAAACGGCTCATCTGTCATAAATGTTCGTCAAGTATTTGTAAAATGTAAAGACAAGCTCTCACCCAGTCCTCTGGACTGCAAAAGTGAAAAGTCATTGCATTTGGAACCCATTAAGATCCCAACTACAAATAAAAATGCAGAAAATTCGGAAGAACAAACATCTGAAACGGACGTCCCGTGGAAAGGCCCACCAGAAATTCTTTGTGAGAAAGTACAATATAACAACAAGACTTCTGTTGAAACATGCGTTCCTGCTTTCAACACAACACTTTCTCATGGCAATAATGGATCATCTGTCATAAATGTTGGTCGAATATTTGTAAAATGCAAAAACAAGCTCTCACCCAGTCCTCTGGACTGCGAAAGTGAAAAGTCCATGCATTTAGATCCCATTAAGATCCCAACTACAAATAAAAATGCAGAAAATTCGGAAGAACGAAAATCTGACAATGGATCGTCTGTCATAAATGTTCGTAGAACATTTGTAAAATGCAGACACAATAGCCCAGTCAGTTCTATGGACTTAAAACGCACATGTACTTCCAGTTCAAACAATACCTTGGATCAAGGGAATAACAGTTCTAAAAAGAACAAAGGAAGTATTAAAGATGGATTTAAGGGTCTGAGTGTGAAACCTGCAACTGAAGAAAGTTTGAAATGTTTCACTCTCAATCTTCCAGACAAATTAAATAAAAACATTCAGTCAGGAAATCCCTTAAAAAACGACATAGGCCACTTCAAAAACATTACCTCGTGCATAATAAACAAAGAAATTTCTTGTCAAACTGAAAATTCTTTACATTGTGTAGAGGTGAAATCAAAAAGGAAATACATGAGGAGGATTACAGACTTCTTCTCAAGAATATTTAAACCCATCACAAGAAGTTGTAAGGTTACAGAGTCACCTGAACAACAAACCAGCGACAAACCACATGTAAAGATTGCATGGTAAGGTGTTCGCAAAACAAAAAGAAAGGTTAATATATCTGCCTTTCTGTATGGGGTTAAATATGGGTTTTTTCTCCAGGCACTCTGGTTCCCCCACCTCCCAGGTCTCAAGTCCA
>NC_056510.1:25942878-25946911 GCF_014905685.2 Nematolebias whitei
TTTCTCCAGGCACTCTGGTTCCCCCACCTCCCAGGTCTCAAGTCCACCCATTCTAAATCTGCATGTAGGTGACATGTAATAAAATCAAGTCACTTAAATAAACAAACATAATCGACGACAACAAAAACTTGGCTGTACGGTAATCTGACGATTAGCAAAAAATAAATAAATAAAAGGATTAGTATTCAAATATCTGCTTTTCCATATAGATTTTGCATGTGTTCCTTGTGTATGTAGGGGTTTTCTCCAGGCACTCTGGTTCCCCCACCTACCAGGTCTCAAGCCCACCCATTCTAAATCTGCTATTTACATGCTAAAAATGACATGCTAAAAAAAAAGGGCAAAAAAAAAAAAAAAAAAAAAGGAAAAAAATACATACATATATATATACACATATATATACATCCCCTCCCTGGGCTGCCACCTTACCGTGGTGGAGGGGTTTGAGTGTCCCAATGAGACAAGGAGCTATGCTGTCAGTGGCTTTACGCACCTAGTAGGGTCACCCATAGCAGACAGGTCCTAGGTGAGGGACCAGACAAAGTGCAGCCCAAAGACCCCGATGATGAGAAAAACAAAGGGACTTAATGTTCCCTTGCCCGGATGTGGGTCACCAGGGCCCCACTCTGGAGCCAGGCCTGGAGGTGGGGCACGCGGGCGAGCGCCTGGTGGCCGGGCTTTTACCCATGGAGCTCGTCTGGGCACAGCCCGAAGATGAGACGTGGGTCCCCCTTCCCATGGGCTCACCACCTGTGGGAGGGGCCAAATGGGTCTGGTGCAATGTGGAATAGGTGATGGCCGAGGGCGGGGACCCTGGCGGTCTGATCCTTGGCTACAGAAGCTGGCTATTGGGACGTGGAATGTCACCTCACTGGTGGGGAAAGAGCCTGAGCTGGTGTGTGAGACTGAGAGGTTTCGGCTAGAAATAGTCGGACTCACCTCTACGCATGGCTCTGGAACCAGTTTCCTTGAGAGGGGCTGGACACTCTTCCACTCTGGAATTGCCTCTGGTGAGAGGTGCCGAGCAGGAGTGGGCATACTTATTGCCCCCCAACTTGGTGCCTGTGTGTTGGGGTTCACCCCGGATGGCCTCCCTCCGCCTACGTGTGGGGGGACGGGTTCTGACTGTCGTTTGTGCTTATGCACCAAACGGCAGTTCAGATTATCCACCCTTTTTGGAGTCCTTGGAGGGGGTACTGGAAAGTGCACGTCCTGGGGACTCCCTTGTTCTGCTGGGGGACTTCAATGCTCATGTGGGCAATGACAGTGAGACCTGGAGGGGTGTGGTTGGGATTAACGGCCCCTCTGATCTGAACCCGAGTGGTGTTCTGTTGTTGGACTTCTGTGCTCGTCATGGATTGTCAATAATGAACATCTTGTTCAAGCATAAGGGTGTCCATATGTGCTCTTGGCATTAGGACACCCTAGGCTGCAGTTCGATGATCGACTTTGTCATCGTCTCATCTGATCTGCGGCCACATGTCTTGGACACTCGGGTGAAGAGAGGGGCAGAGCTGTCCACTGATCACTACCTGGTGGTGAGTTGGCTCCGATGGTGGGGGAGGATGCTGGTCAGACCTGGCAGACCCAAACGTATTGTGAGGGTTTGCTGGGAACATCTGGCAGAGTCTCCTGTGAGACGGAGTTTTAACTCTCACTTCCGGGAGAATTTCTAACATGTTCCAGAGGAGGTGGGGGACATTGAGTCTGAGTGGACCATATTTTGTGCCTCTATTGTCGAGGCAGCTTACTGGAGCTGTGCCGCAAGGTTGTCAGTGCCTGTCGCGGTGGAAACCCTCGAACCCGATGGTGAACACCGTCGGTGAGGGATACTGTCAGGCTGAAGAAGGAGTCCTATCGGGCCTTTTTGGCCTGTGGGACCGCAGAAGCAGCTGATGGGTATCGGCAGTCCAAGCGTCATGCTTGGTGGTGTCGCTGAGGCAAAAACTCGGGCATGGGAGGAGTTTGGAGAGGCCATGGAGAATGACTTCCGCACGGCTTCGAGGCGATTCTGGTCCACCATCCGGAGTCTCGGGGGGGAAAGCGGTACGCCACCAACACTGTTTATAATGGGAATGGTGTGCTGCTGACCTCAACTCGGGATGTTGTGGGTCGGTGGGCAGAAGACCTCCTAAATCCCACTGGCACGTCTTCCACTGAGGAAGCAGAGCCTGTGGACTCTGGGTCGGGCCCTCCAATCTCTGGCGCTGAGGTCACCAAGGTGGTTAAAAAGCTCCTCGGTGGCAGGGCCCCAGGTGTGGATGAGATTCGCCCGGAGTTCCTTAAGGCTGTGGATGTTGTAGGGTTGTGTTGGCTTACGCGACTGCAATATTGCGTGGACATCGGGGGAAGTTCCCCTGGATTGGCAGACCGGGGTGGTGGTCCCCCTATTCAAAAATGGGGACCGTAGAGTGTGTTCCAACTACAGGGGAATCACACTCTTAAGCCTCCCTGGTAAGGTCTATTCGGGGGTTCTGGAGAGGAGGGTCCATTGGATAGTCGAACCTCAGATTCAGGAGGAGAACTGCGGTTTTCGTCCTGGCCGTGGAACACTGGACCAGCTCTACACTCTCAGCAGGGTCCTGGAGGGTGCGTGGGAGTTTTCCGAACCGGTCTACATGTGGTTTGTGGACTTGGAGAAGGCATTCGACCACGTCCCTCGGGGAACCCTGTGGGGGGTACTCTGAGAGAATGGGGTACCGAGCCCTTTGATATGGGCAGTTAGGTCCCTGTATGACCGGTGTCAGAGCTTGGTCCGCATCTCTGGCAGTAAGTCGGGCTTGTTCCCGGTGAGAGTTGGACTCCGCCAAGGTTGCCCTTTGTCACAGATTCTGTTCATAACTTTTATGGACGGAATTTCTAGGCGCAGCCAAGATGTTGAGGGGATCCGTTTTGGTGGCCTTAGGATTGCGTTTCTGCTTTTTGCAGATGATGTGGTCTTATTGGCTTCATCAGATCGTGATCTACAGCTTTTGCTGGAGCGCTTCGCAGCCGAATGCGACATGGCCAGGATGAAGATCAGTTCCTCCAAATCTGAGGTCATGGTCTTGAGCTGGAAAAGGGTAGAGTGCCCTCTTCGGGTCAGGGAGGAGGTCCTACCCCAAGTGGAGGAGTTCAAGTATCTTGGGGTCTTGTTCACGAATGAGGGAAAAACGGAGCGTGAGATCGATAGGTGGATAGGTGCAGCGTCTGCAGTGAAGCGTGTGCTGTACAGGTCTGTCGTGGTGAAGAGAGAGCTGAGTCAAAAGACGAAGCTCTCAATATACAGATCGATCTACGTTCCTACTATCATCTATGGTCACGAGCTTTGGGTTGTGACCAAAAGAATGAGATCTCGGATACAAGCAGCCGAAACGAATTTTCTCCGCAGGGTGTCTGGGATCTACCTTAGAGATAGGGTGAGAAGCTCGATCATCCGGGAGGGACTCAAAGAAGAGCCGCTGCTTCTCCACATCGAGAGGAGCCAGTTGAAGTGTCGTGGGCATCTGTTTATGAAGCCTCCTGGACCCTGGTGAGGTGTTCCGGACATGTCCTACCGGGAGGAGGCCCAGAGGAAGACAAAGGACACGCTGGAGGGACTATGTTTCTTGGCTGGCCTGGGAACGCCTCAGGATTCCCCCGGAAGAGCTGGCACAAGTGGCTGGGGAGAGGGAAATCTGGGCCTCCCTACTTAGGCTGCTACACCCGCGACCTGACCCCGGATAAGCGGAAGAAAATGGATGGATGGATGGATGGATATATATATAAATACATACATACATATATATACACATATGCATATATATGTATATATATATATATATATATATATATATATATACACATATATATATAAATATATACATACATATATATTTATATATATACATATATACATAGAGATATATTTATATGTATACATGTATACATATACATACATAAATATATACATACATATATATCTATACATACATATATATACATATATTTATACACACAAATATATCTATACATATATATATATATATATATATATATATATATATATATATAT
>NC_056510.1:25947011-25950951 GCF_014905685.2 Nematolebias whitei
TCTCTCAAGTACAATTTGTACAAATATATGCATGCATGTCCAAAAAGGCAACTTGAAGTAAGTTTTATTAATGTTGGATAAGTTTTAAAGTTAGAATTAAATTCTGCTAACACAAAACATGTTTCTTTTTATTCCTAGTGTAGCAACATAAATGGTGTGCTGCCACTTTAACATGGTCAATTGCGGCTTCTGTATAAAAGCACGTCACTCCTGTCTGGCGTACACTGCATGCGTCACGACGTCTGCTTGCTTCCGCTGCTGATAACCATTCTCCGCTAAGCTTGGCTAATGTTTGTTTGTTCTTTGTGCAGTAGTTTGCCTTTAGCTGCTAATACAAACTGGTTTGTTTTTCTTAACGCTCAGTCTAGCCTCTTCTCTGCTGTGCCTCCTGGGTATAAGACTGGTCCGTCTGTTGTGTGCCAAATTTATGGCTTGAAGGTAAGGGTTAGCCTAGCTTGCTACCACTTACCCGTTACTGTAAACAAATGCTTATTAGACAGTGTTCTGTTACAGCTGCATGATCCAATTTATACAGAAACTCTATAAGATTGTGCTGTAACATACACATTTGCAGGTAGGCAATATGAGATTCTGTAAATTCTGCTGTCAATGGTTGAGTTTAATAGTGACGATCTGCTCCATTTTTTTTGTTTTCAGATGAGGCTTCTCCTGCTGTTCAGCTGGATTCTGCTCGCTGCTGTTTTGCCTAGAGGAAAAAATATAAAACTAACTCGGGCCCTTGCCCTATTGGCTGAGGCTTTGATTTTAATGAACTGAGTGCACCACTTAATCTGTTATGAAATTTTGTGACGCGGCTGTTTTATTAAGGCTGTTTGTTCATTTTTATTTTTATTTTTCATGGACTGAGACTTCGTGTGGTGGCGGTGGTGACCCCTGGTGGCGGTGTCTCGCTTTCTGTGTGGAACACTTCTTTTCTCTTTTGTAGTTTAGGTGATCCCTCTTCCTTCACTGGATGTGGTTTCCTTGTCTTTACAGCCCCCCTCCCCACTAGTAAGCCTCAGTCTCACCTGATATTTTAAAGTGTTTTTTTTTTACTCCAGCACAGTTGTGTTAAACAATTAAATGCAGTCAACAATTTTCTGGTATTGTATGATTTAAAATACTTTTTGAATACTTAACTTGTGCAAATTAACCCCACAATAAATTTGGTAAAGTTTATTTGAATCTTGTCTCCTTCCTCCAGTAGAACAAACTTGCGTGTCCTTTTATTTCCTGGAGTATAATCCCAAGTGGCGTTGTTGGTTTTCACTCATTGCAAATTGACTAAAGAATTAACATTTTCCATTATAACGTTCATATTCATTTTAAAAAAAGATAACCACTCCCTCAGTGCTACACTAGCTTTAAAGTGGATAATAAAGTGATTAAAGTAACTACTTAAAGTTGTTTTATATTTTATAAGGGGCAGATATATATATTTTTTCTTCTTTCTGCACTCTTTTAATTCAATGTTTGTTTGTTTTTTTTTTGTTTGTTTGTTTTGTTTCATTTAAATGAATGAATAAATGAATTAAATTAAATGTTAAATGGCTTCAAACATCTGCTAAGTTCATGGCATAAACCAAAAGACATGTTCCTGTTGTTAGTATTTTACATCACTTTATAATGTAGCTGTTTTTGTTTTTAATATAATTTTCAAATCATGTTTTTGTACTGATATCTCCAGGAGGGTAAACTATATCTTGACTGCAAGTATCATGATGAGAAATCATTCGTTTTCTACAACTGATAGTGGTTGGTCATTAATAATGAAGTTTAGCAACTTCTCTGTAAACATTTGAGCTCCGTGGTTTCAGCGACGTCTTCTTCTTGTTCAATACATAAGCAAGCAGCCTGATTTGGGGCAGCCCCGCTCAGTCTATCCCTCCTCAGTGACGGACAAACTGAGCGGGGCAGATTGGACGCGGCTGGCCGGTGTCGAGTCGATTGTTTTGGGTTGAGCAAAGAGCAGCGCCCCGCGGAAGCCACGGAGCTCGAATGTTCATCGTAAAACTAACTTTATCGCGGTTTAATGTGGCGCTATGGCTCTGCAGACATTGCACTATGTTGTCTTGTGGTGTTTCTAGTGTAAAATACTTCCACACAGTGGACATGTTTAGATGAAAAGTTTGTTAGCTATTAGCCACAGTGCTGCTAACTCAGTCCTCACGTTGTAGCTGGCTGCAAACTATGAACTGGATTACCTGAATGTGAGGCGGGTCTTATTACTCTGGGCTCATGAGACACGTGGCCGTTCAGGAAATCCATTCCATAGTTTGAAGCCAACTTGCATTATGGATCGGAAATATCGGAAGGAGTATCGGAAAATTCGATACGTAAATTATGCTGGAATCGGAGGCCGATACCGATACTGGATCGGATCTGCCCCATCCCTAATAAATATATACATTTATATATATATATATATATATATATATATATATATATATATATATATACGTATATTTATATATATTCACACAAATGTATATATATACATATGTAGTGAACTAAGCCTCAGGTCAAACCTGACCCTGAGGGCCTTCCTGGGACAAGAACTGTTACTTCATTGATTTGAGTCCAGAAACACAAAATTAAGTTCATCCAGAGACTTTCTAAGTGTCCTGCACTGATCAATTGAAAGAACACTCTCTTTTTTATTATCATTACTATTTTACAAATGTCTTGATAATCAAAAGTGTGTTTAATTCAAATCATTTTTAAATGTTGAAGTGAACTACTTATTTTAAATCAACTGTGAAACAGTATTAATGATTTTTAATCCTCATTCAAAGTAGAAATCTAGTTAATGTCTGTTACAGAGTAATTATTCATTTTCTTGATCTTCTGTCTGAAATGAGCAGGTTGTAAGTCGGTCAAAAGTCGGAGACAAACGCAAACAAGTTTGTTGGAACGAACTGTCATGTTTTTAAATCCTCTCAGACGTAAATAGAGAAGCTGGCACCTGTTTCCTCCCATCTCGCCTAAACATTTCTCTTGTCTGTTTCAAAAACATTTTTCTGTCTGTTCCAAAACATCGAACTGTTTTTCTGACTTCTAATAACCTCTTACATCACTAAGACCACACCCCTGTTGGTTCGTTTCGACCAATCAGGAAGTTCTCAGAGGAACCGGAACTGAACTCTTTAAAAGGGTCAACATTTCCTAGTTCCAGGCAGTTCAGAATGCCAGAATGTAGAACGGAGAATGCAGTTCGAAACGGAAAATGTAGTTCGAAACGGAGAACAACGGGAACTACGCAGAACAAAGTTCCGAGTCTCGTGGGGATTATGGAATCTTCCACATCTGAGTGGAACCTCTGACGGACTCACAGCTCCTGTGAGTCCACCTGGGAGGTGAGCTGCTGTTGTTCAGGGATGATCTCACGACTCCTGAGATCTCTGCTATCCTTACGGAGACGCTGGAAAGCGTTGAAAGAGAACTCTACACCGAGGCCGAACTATCGTCTGCAAAGGTAAAGAGTCGATCTTCAACTGTGAAGTGTACCGTGGGTTAAGCTGGGTCCAAAGGAGCGTGTCGTTTCTGGTTATAATAGACATATTCCCTCATCCATCTTTCCCTCTCCATTTAAACTCCTTCATTTCCCATCTTTAAAACTCTTCTATCTTGCCAGTAAATCATCCAGATATTTTCAGAAATGTCTATTGTAAAGCTGTGAGGAAACCATGGCCGTATGGTTTTCTAATTGTAAAGCTCATCAATTAAGCTTGTTATTGTAATCAATTTTGCCAAATTAATGTAAATGTTTGATGTTAAATTTTGATTCTGTTAATAAATGACCACGTTCATTTTGATGGGTCAAAGAAAATTAACGTCTCACGTCACATTTAATCATTCAATGCACGATATTACTCAGTCCAGAAAAATGAAAGAATCCGTTTAATTTATGAATAATATCAACAGATATAGTTCATTACAT
>NC_056510.1:25951051-25958110 GCF_014905685.2 Nematolebias whitei
ACGTCATCACCTTGAATATCACTTTTTGTAAATAAACACTGTTCTTTTGGTACTTTGAGTCCTGGTCTCTGTTCAGTTTTCTGGTCCTTCATCCTGGGTACGATCTTGATCATAACAATCACGAGCTCTTTTAAATCAAGAGTGATATCGTTGGAGGGGTTTCTCCCCCCCCAACAGATCAGAAGAGGAAGCATCTTTTCATCTTCTCTGCCCGGTGCGGGCGTTGACGTGTTACATAGCGCGCACAGCTGCAATGCGTTTCAATTCAACAATTGTTTGTGCATTATAGAGATGCTTCTGCAGGTCGCCGTTATCCATCCAGCGCTTGTCACACTGGATGTGTGAGGTTTTTTCTGAAGCCTACAGAGCATCAGATTTAGAGCCTCCTGTCAACCTCTAAACACACTCGACCAGGGGTATCGCATCTTGGACTGCTCTGCATAATGGTATGTCAATGCAGGACATTTGCACTGCGGCTGCATGGTCAACACCCTGCTCATTTATTCGCTTTTACCTACGTGATGTAACGGTTCGTTCCATGACACATTCTGTCCTTAGTGCTCTAACAGAATGAATATTGTTGTTCTCATGGAACTCTGTTTAAGCTCACTTCTGTCTGCATGCATTTCAGTGTGAGATGTTGTTATCAGTCACAAGTCGTGTCTGTGATTTTGGTTCTATTGTCACTAATCAGTTCATGATTATTGTTACCAATCAGTTCATTTGATCAATAATCAATTCATGGACATTAATCTGTTTATACTGTTCAGCCATGAACCAGTTGGTTCATGCCCCCCCCCCCCCCTCTTTTCAACTTCTTCTCCCCGTTGAAAGTTTTCCTGGGCGCTCATGCTTTGTCAGAACGTATAGTTACACAACATGCATCTGTGCATGGCACATAATTACGTAACGCGTAGTTATGCACACGGGGAGCTGAGTGACAAGACGTTTTTTGGGCAAGCTTCCGCGTCAAACTGTGTTCGAATGGACCCAGTGAGGCGAGGACCACATCGGCTTCGCCCTTTACCCACTAAAGCGAAGGCCTTAAAGGGCGAAGCTTATACGACATAGAACGTTGGTTACGTACTGTAACCCCAGATTCTATGAGTATAAGCGTAGCCCTTTAAGCGTCGGGCCTCACTGGCTCTTAAATGGCTGAAGAAAAAAGCTATTTTGGGAGCCGATTTCCCGCTCTTAACGTAATTTATACGGACCGAGTGGGGCCCACACAGCAGGTGGGCGTGGACTAATTTTTTCAGTGCTTATGCTCTGCATAACGGGATAAACCCACTAAAGCGAAGGCCTTAAAGGGCTACGCTTATACTCATAGAATCTGGGGTTACAGTACGTAACCAACGTTTCTGCGTCTCAGCGCCACCAGCTGGTGAGAGGTGGTGACGTCAATTTGAACCCCGCCCACTGGAACCGGTACTGAAAGCATAATGGAAACACAACCTGTACCGTACCGAGTAGAGTAGAGCCGGGCTGTACCGGCCCGTACCGGTACTAATGGAAAAGGGGCATTAGCTTGCTGAAGAAAAATGGGAGCCGATTACCCGCTCTTAACGTAATTTATACGGACCGGGTGGGGCCCACACAGCAGGTGGACGTGGACTAAATTTTTCAGTGCAATGCTTCGCATGACGGGATAAAACCCACTAAGCGACAGCCTTAAAGGGCGAAGCCTATATTAAATAGAACCGAGGGATTTTTTCCATGTAACATCAGTGCCAGGTGACTTTAGGTAAGTTTAACAAACTTTAATTAACTGTTTTCTCATTTACCATTGGTGCAATAAATTAACAGTGTATACTATGTAAATATATGTATATATGTATATATATATATATAAGTATATGTATATATATATATATAAATATATGTATGTGTATATATATATATAAATATGTATATATATGTATATATATATATATATAAATATATGCGTGTGTATATATATATGTATTTATGCGTATATATGTGTATATATATATATATATATGTATATGTATGTATATATATATGTATGTATATATGTATGTATATATATATGTATGTATATATGTATAGACCTCTATGTATAAATAAATATATATATGTATACATATGTAAATTTGTAAGTATATATATATATATGTATGTTTATGTACATATATATGTATATATATATATGTATATATATTTATGTATATATATGTACTTGTATGTATATATGTATATATATATATATATATACTTATATGTATATGTATTTATATATGTATGTATATATATGTATGTATATATGTATATATATATAAATGTATGTATATATGTATGTATAAAAATGTATGTAAAAATGTATGTATATATATATATGTATGTATACATATATATATATGTATGTATGTATATATATGTATGTGTAGTGATGTAGGGTTAGTTAGCATAGGAGCTCCCTACAATCAATATTTAATGACGGGTTCTCTCTTTTTCGAGCTATTTGACAGATATGTGACAGAGATACTGTGTGGGAGATGGTCTAAAAACCAGTGACATGAGACGTTAATTTTCTTTGACCCATCAAAATGAATGTGGTCATTTATTAACAGAATCAAAATTTAACATCAACATTGTACACTTGATTATTCTGATTGAACGCAATAACACAGCTTAATTAATGAGCTTTACAATGAGAAATCATACGGCCATGATTTCTCACTTGCAACTAAAATACAACAGACATTTCTGAAAAGTATCTGGATTAATTACTGGCAAGATAGAAGAGTTTTAAAGATGGGAAATGAAGGAGTCTAAATGGAGAGGAAAAATGTGTGAGGGAAAATGTGTTGACGAAGAACGCCACCCTCCATCCGAACCCAGTTCAGCCTCGGTGCACTGGTAGTGAAGCGGCTCGTTACCTTTGCAGAAGATAGTTCAGCTCCAGTACAGAGTTCCATTTCAAGCTACCTTTCTGCGTCTCCTTAGGATGGTTGAGAATCGTCCGAAGTAGTGACGGTACTCCGTTCAACAACACGCACACCTCACGGGTGGACTCACATGAGCTGTGAGTCCGTCAGAGGTTCCACTCAGATGTGGAAGATTCCATAATCCCAACTAGACTCTGAAGAACTCCCAACTAACTCCAGCACTTCAGAACTTTTGTTCTGCTGTTCGGAACTTCTGTTCTCCTGTGCTCAGAACTTTGGTTCATGTCTCAGAACTGCTCTCAGAACTTTGAACTAGGAAGTGTCGACATTTAAAGAGTTCTGTTTCCGGTCCCATTTGAGAAGCCCTGATTGGTTGACAGAACCAACAGGGGTGTGGTTTTAGTGACGTAAGAGGTCACTACAAGTCAGAAAAACAGCGAGATGTTTTTGGAACAGACAGAGAAATGTTTTGGAGCAGACAGAGAAATGTTTAGGCGAAATGACAGACCCCAGATGCCAGCTTCTCTGTTTCTGTCTGAGAGGTTTTAAAAACATAACAGTTCGTTCCAATAAACTTGTTTGCGACTTTTGACCGACATCACTCCTTTCTCATTTCAGAGAGAAAATCAAAAAATGTATAATTACTTTGTAACAGACATCTAACTTGATTTCTACTTTGAATGAGGATTAAAAAATCATTAATACTGTTTCACAGTTGATTTAAAATGAGTAGTTCACTTCAACATTTAAAATGATTTGAACTAAACACCTTTTGATTATCAAGACATTTGTAAACATAGTAATGACAATATAAAAGAGAGTGTTCTTTCAATTGATTAGTGCATGATACAATTAGAAAGTCTCTGGATGAACTTAATTTGTATTTCTGGATTCAAATCAATGAAATAACAGTTTCTGTCCCATGAAGGTCTTCAGGGTCAGGTTTTGACCTGAGGCTTAGTTCACTACAGTCCCCCCTTTGGAAATCATTGCCTGTCCATGGGGATGAATTCCAACATGAACTTACGCCTCTGAATGTCCTTGAGCTTGATGTAATCCAGCAAGAGGAAAACAAAAGTCAAAGAAGGTAATCCCACAACGGTTTAGGTAATTCCATAATGTTGTTGGTAATTCCATAATGTTGTTGGTAATTCCATAATGTTGTTGGTAAATCCATTGTAGCAATGCTTTAACCCCTTGGAAACAAAGTCTGTAATCCATTGGAAAAAGTCATATAATCCACAACGATAATTCCACAACGAATGGAGGTGTTGATTGATCAGCATACAGAGGGGTTCTCTTGATTGAACCGCAGATGCGGCCACTGGATGCAGGTTGGAGACCAACGTCAGGATTGCAGGTCTCCTCCAGCGAAGGTCGTCGCTGGGTGACGTCCAGTCGGTGCCGTTCTGGTTCTATGTGTCATGCAATTATGTGGTTTAAGGTGGGCTTATGAAGGGGATTTTACATAAGGCCTTAACCTATATGCACCTGGTGTGTAAGCTATTATGATTGGGAACAGCTACAGCTACCAGTTAAGGGGTGGAACATGCTGAAAAGGGTAGTTATAGGGGTCTATACCTATAGAAGAGTGTTCCAACTATACCACCATCGCTAACTTTGTCTATGTTAGACTTACATGGCAACTATAGTTGGTTCACTTGTCTGTTGCCTTTTAGACGAACGACTTGAGATTGGGTGTTTGGTTTCCCCATAAATGTTTTTGGAGTCTATGGCAAGACTCATCAAAAGAATTAGCTATCCCCCCGAATAAAATTGTTCGAGTAGGTTCGGCTTAAGCGTTGTGAGACCAATGGAGATCATGGTACTTAAAGTAGCATTAATCTACATTGACTCCGCAAAGATTAGGTTTTAACGAGTGAACTGCATGTTGGCATAGTTAAAGTCCTTTACAGTCTCCAACTAAAATACATACAAAACTCATTCTTACCTCAGAAACAATACCAAAACCAATTAAACAACGTTTCAACATCGACAAGAGTAGTGACTAAGCAACTAGAAACATCGTTTCACTCCTTCACCTCACCCTGGTTGTCAGATTCAATCACGCTGTCCCGTTGGAGCTGTTTCTTTGCAGACCTTGTGTGGTTTAACCTGGTTTCGATGTACCCATTTAACAATTGGCTCTTTTTGGCCTTTACTGATTTTTATCTGATAGACAACTGGAGACAGTTTGTCTGTTATCAGATGGGGTCCAGTCCATCTGGGCATCAGTTTACGGGCGAGAGTTCCGGTCCCGGACTCTCTTCTCCCAGTTGTGGGGGCAAACGTGTAGTACCAGACCCTGTCTCCCACTTGGAGTTCCTCGTGAGAGGCCTTTTGGTCGTAGTACGCTTTGCGTCCTTCAGCTGATTTCTCCAGGTTTTTCTGAGCGAAAGCAAAAGTGTTTTTAAGGCGTTTTTCCAAGTCTTTCATGTATTGTTGTGTAGTGTAGGCTGTTGCCATGGCAGCATCGCCTGGTTGGTACAACAGGTGTAGAGGGTGAGTCATTTGTCGACCCGTCATCATCTCGAAAGGAGAGATGCCAGTCGATGTGTGTGGAGTGGCCCTTATGGCCATGAGGACCAGAGGGAGTTTCACGTCCCAGTCCTTGTGGTTTGCAGCTACGTATTTTTTCAAAATACTCACCACAGTCCTGTTTGCTCTCTCAACCTGGCCTGAAGCCTGTGGATGGTAGCCAATATGGAAGTTGGCTTTGACGCCTAGCGTCTTCCACAGTTCTTTCATTACTTCACCTGTGAAGTGTGTACCTTGGTCTGAGTTCACCCTGAGGGGAAGTCCAAACCTTGAGAATACATGATTCATTAATAACATAGCAGTAGTTTGTGCTGTGTCATTAGGGGCTGGTAGACATTCTACCCATTTGGTAAACATGCAGGTTACTGTGAGAAAATATTTATTTCCTCTAGAGCTCTTAGTGAGTGGTCCAACCCAGTCAATCTGGAGGTCTGACCATGGAAATGCAATGCCTCTACTATGCAGTGGTGCTCTGTGGAGTGGTCTGGATGGCTGAAACTGGCCACAGACCAGGCACCCTTTTATGTAGTCTTTGACATCCTTCTTCTTTCCAGGCCAATAAGCAATCTGTTTTAATGCTTTCAGCATGTCATTGTCACCCTTGTGTCCTGCGGACGGAAGGTCATGTGCATGAACTAACATCACCCCCCTGTGGTCATGGGGGACCACGAACACGGGTGAGGACGTCCGTCCATGAGCAAAAGTTAGGATGCCCTTAAGTAGTTTTAACTGTTTGCACAGCTGAAAGAGGACTTTAAGGTCTGGATTGGAATCCAGTTCGCCTTTCGATGGAGTGTATTTGTCTGGGTCAGTCAGATACAGTATCATCGAGTTAATCGCAGGATCCAACTTCTGAAGTTGGATGATGTCTGGGTCAGTCAGTATTGGGCGTACAGAAACTGTGTTATCAGCAGGTTTAGCTGCAGCTTGTGCACGCGTGACTGCCATTACCTCAGCTGTAGATTGTGTCGACTGAGTGTTGAGTAGCCAGGAGGGGTCAAAGGACCACGTGGGCCCGTCAACTGCTCCTCCCTTGGCTAGGGAGTCTGCAAGGTCATTGTAGTGCTCGTCATCGCCTGGGACTCTGGAATGTCCTGGAACTTTCTTCCAGAAGATTTGTAGATCATGTGATGTCACCAAGTGATCACATGTCATGAAAAGCTCTTTGTGTTTGACCACCTTTTTGTTGCTTGTGAGAAAACCGTTCTGTTTCCACAGAGCGAGATGACACAAGAAACTAAGTCGAGCATAGTTAGAGTCAGTGCAGATGACTAGCGTCTGGATGGAGCGTTCCACTGCCATCTGTAGGCCTATTAGGATTCCTGCTATCTCAGCGTACTGAGAAGACTGAGAGCCTAATTTATAGCCAAATGTGACCTGTTCTAGGTCTTGGAGGAGGACTCCTCCAACACCTGCTTTGCAGATTTTCTTGTGGTGGAATGAGCATCCATCCACGTACAATGTCGCCATATCTTTACAGATATTGCTATCAAAGAAGTGGTGATTTGGGTCCTCAGCTACTGAGGGTTTACTCACAACCGGCTGTTGGGTGGCTGGTACATCCTGTGTACATTCTTGGCAGATTGCCAAATCAGTGCCCAAGTGTGACTTC
>NC_056510.1:25958210-25974161 GCF_014905685.2 Nematolebias whitei
TGAACGCACACCCCCCTGGCGGTTTATGTACGCAGCAGTCACCATGTTGTCTGTGTGAATCAACACGTGTTGATTCTGTAGCACGGGAGCAAAGTGTTGAATCATATTAAGTGCTGTGCGACACTCCAAAACATTGATGTGGGCTGATGTGTAGTGGGGCCACTGACAGCGACGTGTCCGTGAAGACTGACCCGTGACGTGGGTCTGCTGAGGGGGACTCCCTCTGACAGAAAACAAGGTGTTTCCCCAGAGTCGGAGGTCTGCTCTCACAGAGGAAGGGACAATGATCATCCGTCGTTTGTTTTACTGGATCCACATGCAGACGTGTAAAAACCACCTCTGGAGGCGTCTCATGTGTAACAAACCAGCGGAACCACTGTGTGAGTGACATCATTTCCAACAGCTTCATGACGGAGACAGCTGTTATCACTTGCCAGGTCTTTACGTGGCTGAGTTGACTTTTTTAAAAAAGTGTTGAATCTAGTTTGTGATAAACGAGCTTTCATGGTGGTTGAATTTAATTCCACTCCCAGAAAAAAAATGTCTGGGCCGGGAAAATCGAGCTTCCTTCCAATTTATGGCGAAGCCCAGATTTAACAGGTGTGATGTCAACACCTGATCCTGCATCAGCGCCTCCTGTCTGGAGTGACAGGAGCAGCAGATCATCCAGGTAAAACAAAAAACTCTCGTCTCTGTGTTTTAGGATGATTGGTATGCGTTCTCTGGATGTTATATAACAGATCCAAAAACGGTCTCACCCCTCCGATCCGTGAGTAAAAACCCCGTGTTTTCTCTCCGTTGGGGGACTCTGTAGATTACTTTTATCAGAAAACACTTGGATTTCTGCATTTAGGGATGAGATTCAGTCTGATGATGACGGGACCGTTTTTTATAACTCCTCTGAATGGAGGGGTTCGGGTTGCAAACTGTAACTTGTACCATTTGCATAAAACCTTGTCCATCCATCTGAAAACGGCGAGCATGTTTTAGCCACTCTACGTAACGTTCGTAGGGTGAACGTGCGTTAAGTGAAGTGTCATGTTTTGTACAGCTGTCAGCAGTCCGCCCCTCAACCGCCGTCATGCGTCGCGGGAATGTTTTCTGTGTGATCCCGGGCGAGACTTGAGCTGAGGCGAAGCGTGTGACAGCTGATGACGCGGTGGGGCTGCGCGTTTGACGTCGCTGTGCGAACGTTGAAAAGGCGGAGGGCGTGACTTCATTAACGCCGTGCTGTTGGAGTGAAGGCTGCTAGCCCCGCGGGAGCACACGTTGTTCTCTGGAGGGACGCGCGCCGCTCTCGCTGGAGGGGCGCGCGCTGGAGGGAGGCGGGACATTACCGGGTTCTTCAGCTGCTTCACGTTTAAGCTGCGGTGAGCTGCCGAAAGCTGAGACGCGGTGGGTGACGGCTGCCCGCGTTTGATTCGTTGAGACGGGTGTCGTTTCTTGTGAGAGAGAAGGACCTCCACCCGAACCAGCCTGCGGACCACATTTATACCGATGTGAGCTGGTTAGCGCCGGCAGCTGTGTGTGTGCGCCAGCATCAACGCAGCGCCGTTGGATGGAGGCTGTTCATTTTAGTGATCGACTCGTCATGTCTAGAGCGACGGTGAGTTTAAAAACCTTTAATTAAGGACACCGGCTCATATGTGGAAGCTGTTCTGTGATCGACTCGTCATGTCTTAGAGCGACGGTGAGTTTAAAAACCTTTATTTAAGGACACCGGCTCGTGTGTGGGGCTGTTTCATCCCACGAGTGCGAGTTGACATCGCTTGGGTGAAAATCGTGCAGCTCGGGATTATAACGAGTTATTTTCACTTACCATCGTGGCCTGTAAGCGACTAGTAATGTCTTGGAGCGGCGGTGAGTTTAAAAACCCTTATTAGGGACACCGGCTCTTATGTGTGCGGCCGCTGTGAGCTCATCCGGGCTTACAGACTGGCTAAAAAACAGACACTTTGATCATTAATGATGATTTATTTCAACTTTCGTGTCACTTTTACACACACCCTCCGGAGACCGTCATTTTGAGAAACTTCTCTCTCATGAGCTCTGCGATTGTTTGCCCAGAGCGCTGTCTTGCAGGCGAACTCTGGGGAAACGCTGAGCTGCAGGTTGCCGGAGTGAAGAGGGCTGGATTCTGACGGGCGGGGCTGGTGGTGGAACTCAGCGAGAGCCGCGGCCGTGGAAAAGTCGAAGCTTGCTCGCGACGGTCCCTCCAGCGGGCCAGGGTGGGCCGCGCGGCTTGATGAGGTGGCGCACAGCCTCTGGCACCTCCTCCGACTGTTTCAATTCGCCAGCATGGTTTGAAGCTGCTCTGAACAGCGCGTCCGCGATGGCTTCATCAGGTCTTGTGCAGATTCTCCGGCAGCGAGGGGTGTAACGAAGCCAGGTGGGTCGTTGGATCATCGTCATCCGCGCTGCAGTCCTCGACAGGCAAACCGTGGGAGAGGCACATATGTTGAGCTGGCGTCAGCTGCCTTACAGAGGGAGTTCTTTGTCTCCAAGGCAGGTCTGCGGCCTTCAGTCCCTTGGACATGCTATATGCTAGCAGCGCACGTTGTTGCTAACTGCGGCTGCCTGAAAATACATCGGTGGGCTCGATTGGAGAGCGTGGTCGCCATCTGGTTCGTGTTCCTCCGGAGGGACGGGACGCTGCTCTGACCTGGGCAGCTTCGCTCCGGAAGCTTCCGTGAGGCTTGGCTCCAGGGGGGGTTACCGAGGAATAGCCCCGCTCGGTGAATCCCTCAACTCTGGTGATGGGAGCGGACTGGGGACCGACTCCTCTAATCTACCAGGAAAGAACCGTCTGTGGCCTCGCCCGTCGAACGTCCTGTTGGAACGCGAGGCCGTATGGATCAAGACGGTGAGCCACAGTGGAGCCCAGTGAAAAACAACCTTTCCGCCGATCATCCGAACTGGCGGGAAAAGGCGAGGGACGTAGAAAAAAGGGGGGTCCCTTCATGTCAGCCTCCTCCTGGGTTCCGCCGGGCAACCCCTGAGGGCGCTGTCGGCCGGGAGCGGTGTGATCGCCGATGCGAAACGAGGTGGGATGGGGTGAGCATTCACTCAGCCCCCCTCCACCTACACTACGCTCCCCAGGAGGGAATGAGCAGCGGGGGCTGCAGCTGAGCACGCCTTGCCCCGGAGGAACCATCCGGTTCGCCCCGAGGGTCGGCGATAAGAGGAAAAAACACAAGATGGCGTTGTCCAGCGTGTAGTGACCTGTCACTGGGAATGTTCCCCGACGCTTACCTTGGAATAAGACTGCTCGTCATCTTCTCCTCGGGGAGGAGAACTCACCGGACGACCGGAGGTCCACTGCCGGGCCAAGCATCCTTCACAAAGGTTGGTCATTTACACAATTTATCCTCTTTGTTCTTCTGACAGTGCTATATTAGCTCGCTGAAGAAAAAATGGGAGCCGATTTCCCGCTCTTAACGTAATTTATACGGACCGGGTGGGGCCCACACAGCAGGTGGGCGTGGACTAATTTTTTCAGTGCTTATGCTCTGCATAACGGGATAAACCCACTAAAGCGAAGGCCTTAAAGGGCGAAGCTTATACGACATAGAACTGTTTTCAGTACAGGTTGAGAATTTATGTTATTTTGAAGTTGTGTGTATGTATGTATGCATGTATGTGTGTATGCATGTATACATGTGTATAAATATATACATATATACACATATATATATATATATATATATTTATACACACACACACATATATATGTACACACATATGTGTATATATTTATGTGTGTATATATATATATATACACACACACACACACACACACACACACATATATATATATCATATGTGATATATATATATATCGCATATGTATATACACACAATTATGTATATATATGTATATATATACACATATGTATTTATATACATATATATGTATTTATATATATTCATATATATTTATATACATATATATATGTATTTATATATATTCATATATATTTATATACATATATACGTATTTATATATATTCATATATATTTATATACATATATATGTATTTATATATATATACATATATTTTTATCTATATTTATTTATAGATATAAATATATATATGTATATAAATTACATATGTATGTATTTATATATATACATATATATTTATCTATATTTATTTATAGATATAAATATATATATGTATATAAATTAAAACTCTGATGAACCAGATTCTACAAAAACATTACATTTAAATTTTTATAGGTTTTCATCATCATTTGATGTATTTGCACTCATTGTGTCTACTTTTAATGTTCATTTTAAATGTGTGGTTTTCTTTCTTGTTCACATATAAACATTTTATTTTTAGCTTTGCTTTAAAGTTCTTGTTTTGTGATTTGTACATTTGTGGGTTAAAATAAAGTTGAACTGAAGGTCGTCTCTTCTTTAAACATGTTTGAGGGAAATATTCCTGAGATGCAATAGTTTTGTGTCTTTTTATGATTTTCAGCTGAGTTAACAGTCATTAAAGTGAAAACAGGATTTCATGATGAAGCTGGCACCGTCTTTTTTTTTTTTTTAATCTTCAACGCTCTGCTGGTCTCGCACGACACTGCCCACAGTCACACGATCAGGAGGCTCATCTTCCCAGCTCCAGCTCAGCTGAGCTGGTCACTCACAGAGGCTGTTCCAAGACCCCAGCCGTGCGTAATCATGAAGGTCCGACCCGCGCAGACAGGCAGGCAGAGACGGGTCTGCGACGAACGGTGGAAGCGATTTTAAAAAACATTTTATGTGTAAAAAAATAATAATCATTTTTAAATTGCTTCAGCATTTTCTTAAAACATTTTTTGTATAAAAACAAAATATTATTTTATTTAAAAATCGCTTCCAGCGTCCGTCCCAGACTGTCCAGTCCGCCTGACTGCCGGGTGGGATCGGGATTCAGCCTTCATGATTACGCGCGGCCGGGGTCTGGCAACGTCCATCTGCGAGTCCCCATCTCCAGATTCGCAGTGACCTGCGGAGCTCTGAGCACACAAGGCTGGTATCTGGAACCCGAGCCTCCGAGTCGGCACATCGAAGGATCTTCCGCGGTGACCAGCTGAACTTGGAGCCGGGGAAATGACACCCTGCCCGGCCTGGCGCTCCGAGGCTCCGGAGGGAGGATCGGGGTACACCAGCAGAGCTCCATCCAGCTTGCTCTAAATTATGTTGTCGGCCACCAAGCACAAAAAATGCCAGCACATCAACATTAGACCAAGATGTTGTCAGTATTGTTTTTAAAATCTTTAAAATAAGTCCAGGCTGCTCCAGTCCGAGAAATTGCAAATGGCGGATTATTGTTTTGAAACGTTTCTGAAGGATCCAGTGACTCCGCCCCCGACTCCGCCCCCGACCAATCAGTGACCGACAGTGTACTGACGTCACGTTTTTGTACCTCTTCGTACCGGTTAGAACCACAGAGCCAAGGGTACTGAAAATAGTAACAGGTGCTAAGTACCGGTACTAATGGAAAAGCCTCAGAACTGGGCCAAGTAGGGTCGAGTCGGCCCGTACCGGTACTAATGGAAAAGGGGCATAATAGCGCTGTCAGAAGGAACGAAGAAGGAAAGTTGTCTAGTTTGACCATCCTTTGTTAAGACTGCCTGTGGTCCAGCCACGTCAACTTCCTGTCGTCCTGATGAGTTCTCCTCCCTGAGGAGAAGCATATGAGCAGTCTTCTTTCAAGGTAAGCACCGAGGAGTATTTCTCAGTGGCAGGTTGCTACAGGCTGGATGACGGCATCTTGTAATTTTCCTCTTAGCGCCGACTGTCGGCGCGAATCGGATGTTTCCTCCGGGACAGGCGACGTCAGCAGCAGCCCCCCGCTGTTCATTCCCTCCTGGAGAGCGTAGTGTCGGTAGAGAGGGGCTGAGCGAATGCTCACACCCCCCCCCCCCCCCAACACACACACACACACCTTGTTTCGCATCGGCGACCACACAGCTCCCAGCCACCGGTGTCCTCCTCTGGAGCTGCCCGGCACAATCCAGGAGACCGCTGACATGAAGGGACTTTTTTCCATCCCTCTCCTTCCCCACCCAGATCGGGTGATCTAGTGGGAGGGTTTCTGGGCTCCACTCCGGCTCGCTATCCTGATCCCATCTAGCCTCGTTTTCCCAGCAGTGACGTCCTACTGGGACAAAGCCGCAGCCGGTTCCTGGTAGAATAGGGCGCCGGTTCCCACATCCGCGCCCATCACCAGAGTGGAGGGGTTTTCACCGAGCAGAAATTCCCTCAGTGCCCCTCTGGAGCCGAGCCTGACGGAGGCTTTTTCGGACCAGCGTCCTGCGCCTCCGTGTAAACATAACCAGACGGTGACGTCGCTCTCCAACTGAGCTCACCAGCGCGCGTTCCAGGCGGCCGCAGCGAACAGCATGTTACGCTGTTGGCGTAAAACGTTCAAGAGGCGGGAGGAGATGTAACGCTCCCTCTGCAAGGCAGCTGACATCATCCTCAACCGGTGCGCCTCTTTGTTGTCTGCCGGTCTCGCATCGCAGCCGGAGGACGAGGTTTCCCAGAGGTCCACCTGGCCCGTCACTCCACCTTCCTCTCGGACGAGCTGCAGAAAGCTTTTTTGTTGGAAGGCCCTCATCAACGAGGGATCATGTTCAAGATGCTCCACGGCTGCACAATGCCTCCCCGCTCTGCTACGCCAGCCCTGCCCGTCAGACATCCCCGGCATCCGGAAGTTCAGCTTTTCCCGGAGATCGCCAACAGGTGGCACCCTAGGACAACAAACCGCAGAGCTCAGGGGGAGATGACTCAAATGACGGTTTTTCGGAGGATGTGTGTGAAGATGACACAAGTGTTTGGAATAAAACATCATTTTATGATCAAAGTGTCTATTTTAACCAGTCTGTCAGCTCAGATGACCTGACAGCGGCTCCGTCACACATCCTCCACATGAATGAGCCAGTGGCCTTTAAACGTTTTTTTTTTTCAATCACCGTCGCTCCAAACAAGGCAAGACGCCCGCATGACACAACTGTTGTAAGCGAATGTGGCCCGCACAACGAGTCTCGGTGGAATAACTCGTTTTTCAGCCCAAGCTGCACATCCCTAACCGAAGCGGTGCCAACGCACGCTCCCACGACGCAAGTAGCCTTCACTCATATGGTGCTGCGTTGATGAAGGTGCACACACAGCTTCTCAGCGCTCGCCCACTCACATCAACATAAACGTGAGATCGCTGTACGATCCCAGTAACGTATCTCGCTCTCAGCAGGAGCGACATGCGCCTCACCGCAGTGGTGTCAACGCGCGCTCCCGAGGCGTCAACAGTTTTCACACGCCTCTCCTCAACACACGCCGGTCCACATAGACATGAATGTGGACCCGCAGCCTGAGCGCAGCACACAGATGCGCCCAGAGCCCCTTCGAGGAAGCCTCACCTTTGGGTCACGCGGAACACACTCCTGCGGCTCATGACGGCGGTTGAGGCGGTGGATTGACTGACATCCGTAAAAACATGACGCACCACCTAAACGCGCGCCCACTCCATGGACGTTACGCGGAGTGGCTGCGAGCTTACTCGCCAGACGGATGGATGGCCAAAGCTGATAGCAGGGGTTACATGTTGCAACTTGCAGCCTGACCCCCTCTGTTCGGAGGAGTTTTTAGAGACGGTCCTGTCATCACCAGACCAGGTCTCATCCCTAAAGGCAGAAGTCCAGGGGTTCCCGACGGAGAGGAAAACACAGGTTTTTACTCAGGTTACTTCCTGGTTCCAAACGGACCGTAGGAACGAGACCGATGTGGACCTGTCAGTTTTTTTTCCCAACAAGGCGATCGTGGGCAGACCGCTTCACATGTCGGCACAGGCTCAGGTGTTGACGTTACACCTGCTAATTCTGGGCTTTGCCATAAAATGGAAAAGTTCGATTCTCCCGGCCCAGACGATTGATATCTGGGAGTGGGGCTAAACTTGTTTATTCATTTATCACAGACGAGAATCGACTCTCTAAGAGTCCAGCTCCGCCACATAAGACCGGGCAGAGTCAGCTCATACAGTGGCCCTGCTGGGTTTACCACACATGAGTCGCCTCCAGAGAGGGTTTGCTCGTCAGCACATGGATCTGGTGAGGCAAAAAGAGACAGACGATCACTGTTCCTTCCTCCGTGAGAGCAGACCTCCGACACTGGGAACTCCCTGGTTCTGTCGGAGGGAGCCCCAGTCAGCAGACCTACCCAGTCTTCACAGACGCACCGGTGTCAGGATGGGGGGTGACATGCCTATCTTGAGCTATAGGGGCGCTGTGGCCTTTCTCACAACAGCTCATATAAACCTTCTGGAATGTTGCACGGTTCTGAATGTGATTTAACACTTTGCTCCTGTGCTACAGGATCAACACGTTTTGACTCACACAGACAACAAGGTTACTGCTGCTTACATAAACCGGCAGGGGTGTGTGCGCTCAGCCCAAATGTTACACATTGCGAGAAAAGTACTGTGTTGGGCACACCACAATCTGCTCTCCTTCAGAGCAGTGTACATCCCCGGTGTTCTGTACAAGAGACAGAACAACTTTTAATCACCCGCTGATGAAGCGTTTTGTAAAAGGTGAACAGAGAAAGGTGTAGAGCCCACGTCATGTCCGATAGGCGGCGTGCTGTCCTTTTTTGCAGCAGCTGAGGGACAGAAATTTGGCGTTCAGCACGATTAACGTATGCTGCAGCCATCTCTTCTTGTCACAAAGTTTTTCGGAGACAGAACAGCCTTTAATCATCCGCTGATGAAGCGTTATGTAAAAGGTATACAGAGAAGGTGTAGAGACCACCTCATGTCTGCTAGGCGGCGTGCTGTCCTTTTTTGCAGCAGTCAATGGACAGAAATTTAGCGTTCAGCACGATTAAACGTATGCTGCAGCCATCTCTTCCTGTCACAAAGTTTTCGGAGACAGAACAGCCTTTAATCATCCGCTGATGGAGCGTTTTTTAAAAGGCGTACAGAGAAAGGTGTAGAGGCCACCTCATGTCCACTAGACGGCGAGCTGTCCTTTCTGTAGTAGCTGATGGACAGAAATTTGGTGTTCAGCACAATTAAAACGTATGCTGCAGCCATCTCTTCCTGTCACAAAGTTTTTGGGGAAAGAACAGCTTTTAATCATCTGTTGATGAAGCGTTTTTTTAAAGGTGTTCAAAGACGCAGGCCTGTTTTCACGCCAACTTGCTCTACAGTGGGATTTAACGCTGGTCCTGCGGGCCCTGATCAAGCTCCACTCGAGCTACTGAACCAGGTTCCAATTAAATTCTTGTCTTTTAAAAACAGCTCTGTTGTTGGCTTTAACATCCACTAAGAGGGTGAGTGATTTATCTGCCCTCTGTCGCTCCGTTATGTCTTAGAATTCAGGCTGATGGCAGCTCAGCTGATCAAAAACCGAATCCAGCGTTTATGCCTAAAACATCACGAGCTCTTTTAAATCAAGAGTGATATCGTTGGAGGGGCTTTTCCCATCCCCCCCACAATCAGACAAAGTGTCTTTCCATCTTCTCTGTACTGTGCAGGCGTTGACGTGTTACATAGCACGCACAGCTGCAGTGCGTCAAACTCAACATCTGTTTGTGCATTATAGAGATGCATCTGCAGGTCGCCCGTTATCCACCCAGCGCCTGTCACACTGGCTGTGTGAGGCCATTTCTGAAGCCTACATAGCATCAGATTTAAAGCCTCCTGTCAACCTCAGGGCGCACTCGACCAGAGGTATCGCATCTTCAACTGCTTTGCATAATGGTATGACAATGCAGGACATTTGCACTGTGGCCACGTGGTCAACACCCTGCTCATTTATTCGTTTCTATTTACGTGATGTGACGGCTCGTTCCATGACACATTCTGTACTTAGTGTTCTAACAGAATGAATATTGTTGTTTCATGGAACCCCGTTAAACTCACATTTGACTGCATGCATTACAGTGTGAGATGTTATCAGTCACAAGTTGTGACTGTTATTTTGGTTCTATTGTCAATAATCAGTTCATGACTATTGTTACCAATCAGTTCATTTGATTAATAATCAGCTCACTTGTTATTATTAATCTGTTCATACTGTTCAGCCGTGAACCGGTTGGTTCATGGCTCCTTTCAGCATTTCTCCCCCCCGTTGAAACTTTTCCGGGGCATTCATGCATTCAGAATGCATAACTACACAGCATGCGTCTGTGCATGGTACACATAATTACGCAACGCGTAATTACGCAGATGGAGAGCTGAGTGACAAGACGTTTTTGGGCAAGCTTCTGCTTCATACGGTGTTCGAATGGACCCAGTGAGGCGAGGACCACATCTGCTTCCCCTTAACCCACTAAGCGACAGCCTTAAAGGGCGAAGTCTATACGAAATAGAACGTTGGTTACGTACTGTAACCCCAGATTCTATGAATATAGGCGTAGCCCTTTAAGCGTCGGGCCTCACTGGCTCCTAAGTGGCTGAAGAAAAAGCTATTTGGGAGCCTATTACCCGCTCTTAACGTAATTTATACGGACCGGGTAGGGTCCACACAGCAGGTGGGCATGGACTAAGTTTTTCAGTGTAATGCTTCGCATGACGGGATAAAACCCACTAAGCGACAGCCTTAAAGGGCTACTCCTACACTCATAGAATCTGGGGTTACAGTACGTAACCAACGGTCTCGACACTGGTCTCCTCATTGAGATCAGGTACAGTGTTATATTGCTCCGTCTATTTTAACACGCTGTTGTCAGCAAAATGGTCTTCTTCTGCCAGTGGAAATAGTTCTTTCTTGTTTACTGCAAAATTCATGCATAGTGGTCACTTCAGTGAACAGCCATTTAAACACATTTTCTCGTCTATGCATATTTTTTTGTTATAGCTGTACCTAGACCACTAAAATGAGCATTTGTGCATCATTCAATGCACTGCCATCTACTGACCATCCACTACAAGTGCAGATTTTTTTTTCTCAAATCCAAGACGGACAGACAGAAGCATGTCTAGCAGCTCTGCAACATCCTGTCAGTCCTTCTACAGTAGAAGACTCTTGCAGGTAAAACAATATGGTAACATCAAGTAACAACGAAAGAGTAATACTGCTGATATATTTTCCAAATATTAATTTTATATGGGGAGAAACTTATAATTGATCACCTGTGTAAGGATGGTACTATTTACTGGCTCTGTTTGTGTCTGTGTTTCCCTTGTGTCTTCTCTTCAGTTTAATTGGTGTCACCCTTGTCTCGTCACAGCTGTTTGTAATCACGTCTTGTCTTGTCCTTGTATAAAAGCTGTCTGTTCTGTGTTGTTCCTCGTCGGGTCGTATTCGTTTGGGTCTTCATGTTTCCTGCGTCTTGTGAGTTTCTTCCTGAGCTTCCTGAGTCCATGTAAGTTTTGCTGCCACGTCAGCTTATTGTTTTGTTACCTTTTTATTTATCATTAAACATATCTATTTTTGTAATCTGCCGAGTTGAGTCCTGTCTGCACAACTGGGTTCGTTCCTGTCCACCTGATCCTGACAACCTGTCCATTAAATTGGACATCTTGCATCAGTGACTATATTTTAACAGCAATTCATACCCATACTCTGACTGTTGGTGTAGAATATGCAACATCTACAACAAGTGTTTGGCAGTAAATAAACTGACTTACATTTCAGTACATAATTTGAGAGCAAGTCCAAAGGATCTGACTTAACTGTTAAATTTCCTGGATTATTGAGCATGAATCAGGATACATAATTTGAAGGTTTTTTAAGAAGAAAAAGTGTATTGTTGCCATTATCTAAATAACAAATAAGGTTTTTATATTTTTTAGAGCTTAGATACAGTGCGTAAAAAAGATAGCGCAACTGCCGTGAAGTTAAAGATGCACCACCTGCACAACTGGAACTAAAGAGTGAAAAGCAACTCAAAAATGAAGGAAGAGGCTCTTGTTCTGTCGTCAGCAATGCTGCAAACATCACCTTCACACACTGGCTGGACAGCTCCGTGGTTCACATCCTCTTCTTACGCAGCCCTGTCCCCACCCAGATTTGGCCCAGAGATGGGGCAAGAAGGAAAAAAGGATGCTCAACATCCAAAGGCCATTTTCTGTGACACTTCAATCAGTATAGGAGGAGTAGATCTCATGGAATGTGTTGCGAAAGATGCAAAAACAAAGGGATGGTACATCCAAGTGTTTTTTCTAATCTTGGATCTGACTGTTGTCCATGCCTGGCACCTGTACAGAATGTCTGGGTTGGAGAAGATGGATCTTCTACATTTCAATGCACACACAAAAAAATCAATTGCATCTGCATTCAGTGTGCTGTGGGTGCTTTGCAAATTTTCAACAAGATAGATTTGCAACATAGATGTATAAATCTGAAACTGAAGAGACTCTACTGTTGAGCTACATGCATCAGAATGGCTGAAGTGTCATGTGCAGTGTTGTTATTGTTGTAAAATAAAAAATGTCCACTAGAATATTATACTTTAAAAAGGAGAAGCTTGGGAGAGACTAAAAGAGATCAAGGGATTGAATGAGAGAGAAGCAAGGGATGAGACAGTGAATATTAGAATGAGAGAAGGGTGACATGCAACGTTCTCTGTTTATGCATCCGGTTAGGTGTAACACACGGAATGAGGACAACTTTAATTCCAGTGCCACAAGTGTTTATTTAGTCTGTAACACAAAACAGAGCTTTAAGATAGGCAGCAATATGCTTCTTACTGAGCTTCTAACCGTTACTCGCTGTTTCTGCTGTAAACGGCTGTAAAATGCCTATATTAGAACTCAACTAATGATAATAATAATAATGAAAGAATAATAAAAGATGATGAAATGAGAAATGAAACAATATATTGCCTATCTAAACCAAAATACTGCTATACAACACAATTTCAGACATTAAAACAACCTACTTTAACTGTCAGAACACATGAAAGTAGTAAGCGAATGAGTGACGTCACCAATGTCAGCGCAGTGAGAAAGAGCAACTTAGCTTTCCCAAACAAATCTGCACCAATTTTATTAAAATAAACTTTAAATTCATATGGAGGAATAAATGCCATCTCATTAAGAAAAATGTTCTAATGAACAGGGTTGAAAAAGGTAGAATTGAAGCCCTCGACTTCACATCTTTAAACAATTCATTCAAAATTAAATGTTTAAAAAACCTCCTAAAAAAACTCAACTCTATATGGAATGCTATTCCTATCTATAACTTTGACAAAGTGGGAGGATTACCCTTTCTTCTTAGATGCAACTATAGTATACCCAAAATGCCCTTATGTTCATAAACAGATGTTGTTAAGCTGGTCACTATTGTACAAACACAATTTTTCTCCTCATAAATATTATATCTGGAATAATGAAGATATTAAATATAAAAATTACTTGTAAACCAATTGTTAAATCCAAACGGTCACTTGTGATCTTATTCTGAATTTATGTCACATTTTCAATTTCCTGTTCCACGTAAAGAATATGCCGTTGTGTTTGACGCAATCCCCAGTGGGGCTTTAAAACTTCTATCATCTATATCTCCAGGTCCAACTCATTTGATGCCATGTTTTGATCCAGGTTCCATTTATACTGACTATGATTGTCCTTTGATAAGTAAGAAAACAACTAACAAAACATTAAGAAATAGTATTTTAAGAGACATTGGCTTTTCACCAGCTTGAACATTTTATTGGTCCAACATCTTTGGAAATACAAATTGGAAGTGGACTTGGCTACTCCCAATGAAATACCTAATAAATAATAAAGTAAAATAAATTTCCTACAAAATTATTCATGTTATCCAGTTAAAGCATTTTTGATAAAAATATATAAATGGGACTTGGACCCTATGTGTACGTTCTGTAAAAAATCACGAAGGAGAACTTGTTCATCTGTTTTGGGATTGTGGCTACACCAAAATATTCTGGAGGAACGTGTCAATTTTTTTTCATCGAAAGAATGTGAATATTATTTTAACAGAAAAGGATGTTTTAATTGGGATGGGGAAATGTGACCATATTAAAACAGAATCTTTATATGTTGTTGATTTTTTAAATTATTTATGGTAAATATCATATTCACACCTCCAAATATTTACAACAAAAGCCTAACTTCCAGATTTTATTATCTTCTACAAAGTATAAATATTTATATAGAATCCTTAAAACGAAGCTCAAATGCTAAAGCCATTCAAATTATAACTGCCCTTGAAGAACGGCAACCCTCGAGCACCGATTTGATTTTAACATTCTAAAATATTGTTTAATGTTCTGTAATACTCTTCATTGCTGTATTTGTGTTTATAATTAGTTCTCTATTGTTTATGTATGTTCTATATTTGCAATTTAAAAAAAGCCACTTAGCTTTGGTTAGCTTCCAATGCTAACCAAACTTAGCTAATAAACATTAAATGGTACGGTCACTTGAACTTTATAAAGGTAAAACATGGCACCATCAACATCACTGAACCTATTATGCACAACATATGTGTTTAACCTCACCTGTAACACAAAACAGAGCTTTGAGATAGGCAGCAATACGTTTCTGACTGAGCTTCTTTTAACCGTTATTCACTGCTTCCGCTGTAAACGGCTGTAAAATGGAGAGGAGCGCGAGTGGAGAGAAAGGGATTCTCGGCAGACCAAAAGTGGGCGTTTCGGCCTTTAGGCACGCCCATTTTAAATTATCCAATCAGATGTGGCCCCAGGATATGCCTCGCCCAATAAGATGTGCCCCCCCCCCCCCCCCCCAGTTACGCCTTCCGAATTTGTCTGCAGAGATACCTTTAGTTATCATATAATCACTAGTGATTATATGATAATTATGGAGATACCTACTTGGAAAAAGTCAGTGACGTTCTAAACTAGACCACTGCTGCCACCTACTGGCGGAAATAAGCACTGGGTGATTTTGTGTTCAAAGCTGATGAGGCTCCCCAAAAACGCCCAGTGTATAACAATACAAACTGAGACCCAGCCCAGAAAGGCAAGATGAGCAAACTATTAAAAACCCAAGGGTGCCACATAGGCAGTGTCAAAATATTTCAAAATATATTCAAGTTATAGCATACAGTAAAATCAGTAATATAAAATATAATAATATATATATACTGTATATATCAGTAACATCGGTAAATATCACTAAACGTATGCTGTCCAGCTGAGTGGACATGTGGAAAAGTTATGCTATATATATATATATATATATTCATCCATCCATTTTCTTCCGCTTATCCGGGGTCAGGTCGCGGGGGTAGCAGCCTAAGTAGGGAGGCCCAGACTTCCCTCTCCCCAGCCACTTGGTCCAGCTCCTCCGGGGGAATCCGGAGGCGTTCCCAGGCCAGCTGAGAAACATGGTCCCTCCAGCATGTCCTGGGTCTTCCTCTGGGTCTCCTCCCTGTGGGACATGTCCGGAACACCTCACCAGGGAGGCGTCCAGGAGGCATCCTAAACAGATGCCCGAGCCACCTCAACTGGCTCCTCTCAACGTGGAGAAGCAGCGACTCTACACTGAGTCTCTCCCGGATGATCGAGCTTCTCACCCTGTCTCTAAGGGAGAGCCCAGACACCCTGCGGAGAAAACTCATTTTGGCCGCTTGTATCCAAGATCTTGTTCTTTCTGTCACAACCCAAAGCTCGTGACCATAGATGAAGGTGGGAACATAGATCGATCGGTAAATTGAGAGCTTCGCCTTTTGACTCAGCTCTCTCTTCACCACGACAGACCTGTACAGCGCCCGCTTCATTGCAGACGCTGCACTTATCCGCCTATCGATCTCACATTCCATTTTTCCCTCATTCGTGAACAAGACCCCAAGATACTTGAACTCCTCCACTTCGGGCAGGACCTCCTCCCTGACCCGGAGAGGGTACTCTACTCTTTTCCGGCTCAAGACCATGGCCTCGGATTTTGAGGAACTGATCCTCATCCCGGCCGCGTCGCACTCGGCTGCAAACCGCTCCAGCGAAAGCTGTAGATCACGATCTGATGA
>NC_056510.1:25974261-25976140 GCF_014905685.2 Nematolebias whitei
AAACTTACATTTTTTATTTGAGAATTTATTTCACATTTTTTATGCCCTCACAAAAATAAAAATACTTTAGGAAAAAAAATCCTGGATGAAGGTATCATAATTCATGCATGAAACATATGACTTACCTACAGTGTATACAATATTTTTTCCCATTTTTTGATGTTGTCTTGGTTTAAAGAAGGCAGTTGTCACTGTAAACCATTTATTTTGTAGCTCCCACCCCCCACTTCCACCTTCCTCCCCTTTCCTTTTTTCCAGCTGACTTACAAACCCAAGTCCAGTCAACACAAATGTGACAAAATTCTCAAATAAAAAATGGAAGTTTTACTTTCTAAAAGTTCAAGGTTTCTTCCTCATGAGGGGGTTTTTCCTTTCCACTGTCGCCTTCCGATGAGAGTTCTGCGATGGAGTTAAACTCAAAGCAGTCTGCTCCTCATAATTAATGTTAACTTATTATTTTTATATATGAATGTTTCTGTTCCGTGGCCTGAGATGACTTATGTTGTGACTTGGCGCTAAATAAATAAACTGAATTGAATTGAAAATTCATAAAGTTGAGTTCAAATTCTCAAAATTGCCAGAGATCTTTGTGTTAATGAACATAACTAAATGAGGCTGCAATGTTTTGCAGTGTAAACATTAGTCAAGCTAAGCTTTGATTATTTAAAGATCTTGTAGAATAGGCTTAAGATAATTTTATATACTTGCATGTGCAAACACCTGCACTCAGATAAAACTGTTAACGGGAATAAAGGAGAATTTTAGCTCTGAAGTGCAGATCAGACCAGGCTTGGTTTAAGAGCAAACCGAGTCATGTGTTGGTTCGGTTTGGCCTGCTCCAACATTCATCCGGAACATTTGGCTCACTTCTTCCACAGGAACAGACTCCCAGAGGACCAGCAGGGAAATCCGTCATCCATAATGTAGGTTGTGACAACAGGGAGTTTCCTCAGACTGTGTGGGGATCAGAACCGCTGGTTTGGACCGGTTCTTTGGCGTATTTGTGTCTTCAGACCTAATGAGTGTTAAACAACTGTCGCATTGTCAGAAATAAGCACGTCTGTGACACACGCACACACGCGCACACGCACACACACACACACCACGCCCCCTCCTGTCGGGAACACCCTGGCTGTGGATCTGTACCTTCAGACCGCGCAGAGCGCACCGACAGACGCGCGCACGGACCGAGATCCCCGCACCGACTCCGCAGCCTGTCCCGCTCCCCCCACCTCCCCCCCCAGCCTGCTGATCCCCCACAGGTAAGCCTCCTCTCTGCGGGTGAGCGTGGACACCTCCGTGTTTTTTTTTTTTACATTTATTCATTATTATTATTATTATTACTATTTATCTCTCAGCCGCTCGATCGCAGTTCCTGCTGTTTTATTTGAGTCTTTTCCTTGTTTTGGCGACAGAGGAGGAAAGGGTGCGCTGTCATCACGACCTCTGAGGACTGGGGACGTCTCTGGGTCTGGGACCAGACACTTCCCGTCCTAAGAAGTTAGAGGCGCATTTGGTGAGGTGCAATGCAGCAAAGAGCTCCTTTTCCTCCTCAGCCGCCTCGGCTGGTTGAGCAGAGGCTCCTGCGGACAAATGAAAGCTGCTGAGAGAATCTCCGTGTTTAACTTCTGGGGCTGAAACCTGACACGGAGGGCAGGAAGTGCGTGGTTTGATCAAACCATCACACGATCCTCTTTTAACAAACAGGTGTGTGTCTGCTGCTGCTGTGTGCGCTGGTTGGAGGAAATCCCAGGGATGTTTCCAGTGTCTGCAGGGTGACCAGAGTCAGATCAGGAAACAGACTCTCCTCAATCCACTTCAACTGGATTATTATGTTATATATATATATATATATAAATAAACAGGTATACATATACAG
>NC_056510.1:25976250-25981083 GCF_014905685.2 Nematolebias whitei
TGATGGGTCAAAGAAAATTAACGTCTCATGTCACTGATTAAACCATCTACGCACAGTACCTCTGTCACATATCTCTAAAGTAGCTCGAAAAAGAGAGAACCCGTTACTTTAAAATATGATTGTAGTGGAGCTCTGAAGCTAATCGAGCCTTTTAGCACACTACATCTGGTGGCCCAGACAGTCTCTAAAGAGCTTCTCATGGCCCGCATGGTCTCTAAAAGAGATCATTGAGGACCCATCCTCCTCTTTAGACATTTTGTGGCCGTACGAATGTTTAAAGAGGTGTGAATTATATGTGACGGAGTCTGTGTTATTGAGATGGACGCTGCGTGTTGGCATGGTTGTCCGTATTTCTGAGCTTAAAGGGACATGATAAGTCATGCTTGTGGTGTTCAGAAGCTACAGATTACGTCAATGTGTTCTTGTTAAAGCTGAAAATTATCATTCTGTTTGTGTAATTAAGCTGTAGCAGTGAGAAAGACGCTTTATTCTGTTTTGAAACTGTGGCATGACCGGGAGGTTCTGCTGTCCGACACGGTTCTGTTACTGGACTGAACAAGCCGTGTTTTGAATGGATGAAAAGTTCTTTGAAGCTGAGCGCCGACTCAGACCACTGTTATATGCTGATTTGTTACATTTTTAACAGTAAATTGTGCATTTTGGAGGTTTAATGGACGATTGTGACCGGACTTTTCAGGCTAACTGCTAGCTGGAATCACGAGCTGTGATTGGTTGAAAACCGCTGTTTGGGTCGCTCTGATTCGCTGAGAAACGGGTGACGTGTCTGTGCGTTCACTCCCTCTGATGTCAGATTGTAAAGCCCACCCCGTTGCTCACGTGTCTGTAAAGTCACGTGACCCCAGAAATGTATCTCGGTCCAACCGAAGCCTCCTCTGTGTTTAAAATCGCTAAATGAAGCCTGCCACTGTTCCTAAAACTCATGTTTTCATGCAAATAGACGTGCTTGTTAAAGCGACGCCACGTTTAAGCTTTAAATCCGTTCAGAAAGTGCTGATTTGACCGTGTTCGACCGTGTGCTACATCTAGCTAACGGCTAACAACCAGATATCAACAGAACATCCACAGGAAGTTGTCATAGACTTCTGCTGGTAAAAATAAGCTTACACCACCACCTGCTGTTGAAAGAGGGGTATAACAGTTTTCCTGAAAGAAGACTGCTCACTGCCCTTCATTTAAAATATTTTTGTTTTTGTTAATTCAGCCTGGTTTATGAGTTACTGTTTTAAATAGCAAATTCTGGTAAATTAAACTGCTTAAAAAAGCATTTGAAAACTAAAGTTGCTGTGAGACTTTTAGAAAAATTGCAGGTTTATTTAATTTTAAGTGCTTTAGAGTAACTGAACACTGGAAAAAGCCTGGTTCTCGTATCTGTTTGATTTAAGCTCTTTAAGTAACACTGCCAGACGGAGGCATTTGCTTAGAATATTCATGCATTGGGGTGAATCCTACAATTAGGTGCCCATTCATTTGAAGAAGTTGGTTTATAACAGTACTGTTGAGTGAACCCAGAGCTAAAATAGTGTGTGAAACTCACTGCTCACTTAAATACAAATATTTACCTGTTAAAAACTCTAAAGTTGGCTAACTGTGTCACCAGATAAGTGCTGAACAGTGAATGACCATGGCAGATGTGACAGAAAAGAATATTGATCCTTGTGAGATGAAGGACTGGTTGGAGAGGGCATTAACGCTGCTCACAGAATCCTTAAATCCATCTGGTGAACAGGTGGACTGCATGAACTCAAAAGAGTTAATGGACGAGCTGAAGGATGTAGCAGAGAGTGTGACCTCTACAGCCAGAACAAAGTCAAGCTTTGACCAGCTGGCTAAGTTAGCACTCTTATTGAAGGCAACATTTCATAGGGAGGTGAACAGAGCTGACGACCTTGCAATAAGGTTAAACAGTGAAACAGAGGAGTATCTAAAGCTCATGGCACAGTCTAAATTTGATCAGGAGACCCGTGCGAATGAGTTACAACATGACAGAGAGCTCTCACAAGCTCAGCTGTCGTTACAAGCTCACTCATATGAGGAGAAGATAAGGGAAAGAGAGACTAAGTACCAGGCACTGTTTTCAGACAATGAGGCGCTACAACAACAGTTGCAGCTCACATCAAAAGCTCTGAACGAGTGCAGATTGGAAAAGGAGGCGTTAGTCCAACAAGGCATGCGTTTACAAAGTGAATGTCATACATCACAGGAACGCTTAAAAGCCTGTGAGGTGAAACTAGCCGCTGCAACAAATGAGATTTCTGACGTGGGACGAGGTTGTCTGGAACTCAAAGATGAACAAGGTCAGAGTCCAGGTCACCCACCACCACCTCAGAAGGATTTTGCTGCACCTCCTGCTCTTAATCCCATTCCGTCACCTCCACATGTGTCTAGCGACACACCTCCACGTGCCATTTTGGTTCCTACGGTACCGATAATACAGCCTTTGCTCCCAATTTTGGATTTGCACAAAATTGCAAAATATGTCAACCGCTTTGAGCCAGGGCCGATGGGTTCAACTGACACTAAGGCCTATCTGTACAACCTTGACTTCCAATTAAGAAGCTATCCCAATACTACAGTTGAGGATAAAGTAGGTTTGATCAGGTTCACTTCATCCAGGACGGTGTTTTCCTTCATATGCATTTAAAGCACCTAACAGAAACACTCAAACACAAACCATTTTCTTTTCTATCCCCAGTCATGCTCTCAAGCTGACCGTAAGGCAGATGTTATGATACGAACGTGAAAGTTAAATTGTCAGGCTCGGTCTCGACGAGTCCGGTTGAATTTATGGAAGTCAGATCAGCCTGGAAACGTCATTCGATTGATCAGAGCTCCGTCATTCACAGGAGTTTTCTGACGAGGAGGAAGACATCGACGCCCTGATGTCAGCCCACAGCCAGAGCGCCGGCCGGAGCCTCAGCAGCGCCGTGTCAACGGTAACGCCCGAGTTCACGTACAGTTCAAACGTGTCCTTTCTCTGTTCATACACTGAGATTGTCAATATAATGTGATCCTTGTAATGGAAACGTGTTGCATTTAAACAAACTTGCAGTTCATGCTGTGTGACGCAGATGGTGGAGACATGTTTTTATAGGCCAATGAGATATTTGTCACAACTCATTGCTGTAAGGCAGACATTATTAGTTTTGCTTGTGTCTCTGTCTGTTAAAATGTCTCATGAACCACAGCACAAATTTTAATGAAAATTTCAGGAAATAATCACTGAATGTGCATCAATAACTAGGGATGCACAATATTATCGGCATTGTATCGGTATCGGACGATATTAGCGATAAAGTTAAATATCGGACATCGGCCATTCCATAAAAAAAACTCACCGATATAAAAGGCTTCTTTTTTAAGTTAGTTTTTAATTTAAGAAACAGTCAAATATATCTATTAAAGCACCAATACTTATGTGCTTTTCACTTGGCGCTTGTGAACAGGTTGAGTTGATTAAATTGATTGAATTGAAAATTAACAAGTTTGCACTGTTTGTGTGTTGTTATTGTGTTAGAGAGAGTAAATGTCATGAATAAATTTGACATTAAACATAATCCAAGTTGAAGTGTTACATCATTTTCATCCCCCTTTTTGGCATCTGTATCTGGTAGCAGGCCAAATTGATAAAGACCATGCAGAATAATGTAGTATTTTAATATCACAGCAGAGAAAGATATGTAGTCTCTGTAAGTAGGTCTAGGGGAAAAAATATTGGTATCAGTTATTGGCCAAATAAGTTTTAACATATTGGCATATCAGATATCAGCCAAAAATCCAATATTCTGCATCCCTATCAATAACTAATTAACTTTTGGAGCTAATCTAATTTTATGTGGTGACTACAACAAATCAACTTTAGGCAAAACAAAAATGTCCACACCTCAGTCAGTTTTAGAGCTACTGAGATATAATTTGATGTAGTAGCTGAGTCATTCAGAGCAAATACTCTGAGAGCAATGTCTCCAGATACAGTATGAGATTACACATACCTTGTATATTTTTAGGATTTGACCACAACCCCATGGTTTCTCAACGTAGGCTGATCTTAGTCTAAAACTCTGGCATTGGGCGACACCAAATATCTTAGAAATATCATCGTTTCTAGTAACTGCTCTTAGTCAGGTCGAACGTCATAAAGTCAGGGTTGGTCAGTGACAATGTGTAGAGCTGTCATTTATAACCGGAGCCCGCCACAGCTTGATCCGGATTCGGACCGGGTCGGGTCATGATAATGTGCTTAATGTGCGGGCCGGTCTCGTCCTTTGCTGTGGTTTTACAAATCATACAGCACAAATAAAACTAAATAAGAATGCACAATATAAAATTGTGTTCATCTACTTGTAGAGGAGGAGGCAGTAAGTTTATATGTTGAGAGGATGAAGAAAGAAAGGAGTGCAGCAGTTAATCAGACTGTGAAGAGATCGTCTTGCGTAATAATTGCGCACGTGAGCTCAGGCTTCTATGATGCAGTTTTGTGAGTCACAAAGAAAACTAAATAAAAATACACAATATAAAATTGTGTTAATCTACTTGGAGAGGAGGAGGCAGGTCCGACCGGCCGGTTTAAAGAGGTCAAAAAAAGTTGTGTTAAGCTCAGCTGGATCAGCGGATCACCGGCCGCGTGCGTCCGCTGATCCGCCGGTTGAAATGGACCTGCGACCTGTCCAGGGTGTCCCCAAATTTATGCACAGTGATGGCTGGACATGGGCACCAGCGACCCCCGCTACCCGAAAAGGAAAAAGCAGGTAAAGATAATGGATGAACGGATGGATGGATGGATGGATGGATGGATGGATGGATGGATGGATGGAT
>NC_056510.1:25981183-25983951 GCF_014905685.2 Nematolebias whitei
GGATGGATGGATGGATGGATGGATGGATGGATGGATGGATGGATGGATGGATGGATGGATGGATGGATGGATGGATGGATGGATGGATGGATGGATGGATTGATTTGCGGATCATCGGCCTCACGTGTCTCCACACCTGCTCTCATCTGCAGTGAAGGAAGTAGCAGCATCTACAAAAACCGAAGCGAACAGCACGTTCAATTAAAATAGCCTTGTTTTATATTTTTCCAAATAACTTTGCTCTTAAAATATTTTGTTCATCTGTATAATAGTCTGTCTTTAGAGTTGATTTTTTTAGGCTATTCATTTTGTACGTTAATATCCATTTGGTGAAACAAGAAATCTTATATCCTCCTTTCTTTGAAATACGTTTTTAGAATATCATGTCAAACTGATTTGCTTACAAATGCAGTAAAAGCTTAATAAAAGCAATGTTGTTTATTTTATTTATTTTTTTCGGAGTCAGGCCTGTAATTACAGTTAATTTGATCAGATTGAGTCGGGTTCGGAAAAAATGGCTATGGGCTGGGGCCGAGTCGGGTCAGATTGTTTAAAGCCCGACTAATGTTTCTTTTCTCGCACAGTGGATGTTTCTTCAAGCATACCGGTAAAGGCAGAATGTATATGTTGGAGATGATTTAGTTGCACATTATTGTCAGAGTTTATCAGCAGACAGCTGTGTTGAACTGAAACAGTGAAAAACTTCTGCAGCTGTTTTTCTCACCAAAAAGCCAAATGTTATTTTCCTTTGGAATTTGTTCAGACTTTAAACAGAAGAGGAAAAAGGCTACATTTCTAAATGTGTTTTGGATGTTTAGCTAGTTTCCATTTTCATCTACAAAACAAAAGCACATAATATTACAGCAACTATAACACTGGCTCTTTACATTTCTGACTGCAGCATCCGTTTCACTTTTTGCTGATTGATTGCATTCTGCAGCTCTTCTCCTAAGTGTTTCTTGCCTGGGGACACGTTAACATTTGAACTAAAGGATCTGACCTGAGCAACCGCTGAAGCTGCTGATGGCAATCAATGATACGAGGCAAACCACCCCCAAGAGCAAACTGATGCAGAGATACGCTGCTGCTGCGTAACTATTGATGCTACACTTTGCATTCAAATCTGTTGCTTCAGCCGGAAAATTACGCTTCACTGAAACATGAATCCAAACAACAGTCTCGGACTTTTAACGCACGCAGGTCTTTTGCTAATGGTATTGAAGTTCCACTTTTTAAAATAAAATATTTATGTAATCTTCTTCAACAGCGTTGAAGAACTAAAGGTTGGAAGCAGATTAAAGGTGACTCGTAGTTCGTTTCGCTGCATAAATGAGCTGACAGGAAACAACACAGAGCTCTGATGAAATCTGCCCCTGAAGCGTGTTTATATATTAAATAGAAGTTTTTAGAAACAAAAAAAAAGTGTTTGTAAGATCTGCTTTTAGGCTTTAAGGATTTTTTTTATTTTTTATCAAACACTTTAGTTTTTATTTTTAGACTTTTCTTGGGTGCACTTCATTTCTGCACACTTGTTTCTTACTGTTTGCGTTTTCTGTGCATCTCTCTTGATTTCACTGCTGATTCCAGATGAGTTGTACTCTCTGTGGTTTTATATGATAATCGCCATGGTAACAGTGTGTAATGGGGTTTCCTGGTGCTGGTAGCCTGGCTCTCTGCATTGATCCTCAACAAGCTCCTTCTCTTTATTTCTTATTTCCGCTCCTGTTGGTAAATCCCAGTCCTCCACTCCTGGCTCTGAAAGAAGGTGGTACCTTAATGTCCCCGACTCGGATGCTGAGACTGTGAGTCTCCTCTTTGACATTTGCGCATGCACTTGTTTCCACTACAATAATGAAACATGAGCAGCGCAGCATGAATGTTGCATGGCTCGTTCAATATTATATTAAGATTTATTTTACCTGATTAGAGCTGATTCTCCTCATTGTACTGTACCTGCATGCTCAGTTCATGTTTGTGTTTGGTCTTCCTGTTTAAACCTAAACTCGTCACAGAAAGAAGTTAATTAATTATCTTGGCTGGTTCCTGCAGGAATTAAACCTTACTGAATAAAAAGAAAAACATATTAATTCTGCCAGTTTTAGCCAGTCAAGTTGAACAGTTTTTTAGGGACATAATTACCGGCTGCTGTTGATCTAAAGTCTTTTTTTTTTCTGAAATTGATTTTGCAGAAACAAAGTCGTAGTCAAAATTAGGCTTGTTGTTGTCTTTTATTTGTGTCTTATATTATATTCTGACATAAGATTTATCTGTAATTAGTTAAAGTAGTCCCTCGCTACTTGGTTTATCACAAATTAGCTCTATCGCGGTTTTTCAAAATAAGACTGGACATGACACACAATTGGCTGATTGATGGATGAGCCACACGATCAGCATGGAATTTTTTTTATTTTAAATACATTATTTAAAATTATTTAGCACCTGCTGCACATTTGTGCAGCCCAGAGCAGCAGAAAAAGCTTCATCCTGCAGCTTTGTGCAGCCCACACTGCAGGATAAACTCCCTGCTGCAGCTGATCAGCTGTTCAGATGCAGAGTGTAGAAGTGGGCGTGGCCAAGAGCGCTTGCAGGTGGCAAAGAGTAGAGGATGCAGGGAGCTGAAATCATTACATTCGGTGCTCTTTTAGTGTTAAGAGTTTAGAAACATTGTTTAGAATATAGCAAGAGTGTGGGAAGGGTTTAAAATGCTTATATATATATGTATATATATATATATATATATATATATGTATATATATATATATATATAT
>NC_056510.1:25984051-25985763 GCF_014905685.2 Nematolebias whitei
ATATATGTATATATATATATGTATATATATATATATGTATATATATATATATATATATATATATATAAAGATAATTCATTTTAGTGTAAATAAGTCTCTAAATTAACTTTTAAAATGTTTGTTGGAAGAAAAAAATAAGACTCCATTTTAAAATCAACCAAACTGCAAGCATCTTCTTGAGCTTAAAATTAATGTATTGCTCATTATCACCAATTATGGCACCACAAAGTTAGAAAAAAACTTCATATTATGCATTTGCTCTTGATTGTATGATGGAAGTGATGTAAAATGATCTAACCCTCTCTTAGACCACTGCTCTACAGATATTTATTTCACCGTGTGATTAAAGAAACACCTCCAGCCTTCTCCCCGTCTCACACCTCTGCCCTGATGTCTCGTATTGGCCTCACAGAGCAGCATCAACAGCATGATGAGCATGTACAGCGAGACTGGTGACTATGGCAACGCCAAGGTGAGCGGCGAGATCCTCCTGAACATCGGCTACAACTATAAAACAGGCGCCCTCAACATCCATGTGAAAGAATGTCACAATCTGGGGACGGGAGACGAGAGGCGGCAGCGCACGGATGCGTAAGAACGTTTTTCCACCACCTGATGACAACAGCTGACATTTAACCTCTGATAACAACGTTCATGTCAAAGGTTAAATTGTATTCTTCATTTTGTTGTCGTGGTAGATATGTGAAAACGTACCTGCTGCCTGACACATCACGGCAGAGCAAGAGGAAGACTAGCATCAAACCCAATACCATTAACCCCATTTTCAATGAGAACCTGAGGGTCTGTGTTAGAAAAGTAACACTCAAAAAGTTTAAATCTGTCTTTTCATCATGAAGCCTGATTGAGCTGGTGTTTTGTTGTTTTCCAGTATGTGATCAGCCGCTCGCAGCTGGAGACTCGGACCCTGCAGGTGTCTGTGTGGCACCACGACCGCTTTGGATACAACAGCTTCCTGGGTGAGGTGGAGCTGACCTTCGACTCGTGGGAGTTTGACTCTCAGATAGAGGAGTGGTACTCTCTGCAGCCCAGGGTAGGAGCCTCAGTCAGCACTGCTCATCATCCTTATCCAACCTGTGGAGAAGCTTCAGAGGTTTGTGGTTATTTATTTTCATGTGTAGGTGGAGAGCAGTATAGACGCCACGATGCAGTACAAAGGAGAGCTGACGGTGGTACTGAAGTACATACCCGCAGAGAAAAACCTCACGCTTCCTCTGGACCAAGTTCAAGGTATATTTGTATACATTTCCTTAAAACTGCCACAACCTCTTCAAATTTACCTGGTCTGGAAGGGTCATGGTCTTTACATGTATTGCCTACTGCCAAGAAAGACAGGCGACCATGTAACAATAGTGTCTGTGTGCTTACCGTATCTTTCAGCCTATAAGTCGCAGTTTGTTTGGGGTTTTTTGCATAATTTACATGCCCTGCGACTTCTAGGCCCAAAGCGACATATTTATGGATTTTCTCCCCACATTTATAAACCAATTTTTGCTGAGATATGACCGTTTTCATTCATTCTGACTGAAACAATTTGAACAGTACCATTTTTAGCCACTAGATGGCAGCAAAGTAGTAGTAGTAGTAGTAGTAGTAGTAGTAGTAGTAGTAGTAGTAGTAGTAGTAGTAGTAGTATGACATGCCGTTGTATCATATAATAGGTAAACATGGCTATAATGACAAATTAAAAAAAA
>NC_056510.1:25985863-26000761 GCF_014905685.2 Nematolebias whitei
TATATATATATATATCAGAAATGTTGGTGTAAGATGTTTGATTGAGATGAAAAATAGTTTTTAAAGCCTCCGTTCAGAGAAGAAACCTTGTGCTTTTCTTTGTTCCATCTCATTATCACATTAATTAGTTGATTTATATGTGCTGGATTCATCACCTTTATTCCTATTGTGAATAATTTGTGAATGTCTGAGCCACAATCCAGGATAATTGATCGTCTATATACAAATAAAGAGCGTCTGACGGGGTTTGAAGATTATTAGGGGATACAAGTGTTTTTCTTTTTAATTATTATTTTGCTGCTCCTTTTTAAACAAAGCAGCTTCTTCAGATGTTTATTGTTCCCCTTGTTGCTTGCGTCAGACAGTAATAATGAACTTTTATTGTTCCAAAACCTATTTTGTGCTTTCCAGATATGTAAGCTACATGCCATTGACGCTAATGCACCTCCATACCATCAGAGAGGAAGGCCTTTGAATTGTGCATTGGTAACAGCCTGCATGGTCTCTTTTCTTTATAGTACAGAAGACATTAGCTTTTCTCCAAAAAAAGAAAAAAATGATTTGACTGATCACCAAACTTTTTTCTACTTCGCCTCAGTTTGTTTTAAACAAGTTTTGGTCCAGAGAAGATACCAGGGTGTCTGGATGGTGCTCACATGTGGTTTCTTTTTGTTCTTGATTGAGCGTTCGTGGATGGCATGGTGAACTGTGTTTGATTTGTGGAAGTGTTCCTGAGCTCATACAGTGATGACCTGTTTTGAATGAAGTTCAGGGCCTGAAGATCAAGGACCCGCATATTGACCTTCAACCTTGTCCTTGGAGCTCAGAGACTTCTTTTAAATCTTTTGATGATATAGAGAATTGTAGATGGTAGATTCAAAGTTTTCCCAATTTTACATGAAGTTGTTCCTATTTTTAGACATATGTTTTCACTGCCCGTCTTTACTTCTAAGATCTTCAGCCTCTCTAACATGCTCTTTTTATAACCAGCTCTCTGACTGACCTGTTGCCAGAAACTCTGATAATTTACAAAAAGCTCCTCCAGCTGTTTCTTATATGCACCACTTACATTTACAGCTTTTGTTGCTTCTGTTTCCACTTTCTTGTGATGTTTCCATTAAATTCAAAACTACCTAATATGCTAAGAGGAAAAAGTAAACCATCTTAGTTTAAACATTTGATATGTTTACTATTTTACAGTGTGAATACAATGTGGGTTTATGAGATGTGAAAATCATTGCATCATGTTTGTATTTACATTGTACACAAAGTCCCAGCTTTTTTTGGAATTGGTGTTTATACATATATCTATGACAATATTTATACTGCAATACATCCCCTGGTCATCAATCCACAATGCTGCCGTAAAGACATCCCGTCATAATGTAAATTGTCACAGCAGCACTCCTTTAAATTGATTCATTTGGCTTCTATGCCGTATCTGCTGAGGCTGTTTTATCAGGGTCTCAAGAATGGCTCCCTAAAGATAACCGAGCCTTTACACAGCAATCAGGCTGCAGGCAAGAGAAGGAAACAAATGGGCGAGTAAAGTGGGAGAGAAGCCAATGAATGCAGGGAATCCCTGATTTTCTCCGCACGCAGGCAGACAGGCTCACTGAGCAGAGCAGGAAGAAACCCCGGGGAGTGCAGTCACACCGCATTAGAGGTCTGCGTCTCCAGGATGAGACAAGGGAAAACAGAGCTGCTTTTGCATGCACAGATGAGCATGCACATGCACTGACATGTACGTGTGTTATTATTGTGGTAGACATTTCAGGCTGCAACTCACTGTGTAAGACCAATACTGTTTCCTTAAATAAAAAAAAAATGATTGAGCTGCATGTTAGGTCAGAAGTGCTTTATTATCAGTGTCACTTTGTGGCATTTGGCTAAGCCATAAAATATTTATTAAATTAATTTAAATTAAAACAGAATTCACCCTCAAATAACCTGATGACTTGATCTGACAAACCTAAATGAGTAAATTGTTTTTTATGTTGATGCTGCCACTCATAAAACAGACATGAGGTGCGAGAGCCAATATTTTCACGAGCCATTAAATCATGACGTTGCACGTGCGTGTGTTCAGTTCTCTATTACCAAACTCACGAACCACATGGCAGATTTTAATGAAACTTTCCAAAAGTTATCATTAGATAAATCTTCAAATGATAACATTTTAAAGTCAACCCAACTCAAAGATGGCTGTCACAGCTAATGAGCGTTAGCAAACCCAACAGTGGCTACAGCTCGGTCAGTTTTACAGACGTGAACTAAAATTTGGTGTGGTCGTAGCTTTGAGTCTTCCTTAACACACATTTTGAGCACGACCAGATTGCCCCAAATCTCAGTTTTGAAAGCAAGTAATCGTTGATACTTTCCTCACACTTTTTACTTTGTGTCACCCACAGTAAAGAAAAGCATACAAAAAAAATGTAAAGAAAGAAGAAACAAACCAAATTTGATAACTAGATTAATGGTTTGTTCACTAAAGTACTTGAAAGATTCAACTGCCATGTTAGACATTAATAAAACAATAATGTACATGTTCTGTCTTCTTGATTATTTGCAAATGAAGTGTATTCCAAACCTTATACTCCTGCTAGCAATGACTATCTTTGCTTCGTAGTGGTAATTGCTATATTTCAAAACTAATTTTGTGTGATTTTGTGATGTTTAAACCATATTTAACATCAAAATGAAACTGGGATCTTACACAAAGTATCAAGTGAAGAAGCTTCTTTTGATATTTGACGTATTTGAAACAGAAACCACCAGCTCTATGAGGAGCCGTGTAGTGTGTGCGGGAGAGAAAATAGATTATGTCGTACACGGCACCTCATACTTTTTGCCTAAAACAAACAAGTCAGATTGATGGCAGTATTAAATAGTTTTATTAGCTGCACAGTGGCCTGTTGGTTATCATTGTTGACTTGGAGTAAAAAATAATGTTGCTAGTTTGACTCCTGTCTGGGGTGTTTCTGTTAGGAGTTTGCATGCCCTCTCATGCACTGCTAGGTTATCAACGTCAAGGTCAAGCTTTCTTTATTGTCATTCCATCCCATGTGGTACATAAGGTGGAATGACATTGTGTACACAGGGTCCCAGTTACATTCAACAAAAGTATAAATTGTAAAAGTGCAACAGTAATAAATTCTAAGATATGAACTAAGAAAAACGTTAAACTAAGAATACGCTAAGCACTAATAGTACAAAAACAATGAGCCAAACAACAGCAGCACGAACATGAGTCTGTGTGAGCAGATGAGGACGAATTAACACAGCAGCATGAAATAAATCAGCAGTGTGAGATCAGCAGCATGGATAATCAGCAGCACATATCAACAACCAAGTGGCATTACAGTGATTTTTTTCACAGTGATTATCCTGATTAGAGATTCATGAGTCTAGCAGCTTCAGGATAAAAGCTGTTCCTCAGTTTAGTGGTTCTACACTTAATGCTCCTTAACCTCCTTCCTGAGGGGAGCGGGGCAAAAAGTGTGTGTGCTGGGTGAGTGGGGTCCTTCATGATGCAGGTGTCTCTCTTCCTGCATCTGGAGGTGTAGATGTCTGTGACGTGGGTACTGATGTCTCTAAATTAAATGAATGTCTGGTTGTCTTGTTCGTCTCCGTGTGGCCATGTAGGCCATGCGTGTACTCCACCTTTTGCTTGAATGACGGCTGAAGAAAATGCATGGATGTTTTTCAATGTATCTTAGCCTTTTTGCCTCCCTTCAGATGTGAAATCATCTTTAAATCGAACGCCATGGTGAATGGTTCTGGATTGTTAATTGTGATGATGGTCATATTCTTTCATTTCTCCCTGCTTTTTATACATACATATAAATAAATAAATAAAAAACAGCATAAAAAATAAAGTAAAAGTCATCTATCAGAAGTCGGAAAGCTCTTCTGCTCTCAGCCTCTGTGTAACAGAGCTGTTGACCACCTTATGAATAAATCCTGTCTTCATTGTTAATTCTCTTTTTATTCACAAACCAGGGAGCAGTCATGCATCTTATATCTCTGCCGTAAACTCATGAATATTGTCCTGATTCCATCCAGATTAAATCTGCTGATAGTTTGACTTTCTGCGTGCAAGCTCCTCTATGCTGCTGCACTGAATAGTATCTGATCTGCAGTGTTTTGAGGGGTTTCCCTCCCTCCCACTCACTGATGGTGCTGTTTTCCATATAGCTCTACAAAGCATGCTGCACGGGGATTTAGCATGCAGCATAAAACCCTGTTTGGCCTCAGAGATGCATCACACATTCAATCTGGGCAGCAGCGAGGCAATCAGTTGGAAACCTATCAGCAAAACCCTACACATGTAGCATGGGGGGAGGGGGGACACCTCAAAAGCAGAACTGTAATGTGGAGTCTGCTCTGAAAGAAATGGTTCAGTCCAGTAATAGATTCTGGGAGTGAGGTCAGGGAGTGCACCTATTCTTTTCTTTCTTTTCTTTGCACTCTTGAATCGTTGAATGCAAGGATGGATTCATCTGTGAGCACGTTGTGCAGCTGAAGTTAAAGGATGCAACGAGATGACATGACATGCAAACATAATTATAGTTCCGGCTCAGCAAAGAATCAAAAATATCTTCATTTATTTCAAATTAAATGATAATGTTGGCCTTTTACTTCCTGCTGCTTGCAGACCAGGATGTGCTGCTTGGAAAAGTCAACACAGCTTAGTGCACATTGAACTCAAACATTAATTAGACTCATTGTTGGCAAGTCACACAATAATATTGCATTTAGTCAAGAAATATATTTGAAAATATTAAAGCAAGCGGTAATGACATCAATGAATCCAATAAATTAACTGTAATTAAACCACATGGTGTGCAACAAATAAGCACAACAAAAATAAAAGGTAAAAAAAAAACTGGGATGTGAAATTCTGTCCTGTTTTGTGAACAAGAACAAATTATGTGTAAAAATACAACTTGGAGGGTTACAGAGCTATTTAAACCAGTGTCAAATAAAATATTCATGCCGACGTTTAAATTTAAAATATGCTCAATTTGGACATGAATAATCTACTTATGGCATTTCTACACAAGTTAATTACAATTTGTTTGGGAAAGATTAGTCATATAACAGATACAGAGTAATTAGGGGAAAAAAACAAGCATTTTGACAAACTAATTAATTAAAATAATGCAGCAATATATTTGACCAAAATGAGGATGATGAGTATTTGATACATAGGATTAGAATTATAGCGAATGTGGTTCTGCAGCTGGTAAGCTCAGTGTGACATGAACACACATAAAAAGCAGCTAAACTTAGCTGTGGCAGCAAACGCTAAGGCTATGTGTCATTCTTAGACTAAATCTGACAAGTTGATCGTTTTAATGATTTGTTCGGTTTTTGGCTCAGCGACTTCATAATCTTAATCGAGAACATAGTACATCTTTAGTTTATGTGAAATCTTCTGTCCGTCTCACTCAAATTTTTTTAAAGAGCAAAGTTAGTTCAAGCTCTTATCTCAAACTCCAACTTTAAACTTCGCCAGACTTCTAACTCATTAAGAAGTTTTTATGTTTCCCTCAGTAAAACAATAATGGTATTTAATCCATTTTAACAGCTGTAATTGGCTGTTTTCTTGATGCGGGCTCGACTTACAGCTTACATTTGTTTTAAACTGTTCAGTGGGTCTGTGTCCACTGCAGCATCCTGATGCTATTCTCTCCCAAACTAGTCTAAAAGTACGTCACTTTGCAGGTTGCCAGTGTTGACATAAACACCTTTTCACTTGATTTTTAAGTAATGTACAACATTTTTTGTTCATATAAAAACGTACACGACATTTAAAATTACAGTCTTGCAGTGGTTGTGACCTTTATTCCAGAGAAATTAGGATTAACAGGAGGCACAACTATTGCATAAATCTGCAAGGAGACGATTGTGTTAAATAGTTTGTTCCCATGTGATAAATAATCCTTCACTTTGTAGTCTGTACAGAGCTTAATGTTGTGTTCCCCTTTCACATATTTACACAGTTCTTTGTATTTTACAAATGCAGCACATGTTAAGTGTCCCTCTCTGCTGTGCTTAAGCTCTGCCTCCACTGCCCCTCTCTCTCAAGAGAGAGACGTGAACAAACAGGGTAGGAATGGTGCGCTCCGTTTGTGCTTGAAAGTAAGAATTTAAAAGTTGCATGCCAAATAAGTTTAATTGTTTTAACATGAAGCAAATGTTATGACCTTGAAGTGGTTAGAATTTATTACTCACAAAAAACCTAACTAAAACTCAAAAAGCTAGTTAAAAGGTTATTTCCAAGATGTGCCAAGCTAAGAGCTAAGTTTCTGAACATTAGGATTCAGTAATTGTCTCTGATTTAAATAAAACACAGATTGTATTATAGTAGACTGTTTTTCTGTCAAAATGATTTGCATTAAAAAAAATATTTGCTGTGTACTAATTTCAGTGGTGGAGAAAGTACTCACTGTGCTTAAGTAAAAGTACAAGTAAACAGACAAAAATGTACTCTAGTAAAAGTAGAAGTACCACATTGACATTTTTACTTAAGTAAAAGTAAATAAGTACTTGCTTTTAAAAATACTTAAAGTATTAAAAGTAAAAGTACTTGCTGAATGTATTGCCTAATACAATGGTCTACAATATCATTAAGTGTGCCTACTGTATGTATATTTTCTGTAATACATTAATAGTGTTGAGTCAATTTATTGAACGATGCTGCAGATAATACATGTTTTTATTGTGTTTACTCTGTGACACAGTTCACACTTGGACTTGTGATTCTGTGCATCAGAATTTCAGGGATGACCTGCAGAGTTAAATGTCATTAAGCAAAATAAGAAAGAGGAATGATTATACCTTTGAAAGTTTTTATTTAACACAAAGTAAAACCAATGTGTCATTTTAACTGCAGTAAACACATTTAAGTAAAAGTTGTCTGACAGAAAAAAGGTTCATTAGACACAACTAACAAAGGAGTATCTGATCATTTCAACTCCAGTTTGTCATCAACTCTAGTTCAAATACTGTCTATTCAACCTTGTAATGGGTCAATAGTGAACAATATTTAACTTCCTGACACCATTTTCAAAACTTGGACCTGAGTGTTGAGCCATTTGGAGACATCTCTTGTCTCCTAACATCATGAACTGACACATTTTAATATTGCAACAAGAATTTCTTGTTCAAGATCAGAAGAAGTTGTTTTTCAAAGATTTTTGAGTCCAGTCTGTCTATTTTGATAAATAACATCTGTCCTGCTGTACTGAGCAGCCTTTCAATAAGGCCATGGGTGGTGTGTATCTTCTGGCTGACTCTTCGTGGTGGAATCCATTTTGGGTGTGTTAGTGGTCCTGTGGATGTTCCCAATGCAATGACGTTTATATTAGAATATATGTCATTGGTCCAGCTCTTCTTGAAGGTGGGTCTAACGTTACCTGTCCACTTCGCAGTGATTCAATGGACCAACTCCCCTCTCACCATTGGTTCCTAAAACTAACAAACAAATATAAAAAAAAAAACACAACGTGAATGTAATTTGTAACACAACATATTATAGAAATGTAGTGTAGCAGAAAGTACAGATACTTCATGTAAAATGTAATGGAGTAAAAGTCAAAAATACCCACGTTTCACTCTGCTTAAATAAAGTACAGATACATGAAAAATGTACTTAAGTACAGTAACAAAGTATTTGTACTTCATTACATTCCACTTCTGGCTAATTTTTAATCTGTAGTTTAGCATTGCACTGTTTTTAAGGTCTGAGTGTTGAAATTAAAATTTAAAATTCCTGGTTTAAACGTCTAGATTTCTTTTGCGAACATGATCTCCAGCAAATAAACTCTTAAGGAAACTGAAAAACAAAAATGATCACAGTGAAAAATGGTTTAAACATCCCAGATCTTTAATGGTCACTTTAATTGTGCATCCTTCTCCTTAATGTTTCAGCGCACAATGAAACAAAATCATAACTCAAAGCTAATTATGTAAAAACAATAAAACTCCCATAAGCATCTGTTTGACTTAAAATTTTACACACAGAACAGTTGTTACACTAAGATTATTGCTAACACTTCAATTCAATTCAGTTTATTTATATAGCACCAAGTCACAACAGAAGTCATCTCAGGGCACTGAACAAAGACAGTCATATATATATATATAATGTAAGTTAAGAACAATAATTATCTTCTCTGAGCAGAGGATGGACTTTACCCCATCAAGTTCCTTAAAAAGATGAAGTGCAGCACAATGTGGCAGGAATGGAGTGTTATGAAATATTCAGCAACATTTGTGAAAGGAGAGAGCTGATTATAACCCCAAGGCTTTTTTTTTTATTCTGACAGCGAGGCTGCAGCAACTGCAGCAGAGGCCATATCTGAATCTGGGTTAATAAGATCCTGCCTTGATCTTAAAAGCTCTCATCTGTTGTTTTCTTATCGAGCTCACAGAGCTGAAGCTGTGAGAAACACATTTGCGTAACACGAGTGATAATACTAAAATGCAAATGTACAGTAGTTTTAGAACAGTTCCACAAAGATCAGCTTTTTTACAATTATGCTGAGTAAAGTTACAGTTTAAGTTTCACAGATAAGGTTTGTTTTCCAAAACACATCCAACATTTGAACCACATCAGTTTACAGCGTGGTTTTAAACTTTGCCAATGACAGACGATGGATTCAAATCTGACTTCTCTCTGTTTTCTGTTTTGGCAAAGGAGGAAATTTGTTTCACACAGCACGCATGGATGATTATACTGGAGACCGAAGGTTAAAAAAAATCAACATCACTGACTATATAAAGCTTTAAATGCCTTCATATTTACTCAAATAAAGCACAAGTTGATTTATTAAGGATGCACTGTGAAGTGAAAATGAATGGGTTGTTCTGATTTGTTTAATGAATGATTTAAAATAATAATCTACTCTAAATGTGCACATTCTGATTGTTTCCTCCCTTGGACGATCAGCTGAAAACATGAAAGCTCAGACGCCATTCAGATTTACAAGGTGGGATAAAAAGTTGAGAAAAAGGATGAGATCGAAGACAATCAAATTGTGAGAATGTCACTAATATCAGCAAACAATTAATTAAATCAAATGCAAAATGTGAGGGACCTATGGATGCTTGGAAATGCAACATATTTAGCAGCAACCCCAGTGTATTTAAACAGAACTTGTTAAAGAACTTGTAACACTGATCAACTGTGGTGGCCATCTTGACTAGTGTTTACAAAAGGTTATCAGTTTTAGATATACATCCAATCAATACTTTCTTCAAATTTTCATTAAAGTCCACTGAGTAGTTTACTGGTATGACAAACACACAAAGATTAAAAAATATTGGTATCATTTGAAGGGCGAGCATGACATATGTACTGCCTATAAAGTAAGGGACCAAGACAACAGCCTGGTGAGACCCCAACAATCATCACTGTGGAGTGTCAGGTTCCATTGCTAGTTGTGGTAATTTTAATTTATATTTTCATAAAACTGGACAACCACCTGCTTTTGGAGCCACACAAGTCAACATTAGTGAGTGTTAGACACAGACACAAGCAAATACATGATCTCTACTTTTCATGTCAGTAAAGATGCTGCATTATAAATGTTCTGCAGGTGGTCTAACAATGCGTCATTGACAAGCCCCGATAAACAAACATGAAAACAGCTAACCTAAGACTGAAGATCGCAACAAATGGACAACTCTTTACCAAGGCTAAATGTTCTGATAAAATACGTGAATACAGACTTGTAGCTCTGCGACCATAAGTTGTAGACTCCACCACAGTAAGTGATTGAATAGTGGTGACAAACTTCCTGTTCCGTCAGCAGCGATTGAACAAACACAGTAGCCGTGGACACACCTCACTTTACAAGCTCCTTCAAACTCAGAATTGCTCCCATGTTTCCAAGAATCATAAGCTCTCACCTCCTTCATATGGAGAATGAACCTATTCATTGTGTTGAATCAGCTGAAACAAATATTGACTGAGTCAAACAGAACAGATGTTATATGAGACAATGAAAAGACTGGAGGACAGATGTTCACAGATGCTCCAGATGTCCTTGATAAACATCTGTCAGCTTGAAGAACTCATTTGATTGATTATAACACAAACAAAAATAAGAGTATTTTTCTGTAGAGCATTCACCTCAATAATCTAACATGTGCACAATGTAACAAAACATTCATTTTAACCTTTAAATCAAAAAAGACCCTAAATTGAACATTTAGTTTGTTGTTTCTTGCAGTTTGATTAGGATAGTTTTATTTGGATACATTAAGTTTTAGCTAAAGATTCAGCCCATTAAAAGGTTTTGAACATGGGGTTTTGATCGCCACCATCATGTTTTATAATACCGTGTCAACTACGAAAGCAATTTTCTTCCAAACAGCCGTTAACCTTCAAGAAAGCATTAGCTTCATGCAACAATGAGCCCAGTGCATCGAGAAGAGAGAAAAAATATGTTCTGATCTTTTTGTTTTGTATCATATTTTGTCCTTGGTGCGTTTTATGACTAAAAAGGAGGTCAGAAGTCTGAATGTGTTCGTGAAGGTGTTTTTCTTTTTGGTAGGCTTTTATTTTTATATGTCGTAACAAAGAAAACCAAACAACCATCCAAATTCTCCATCTCCAGCGCTGCTCTCTCTCTCTCGTTGCTGGTTTGTTAAGATGACTGGTAGCCTCCAGTAACCCCCCAAAGCTATGCAGCTTTTTCCTCCTAATCAGCAGGTGAACTCACACCAGCAGGATCTGAACAAAAACAATGCTCGATAGTTCAGTGAAGGTTAAAAGAAAACAGTGTGGGGAGGATAGGAGAGGCTGCTGATGATGTTATTTCGGTTTTCTTATTTTCTGCTCCATTTAGCCCTGCAGGAAATGGTGCAGCCCCGAAGGCCTGCTAGGTCATTACTGAAGCACGCTCTGATGGGAGCGGTAATGTTGCGACCACTGTGACATGCGGGCTCGGTATCTGTGAGGCCAGCCTTTTAATTGGTAGTCATTTCTAGTCACACAGTTGTCATTAATAAAGGTGGCATATGCGCTAAAACAATCCTCGGATAAGAGCTGAAATATAATGTGTAGTTGATATGTAATTAGCAGTACTTTAGCATTCACTAAAGTTGTGATTCAGGCTCTTCGTCCAGACCTAGACGAACATTTCTGCTGCTTTTTTAACCGTTTGATCACTTGCTGGGTGGACTTCAGTAGTGAACCATCTGTTCTGATAGGGGAGTTTGACCTTACATTAATTTTGTTTCACAACTGCCACAGAGAGTAAAGATTATGAATAATAAACATTTTACCTGCTTGAGATACTGTAGCTCTTCGATCAAGATCAGTTTGTAGAAACAGTTTATTTCTGACCTGACTGACTAGTCTAATCCTAACAGGGCCAAGACCAAAGTGGATTGCTGCTAACTCTAGCTACTCTATTTTATAAACTATTTTATAAACTATTCCACTGCTGTCAGTTTGACATTAAATCATTATTCCAGCAGAAATATTATCATATTCCTGCAGGGATCGCCCCGGGCTGCACTGGAAGTGTTGCAGCTTGCTGCTGGTGCAGTTTACACATGCAAAAATCTTACAATTCTGTGTAAATAACTGTTTAACGGGAAACTTACTGCTGTAAGATTTGTAATTGAGACTGTATACAAGTTGTAAGATATATTTGCATAAACCACTTTTAGATTTTTGAGATTAAAGTTAAAACAGCAACGACTACTGCACTCAGACTACAAAGTAGATGTTAGCTGTTACAGTCAATTCAGTGAGAATTAAACAATTTTTTAAACTGAGGTTGTTCAATCTACAACAAGTAATATATGAATTCTTCGTAAGACAGTACTTTAAAATGTCTGAACTCTCACTTGAGCCTCTTGATACTGTAGGAATGGTGGTTTTGTTATTTGTGTTGTGTTCATGTGGGTGGCTGTGGCTGAGTGGTTAGAGCAGTCGTCCTCCAATGCAAGAGTTGGGGGTTCGAATCCACCAGCAGTCACATGCCTAAGTGTCTCTGGGCAAGACACTGAACTCCTCTTTGCCTCTGATGTGTGTCCCATCGGTGTATGAATGTGATAAAGGTCCGATTAGTCTCTTTAGAATGATTTGTTCAGTTAGCTTTGTAGAGATCTAGTAGAGCGCTGTATGAATGGGTAAATGAGGACACCGATTTTATTGTAAAGCACTTCGAATATCTTGATAAGATAGAAAGGTGCTATATAAGTACAGTCCATTTACCATCCATGTCTGTGTTTCCCTGATCCTCTGTTTATGACTCTACAAGATTTGTGTTTCTTTGGTGTCTAGCCCCACCTTGTGTCGTGTTTATGTCCTGCATCTTCAGTCTTTGTCTCCTGGCATCTGTGATCACTCACAGGTGCCTTCACTTTGTCTGATTAGTGTTTCTCTCTATATAAGTCTGTCTCTGTGTTAGTCTTTGTCCTGGCCAACTTCATGGAAAAATTCAATAATAATACCAATATTAAAACCAGGTAAAGATCCTTCAAATCCTTCCAACTATAGACCCATTGCTTTGAATTCACAATTGGGGAAAACAATGGAAAAAATAATAACTAAAAGGCTATATAGTTATTTAGAATTTAATAATCTGTTATCACCAAATCAAAGTGGATTCAGGAAAGGGAGAAACGCAATGGACTCTATTTTATGCCTCGAGTCAGAGATAAGGAAAGCACAAGCTAACAAAGAATCAGTTATTGCAGTCTTTTTCGATATAGAAAAAGCTTATGATACACTTTGGAAAGAAGGTTTATTAGTAAAACTGGAAAAACTTGGGGTAAAAGGAAAACTATTTAATTGGATAAGTAATTTTTTGTTTGAAAGAACAATAGAAGTGCGAGTGGGAAAGGAATTTTCAAGTAAATATATTGTGGAGAATGGTACTCCTCAAGGTAGTGTTTGTAGCCCAGTATTATTCTTGATAATGATCAATGACATATTTGATAAAATAGATCATGGAATCAGTAAATCTTTATATGCGGACGATGGAGCTTTATGGATTCGTGGTCGTAATGTAGAATATCTCAGAAATAAAATGCAAAAGGCAATCAATGAAGTTGAAATATGGTCCAATAACTGGGGTTTTAAACTTTCAACAACAAAATCTCAAGTTATCTGCTTCTCTAGAAAACATAAGTCTATCTCCTTAAAGTTATATGGTCAAAACCTTGAACAGGTTAAGGATATAAGATTTTTAGGCATGATTTTTGATGAAAAACTTACATGGAAGCAACATATAGAAAAAATAAAAATAAAATGTAAAAATGTTAATAATTTATTGCGTTGTTTAACAGGAAGGGAATGGGGAGCAAGTAGGGAAGCATTAGTAAATATATATCAATCACTTATGAGATCAACAATGGACTATGGCAGCATTAGCTATATGGCAGCAGCAGAAACTCATTTAAAACTTCTGGATATAGAACAATCAAAAGTACTCAGAATATGCAGTGGAGCATTTAGAACATCACCAGTTTCAGCTCTACAAGTTGAAATGGGGGAAATGCCTTTACGAATAAGAAGATTGAAACAAATGTTACTATACTGGATTAATATTAAAGGACATGACCAAACACACCCAGTTCATAATATATTACAGGAATGTTGGGAACATCAAAAAACAAATATTTATAGTTTTGGCTGGATAGGTAATATCAAAGCTCACTATGCAGGGTTGCATGAAATAGAATTAAGTCCAACAGTTAATCAATCGTGTATCCATCATTGGTTATATATTTATCCTTCTGTCGATTTATCATTACATAAATTAATCAAAAATAAAGGGAAAAATATTTCAGAAAACTTCTTAGTGCAACAATTCTTTCATAAACAACATATGGATAAAATTATAGTATTTACAGATGGATCAAAAGATCCAGAATCAGGACAAACAGGAGCAGCAGTGTACATCCCAAATCTAAATATAGAGATGAAGAAAAGAACAACAAACAACTTGACAGTATACACAGTAGAATTATTAGCTATAATCATGGGTTTAGAATGGATTGAAAAATATAATGGTCAAAAATATGTCATTGCATCGGATAATATGGCAGTCTTATTAAGCATCAAATCAAGTAAATCAGAAAGACAAGACCTAATTGACAGGGTTTACCACATTCTATATAAACTTCACTTGAGGGAAATATCTGTAGATTTTGTTTGGGTTCCAGCACATGTGGGAGTGGAAGGCAATGAAGGTGCAGACATTCTTGCTAAACAGGCAGTAAAATCTAAAAATGTAAACTATGAAATTCCATTAAGTAAATCTGAGTGTAAAATGATAATAAATAGATATGTTACGAATATATGGCAGGATAATTGGGACATAATTGATACAGGACGACATTTGTATAACATTCAGAAAAAGGTAGGAGGCACAAAGAAAACGGGAAGAAACAGAAAAGTAGAAACAATAATGACCCGAATCAGAATAGGACATACGGGTCTCAATAGCTCTCTTAAAGTAATAGGAAAACATGCCACGGGGTTATGTGATAACTGTAATCTCCCTGAAACAGTAAAACATGTTTTTATGGAATGTTGTGGATATGAATTAGAAAGAAGACATTTCCAAAAAGAAATAACTAAAATGAATATAAAATTTACAATTAATGATATCTTTAGTAGTGATGCTGGTAAAGTCAAAGATCAAATTATTATTTTCTTGAAAAAAACAAATTTAATGGAGAGAATTTAGATGAAATATAGATGTGAAGTTATTTCACAGAATTATTATTATTATTAATATTATTTATTTATATATTTTACATATTATTATTAATTTATTTTGTTTATTTATTTATCTATCTATTTTTATTTTATTTTATTTAATATTACTATTATTATTATTATTGGTTTTTTTTTTTTTTTTT
>NC_056510.1:26000861-26029803 GCF_014905685.2 Nematolebias whitei
TTTTTTTTTTTTTTTTTTTTTTTTTTTTTTTTTTTTTTCTCTCTCCTGTATATCTTCTGCCCACACTCCAGCTCAGTAGGTGGCGGTAATGCACCTTACAGTTGGTCTGCCAACCGCCATAAAACAATACTAGAAGAAGAAGAAGAAGTCTTTGTCCTGGCATTGTCTACTGCTCACTGTTGATGACCTGTCTGTTAGCACCACCTGTCCATTCTTGTTTGGTTTTTGCTGCCCTGTCAGCTCTTTTGTTTTGTTAATAAATCTTTTATTTTTATATAAATCCTGAGTGCCTGCTTGCCTGCACACTGGGTTCACCAGCATCAATCGTGACAGATACTCGTCTTCATTTGAGGACATTAGCTTCCCTGCACAAGATTTTTTTACTTTGTTCAACTTAGTTGTCCTTATTCAGGACACTTACTTTTAATCTTTAATTTAACAAAATAAACTTTTATTCGTTTTTATTTCTGATTTGTAAAGTGTTCAACAACAAATTTTATTTTTCGTGTACAAAGTATAAGTCTTGCTTAAATGAGGGTTAAAGAAGACACAGATTGTAGAATAAAGCACTTTGAGTATCTTGATAAGATGGTGCTATATACTATAAGTACAGTCCATTTACCATTTGTGTATCTGAATAGCTTGTTGGAATCATGAAAACACACATCAGTCAGTCTGAAGCTCGGAGCTCAGAAGGTTAAGTGTTTAAACGAGACATTAAATCTCAGATTCTGGATTTAGATCGTTGTGGTCTCTCTTACCGCCTCCACACAGCTTCTTTGTGTGTACAAATGAGCTGACTTATCATGAAGGTTGAGGCGAGGCTGTGATGTTTTTCCAAAGTCTTGCCTCTCTCTATTACAGCAGACTTTTGAAAAGCTTTGAATGCAGCCTTTTGCTTTCAGATGAGTGTACTGTATCACTTCCAGAGCACTTTAGAGGCTCTCTCCACAGACTAAGAAGTGCTGAATGAATATACCTGAGAGTGGGTGAATGTGGCTTGCAGTGCAGAAGCACTTGGAGTCAAAAAGCTCTATTTAAATGAATTTACTGTTACTTTCCTGTGCTCATACTCATTTTCAGTCCATGCATGAAAAGTCGCAGACGGCCAATTAAGATATTAGATCAGGCAACCTGATGGCCTTTGTTTCTCAGCTGCAATCTGACATCGCCTTTCTCCAAAACACTCATAATTAGAGACAGAAGGCCAAATCTGGCAGACTGGTCTCCATTTTGCTTGATGGAGGTGAGTTATTCACATCCCCTCCTAATGCTGCTTCATTAGCTTTAAGCCAACGAAGTAATTAAGGTTTCAGATTGGATTCTGATTGACAGAGCAGGATGTGCTGCGTTTCAGCAGAGGACTCAGACGATGAGGATTCAGTCTGACAGCAGCTCCATGCTGATTGACATGAACAGCGTGTCTGACAGGTCTTCAGACTGAGAGGAAGGAGGGGGGTCATTAGTGCACTGCAGCGGTGCAGCTATATAATCTGCCCTGAGATGTGTGTGTGTGTGTGTGTATGGCTCTGTCAGGAAGTCACCTCTTAAATAAAAGGCAGGAATACTTTCCAGTTGGACAAACATGCCATGTATCAAAAAATAATGGAAAATAGAGCAAATCTCTTCTGCAGCATCCTTTAGCCTGAAGATCGTTAGCTTTCAGTGACTGTGATGGCCGCTTATTGATTTCACCTGGCTGTAAACACAGGTCCTCATCCAAGCCTACATGCATGGAGACGCACAGCCGAGGCAGCGGGATAAATCTTATTGGCTTCATTTCCTTTTAGATGGCGATCAGCAAACCGGAAACCATTTAGAACAGGATGTCTGTCAGACTCCTCTCAGCAGGAAGCCCGAGAAAGGCAGCAATTTTTTTTTTCTTGACTGCTTTTCCATCTGTAGACTCTCTACCAGTGAATTAGATGATCCTGACTGTGCATTTCATGTGCAGAAGTCAATTTCATCCTGTAACCCACAAAAAAAATGTGTTTCATGGCTGATAATTCCCAATGTTATGGTCACTGTGGCACTTCTCGGCCTGAATGAAAAACTTTACCCAGTTCAGATCTTCTTTATTTAGATATATTACAAATATTAATGATGTGCATCCAATGATTATTTTCTGAGAGTTTCATTAACAATTCTTCAGTGGTTCATAAAACACTTTACTAATAGACTTTACATTATTGCTCACTTTTCGTGACAGCAGGCAATAGAAAGTAAAATAGCTGTTCTCTTTGGGTCTTTGGAGTATTTTAGTGTGTTCCACTCCATTTATTTTAGTTTGATCCCACCACAGCTCTCATTAATATTTCACCGGCTGCAGCAGGCTGCTGTTAATGAGAAATACAAAGTCATGACGGGAAAAGCACAGGAGCATTTAAAAAAGTTTAATGTAGCTGTGTTTCAAATGTACAACTTTATGAGTTTTTCTTCGCACTTGTAGCACTGAATTTAAACAAACTAATGCTGATTAATTTTTTTTTAAAAAGAAACGTATTTTGTACTTTTGAAACTGATTAATGTTGGTCATTGATGCCATCTGTCACGATGCTAATTGGCCTTAGCAAATATAAAATTGACTCTTAACTCGTTCAAGTTCAAGGTTCTTTATTGTCATTTGCATCACATGTGGTACATGAGGTGGAACAAAATTGCATACACAGGGTCCCAGTTACATCCAACAACAGCAAAAATATAAAGTATAAAAGAAAACAGTATAAAGATCTAAGATATTGACTAAGAATACACTAAACACTTAATAGTGCAAAAACAATACTCCAAACAACAGCAGCACAAACCATTTTAGATGTATCCTGATGCATGCTCAATAATCCAGGTAGAAAAATTTAAAAAAAGTTAAATCTGGTCCTCTGGACATTCAAAAAAACAAAACAAGGCAAAACAACAAAAAAATGTAGAAACGTTTCGTCTTCCATCCGAAAGACTTCCTCAGTCTGAGGTGCTGTATTCAGCTCAGTATCTTAAATAGCACCGTCTCAGAGTGGATCAACCAGTTTTGCTGCTGACAACCAAAACCAGCTGCTCACATGCTCAAGAAGGACCATCAGCCTAACAATGGATCATTAGCACACTGATGGCTGTTTACTATTCACAGAGGGCTGAGTGATACTAGCAATCACAGCATTGTAAGAGGGGGACAGTTGAACCCGGAGGCCTCCACCCCTGTTTAATGATGGACGGTTTCTTTTCACAAAGATGGCCTCCTTTACTCCTCTCTCAAACCATCGTTCCTCTCTGTCCAGGATGTGAACATCTTCATCCCTGAAAGAGTGACCGCTGGCCTGGAGATGAGTGTAGACCGCAGAGTCCTGGCCTGATGATGTTGATCTTCTGTGCTGGGCCATCCTTTTGGCCAGTGGCTGTTTAGTTTCCCCAATGTAAGACTGATCACAGCCCTCCTGGCACTGAACAGCATACACAACATTACTCTGTTTGTGCCGGGGGACTGGATCTTTGGGATGAACCAGTCTTTGCCGTAATGTATTTTGGGGTTTAAAAGCCACTGGGACGTTATGTTTAGAAAATAAACATCTCAGTTTCTCTGATACTCCCTCAACATATGGAATGACCACTGGTCTGGGTCTGGGTTCCTCCTTTTCACCTGATGGCTGACTGGAGTCCTGTTTGGGTTTCTTCTCTGCTTTCAGGAAGGCCCAGTTAGGATATCCACATTGCTCTAGAGCCTGTCTTGTGGAGGATTTCTCCTTCTGCCTGGCTCCTGAGCTAGTGGGGACGCTGTCTGCTCTGTGATACAGAGTCCTGATGACTCCTAACTTGCGCTCCAAAGGGTGATGGGAGTCAAACTGCAAATACTGGTCTGTGTGGGTGGGTTTGCGGTACACCTCGGTTTGCAAAAGTCCTCTATCAAAGACTGAGACCTCACAGTCCAAGAAAGCCAACCTGCCATTTTTTGCATCTTCTCGTTTGAACTTGATGTATTTATCCACAGAGTTGATGTGGTCAATAAAATGTTGGACTTCCTGAGATTTAATTTTAACCCAGGTGTTGTCAACATACCTGAACCAATGACTCGGTGGTGTCCCTGAAAAGGACATCAAGGCTCTCTTTTCTACCTCCTCCATTTACAGGTTGGCAACAATAGGATAAACTGGAGACCCCATAGCACACCCATGTTTCTGCCTATAATATTGCTCCCCATATGTGAAGTAGGTTGACTGCAGGCACAGTTTCAAGAGTTGACACAGTTGTTCTGTGGAAAGTGTGGTCCTGCTGCTCAGAGTGGTGTCTGATTTTAACCTTAAACTGACCACCTCTACAGCATCATCAACAGGAATGCACGTAAAGAGTGATGTGACATCAAAAGAGACCATTGTTTCATCAGTCTCCATGATGACATCCCTCACCTTATCCACAAAGTCCATGGTGTTCTGTATGTGGTGTTCTGAGCTGCCAACTAAAGGGATGAGTACAGACGCCAGATATTTGGAAAATTGGTCTGTCTCACCCGTTCATTCAGCAGCTGGGTCTGTGCCTTCTGAAGGATCTTGCTTGCCCGGTGCCCATTTTAGATGCAGGGGTATATGTACATATATGTACTCTCTTGTAAATGAGTCCTCGAGGCTCAATGGGATTAACCTGTATATCCTGGGGGGACTTTCTCTTTTCCAACCTGCAGAAATTGAACTTTAATTTGTTGTGGTAGTAGCCGAGTGTGTTCCACAGCACATACTCTGAGTAAGCCTGTCACGATAACAAATTTTGCCACATGATTGTCTCAGAAATTATTGTGATAAACGATATTGTTTGAAATTTGACAATAATTTGTCCTTATTGTCAAATTTAAGAAGAAATATTTGTTCATTTGTTTTGTGTGTAGTACCTTTTTTTGACCACCAGATGGCAGTATAAGATTGTTTGAAGTGAAGGATGGATAGTGAGGGAGCAAGCAGCGTGTCTCTTTAAGAAAAATGGGAGGGAGACAATTTGACTGACATGGGCTGTCTCTCTTTGGTTCTCAAAATGGCGCTTGGTGTGGTTTGAGCTCTTTAGCATAACATTTGTCACAAAGCTTTTAATAAAAAAAAAGCAGTAAACAAGTTCTCAGCTTCTTTTTGCAAAGAAAAGCAACTTTTTACACGAAGGCACGGGTTTCAACCGTGAATTTTGGAGCTTCGACAAGTCGGAGTTTTTTTCCCCGATCCTTAACAAAAAGTAGTACATTTGAAGTTTATTTTTGCAAGTATACTTTAAGTTAAGTATAAATATATCAAGTATACTACATACCATACTTGTAGTGTACTAGAAGTATGCTGATTTAATACTTGTCTGGACTAAATTGGGACATTTTTATCCTATTTTTAAGTATATCAAATAAAGTTTATAAAAAATCAACAAAGTACACTTCCTCATTTGTAGTGTCAAATAAGTATACGCGTAGTATACTTAAATAAACTACTTTTTGCTAAGGGGAGGTCAGCCTATTAGCTTAGCTCGTAGCTTAGCTTCTCAGCTTAGCTGCTTTTAACTATACAAAAACGTGATTTTGGACGATTAAAATGGATTTTAAAGAGAAAATATAAAGGGAGGAGTCAGAGAAGAACACCAGAGTTTAGTTTTTTGTCATCCAGTGTCTTCAGTAGAAAGAAAGAGACATGAAGAAACGATAAAGCCGATAAATGAAAATGTGGTAGATAATTTTCATTTATCATGAGATTAATTGATTTATTGTTTATCATGACAGGCTAAAAGATTGCCCATAATTTTGTCTAAAATGTTGACATTCAAGACAGCGGGCGACGTGCATTCCTTCAAGGAATGCTTCAGTGAGACGCTGCTGGTTTATTTCATAATCAGCCATAACTGTCATGAACCAGAGGCCGGATCGCAAACAACAACAACAACCACTGAGAGGGTTAAAAGATTTATTGAGAAATAAAGTAAAACTCTGGAGTAGGTCCAGTTCTGGACTGGTTCCGATCTTCTGATTGGTAGTTCGAGATTGGGTAGTGTTGTAGTGGCGGGCTGCCAGTAGAAGTAGAACTGATGTTAAGGTCCACTGGAACGGAGTCCAACAGGCTTGCAACTAAAAGATAAAGGTTAGTAGATGCAGGGGGAAAAAGACTAATTGGGGAAATGAATCTGTGGGAATCAGATTCAGGGGTAAGGATAAGTCCGTGATACAGAATGAGCTTGACCTTTAATCCGTGATCCAAAAAACAGTCAGAAGGGAAAGGCAGAGTTCATACCGTGAAGTCAGTTGTTCAGCAGAAGTATCCAGTACGTGATCCAAAAAGAGAGTCAAAAAACAAGAGCATGAGTCGGTACCTGATCAGATGAGCAAAAGCAGACGAGGGCTGAGGCAAAAGCGTGGTCGTGGTCAAGGCAAGGGTCATGAACGTGATGAGTCAATCAATGGAATGCTGGAAAGTCTACTGCTGATGAGACAGGATAGAGAATCTGGCCCAGACTGAGAGGAATGAGTGAGCTTAAGTACTGACTGGACCAGGTGGTGGAGCTGTGGGATAATGAGCGGTGACAGGTGACATGAGTTGAGTGATTACTGAGTGTGCAGCATGACAGAGGAGCTGACAGAGAGCAGAGCTATGACAATAACTTTACATTTTTCTAATATATTTTGGCTGCTTTTGTTTGTGTGAAAAGTCATCTTCTGTTTCATATTAAACTTGTTCTTCCGACAACATCTCCTGCTGCAGAATTGTTCCTGAGGCAGAGTTTGACCTCATGTATTGACAGTTTTATCACCTTGTTTCCACAGGTGACTTTCTTTTTCAAAAACTCTGTAAATGACTGACTGGTTGTGTGAACGACTCATTAATTTAAATGTTATTCAAACAGATCAAAGGAAAGTAAACTTAATAAAGGTTTTGTATTTATGGGAATTTTGCTGTAAAGTGACAAGTACACTTGTTTATTTTTTACAGTAAAACAGTTTATTTGGAATAATTTGGTGATTATTTGTATTCATGCTAGAATAAAAGACAACCTCTTGTCTTTTTATTTTCTTAGGTTCTTACACGTTTTATGTCTTGGTATGATGACAAACTGCTATTGATAAATTCCTCTTCATTTCTGCATAATTATATTGATGTAAAAGCATGAGAAACGTTCTGTGACGTTGCTGAAAATGGCTTCTGCATGAGTCATTTGTTTGACATTTAGAGGGTTTTTCATCAGTAAGAAGATAAAATGTTTTGCCGCGAGGGTTCACATAAGTTTAATTTTAAGTCTGAAATCTCAGCGTTTGTCGAATGATTACAGAGTGGGTCTCCTGTGGTTTAAAAACTTTGTTTATTGGGAAAAAAAGTTGCACAAAATCAATGACATTTGTTTGTGTTTATCTTGATGGAGGCGTCTGTGTTTGCTTCCCCTTTCAGGCAGGTTTGATTTATTTGTGTTTCTGCAGACGTCTCATTATGCGAGCTGAATAAATGGGCTGGATGGTGAATGGTTTGGGTCAGAAAACAGTGGCCTGAACACAGCAGAACAGAAATGTTTGATGGGTGATGAATAAATCTGAGTCTGTGTAAGTTTTCTGGAAGAAATATTCGGATATGAGTGTAAGCTGCTGTGAAATGTGTTATTGACCTCAGCTGATGAATAAACCATGTTTCCTACATGTTGAGGAAGACTGTTGGGTTTAAAACCTCAAGTTAAAGAACATCTGAGTCAGATAACTTGATGTTTAATGGTCTTCAGAGACCTGTTCTAGTCCATCGACCGAGTCCTGTTGCATTAATGATTCAGCATCCTGTGAATCACAGCGGGATGTATAGGAGCTATATATTAAAACAAAAGAGTGGAATGAAAACTTTATCAGCCTGAAGCCATCCACACAGAAAAAAAACTAATGCCGCAGTTTTATTCAGACTGTTTATATCATTTGCTGATGATCCACATTCATATAATGTTTGTTGTTGGGCTAACAAAACATCCTGTAACCTCTCATGGAGACCATCAATCTGCTGGTGCAAGCTGAAACAGCTGCTGCATGATTTATTGGTTGTCATGTCTGTGTACCTGTGTGTGTGTGGCTTGTCTGTTTGTTAGCAAAATATCTCATGAATCAGTAGATAGATTTCAATAAAACCTATAGAAAGGAATCACTGGATGTGCTTTTACATCTGATTAACTTTTAAAGTTAACCCAATTCAAGACGGTTGCCACAACTAATTAACCAAAGCAAACACAAAACTGGTTATAAGTCAGTCATTGTTTCAGATACTGAGTTAAATTTTGGTGTGGTAGTAGATGAGATTCATCTAAAACACACACTCAAAGCATTAATTGATTGCATTTACTATTTATTTATTAACCTTTATTTAAACAGGAAAATTGCACTGAGATCCCCAGATCTCCTTTGCAAGGGAGGACTGGGCCTGAGGACAGCCAGATGTTTTTGGACTATGGGAAGAAACTGGAGTACCTGGTGAAAATATATGCCAACACAATGAGAAAATACAAACTCCACACATATTATTTCCAATAAAATGGCTAAAACTGCATCCTCTTTAAAGAAAAGATCTTTGTTTAAAACTCTGGCATGAAAGGCGGTGAGCAATATGGACTCCTTCAAGGATTTCTACTCTTGTAATTGTTTTTGATTGTGGCCAAAAAGTTTTTAAAGTGTTCAGAACATGCAGAACAAGGTGACGAACTCCACCTGGTAAATGATTTAAAGCCCCAGAGCTAAATGAGCCGTGTGATGAGATGATTAATGGAGCTTGTTGTGTGCATGTTGTTATTTTTGACACATTTCAGTGTTTTGTTTTTTAATGCAAATGACAAATTCATGCGTTGTGATAAAAAAACTTTACATGTAGATTCCTCCGGTCACAAACCTCTGTCCACTCCGCTTTTGTTTGCCTCAGTAAGGCTGCATAATGAGAAAAATGTTGTTTCTAACATTGTCCACTTGCAGCAGCACATAAATCCAAGTTTATTTCAGCTTTATGAGCAACGTACAGTTTTTGCCAAAGATAACACAGTAAACACTTGGGAGAATGTTTTATTGATCTATTCTGTTTTAATCACAGCAGCTGTGATGAGACAAACAATGAAGCCTGAGAGGGAAACGCTACGGAAAAAAAGAGAAGACAACAAGTGTGATAGTTTATTATAAAACATTCTTCATATAGAGTACTAATCAGAACATTTGTTTGTTCATTTTTTTTAATTAGTCACTGTAAAATGATGTGCTTCACACCAGAGGACTAAGCCAGAGTACAGCCGGCTTTGGCTACAAAAAGCAACATGTGTTAGGAGGATCAGCTCATTGTTATGTTTGGTCTTTGGGGGGATTTAACAACAACAACAAAAAAGTAAAATATGATGAGACTCATCCTTTAGAGAATGAGAGAGCTTCTTCAATCCACTGCCAGAACGTCCTGATGTGTGAAGCACAGAACGGAGGATTCTGTCCAAAGGAAATTTGTCATATTTTCCCCATGAAATAAAATAATTTACAGGTTAGTTGAGTTTTTTTTCTTGTGGAAGAACAGTTTCCTGGTGAACCAACAAAGTCCATGCTCAATAATCCAGGTATAAAATCCAACAATTTTCAGTCAGGTCATCTGGACAGTTTCTTTTTTGTGTGTGCTGAAACGTTTCATCTTCCATCCAGAAGGCTTCATCAGTCAAGGAAACGCACAACACAAAACTGATTCTTCCCCCAACAGCTTACTCTAAAGTGGAACAAACCAGTTATGTTGGTGCTAAGATGGTCTCTTTGGCACACCCCCTCCTCCGGTGCCGGCCCTCTCCCTCGTCTACAGTCATGTCAAACTGGTTCAAAACCAACAAAGTCCATGCTCAGTTTCCTAGTGAATTGTATAACTGAATGACTAAGATTGTTCTGGCAGCACTGTGACTCTATGAAGTTGTTTTATTCTGCTTTGCTTTTATAACACAAAATATCCAATAATATGCCTGTTGATAATATACCACACAGATTCTGGGCATAATAAATATGACAAAAATATTTATATCAGCAGAAGATGGTGAAGGCTGCACAAAGGATTGTTCTGTCGGAGTCAGTCTCCCCACCATCACAGACATCTACACATCCAGATGTAGGAAGAGGGCCACCTGCATCATGAAGGACCCCACTCACCCAGCACACACACTTTTTGCCCCACTCCCCTCAGGAAGGAGGTTGAGGAGCATTAAGTGTAGAACCACTAGACTGAGGAACAGCTTCTACCCTGAGGCTGTTAGACTCATGAATCCCTAACCAGACAAACCACTGTAATGACATTTTAATTGGACATTTGACACTTTATCCATGCTACTGATTTCTTACCCATACGCTGCTGTTTTCATACCCATCTGCTCACAGCTGACTCATGTTCAGGCTGCTGTTGACTACACCTTATTTATGTTATTATTAGTTTATATCTAATATCCTTATATACTGCTTATTTTTATTTATAATTTATGTTATTGATATTTTGGGTGTAACTGGAACACTGAGTACACAATTTTGTTCCACCTCATGTACCACATGTGTTATGAATGACAATAAAGTCTCATTGAACCTTGATAAAGTTAAAGCATAATTACCATTAGGTACAACTTACATAAAATGTCATAACATGCATTTAACCCTCTCCCAACCATCACTAAATATACAAAGTATAATAAACTTTAAACTAAATAATTTAAGGATAAAAAAACAACACCTTCACACTAACTAAAGTCTATTTTCAAGTATAGCATACATTAAAAACAGGCACAATATACTTGCATACCACCTTGCCTGGCAATGTTTTAAACAAACGACCTCAGAGGATTCAGCGTGTGAGTTGGGGATGATTTTCAGCTACTACTACAACAAATATTAGCTCAATATTAGCAACATTGACTGAGGTGTAGCCATTTTTATTGGCTAATGTAGATTAGTTGTTGTTGCATGTTACATGACTAGCATTATATTTTCAGGGGTGATGAGCCACACAATCATATGTTTACAGTTTATTCTGCAAAGGGACCAAGACATCAGCCTTGTGGGACCCAAATATTAACCTTGGAGCATCAATTTCTATTACCATTTTTTAATTGATTTTTTTTATTATAGGGTTTGTGGTGTCAGAAAACTGTACAACCACATGCTTATGAAACTACCCAGGTTAATGTGAGTGAGCTTGTTAACCAGAACAGATGGTAGAACAGTTTAAATACACTGCTAAAATCAACAACAGCTTTCTGACAGATGTGTTTTACACTCCAGATGCTTTATCTGACTGTTAAGTTTTGAGGATAAATTTACATATATTGCCTTTGTTTTGCTCTCATCTATATTTCGCTTCCCTGCCAACTAAAGACCAGCTGTTCGAAGCTTACGTCCAGTCTTTAGCTGCCAGATTGATTCTGCCGTCTGTGAACTCAGCCACCTGCAGAAAATGCCACAGACAACATGGGAAAAGACTGCCAAGCAGACGCCAAGACCATGTGGGTTTGCAGCCAGGTTGTGCAGAACCAATCAGTAAGCAAATATTCTCTGTGCTTAAACAACACACTGATCAATGTAAGAGGTGGATTCCTGCATGTTAAGACTGCTGATTCACCTACTTTACCCGAAGCAACAGTGTTAGTGCAAAGCTGAGCAGCAAAGTGTTTCCTCCTCTGTGACGCCAAACTTTTACAGCCTGTTTACTCAGGGCAGAGGGAATGTGTGATGTGTGTGCTCAGGGAGGGCTGCACCACGTCTACAGAAACACACACACCGACAGTGTAGCTGTGTGATACGATGGATAAATATTAGTGTCGCTTTACTGTCACTGTTGACCGAGTGCTTGTCATGTGTGCGCAGAACATCAGGTGAATCATGTGATGCTGGATGATGTTTGTTGTCCCACTCATTTTTTGCTCTTTTTTATTGAATTTCCTTTTTTCTTAGTGTTGATGGGAATAAATGTAGGCATGTTGATTATTAGGTGCAGAAACAGAAACACAACAAAGCTACTGTAGCTAATATAAAAAGTTTATTTTGGCTGCTCCCTTCTTCAGGGTTCAGCACAGTGAGTCACGTGAAAGATTTGGCTATTTGTTTTACGCCAGAGGTCCTTCCTGACACAGCCTGGGGTCAAACTTGTAACCTCAGGATGACAAGACTGCAGCACTGACCACCGAGCTACCGCAGCCTCTTCAGCTAATGTGAAGGAGGGGAAAAAACAGCATTTCACAAAATACGTTTTCATAAAATCTCCTAAAAAAGACAAAAACATCTGTTTTTGAAAGATGTTGACTATCTTTGACTATCTACTATTTATGGCTTTAATCACAGCTCTTTTTCTCCATGAATACCTTTTTATTAAAACCTCAATTATAAAACATGATCTAAAATGGTACAATTTAGAAATCTGTCATTTGCACATTTGCTAAACTATGAAAAAGAGAGAAAACCTTTATAATCAATAAATATCTGGATACAGTTCTGGTTAAATTGAATCAACAATGTAGAAAACATTATTTGCAAACCTAAAAGTTCCTGTTTTTATTTGAGTTCCTGATATTTTTTTATCTTTTTTTTTTGTTGTTGTTGGTAAAAACAAAAAGTATCGGGGATAATTTTGGGTGTGTTGACTGGTGCATCTCGGAAAGAAGGTTTGTTTCTGTGTGGCTTTTGGATGTTTTTAATACTTCCATCATCCAGAAACATGGATTCAATTACCTGTTGACTCTAAGCTGACCTTGGATGTTTCTACAGAATAATTGACCACAGATTTGCGTTAAACCTGTGTTGACCTTTGACCCCCTTTCACACTTAGACACCTGGCTTGTGCAACGTCTCCTCCAAATGACCCTGAATAGATAAAAACAGGAAAGCAAAGTAAATTAAATTATCATTTAATGTCTTAAAAAATATTTCTCTCATGCAGCCTTTGCTCGACAACATTTCAGACATCTTGCATGCATGTGTCAGGATTACTCTCAGCTTCTTCCACAACAAGTTTTAGCTCCATATTTGTCATTTTCATGCAGCTATGGCCGTTTCTGTGTTTGCTGATATTGATTACTCATCTAGAACTGGGTTGTGACTGCTTTAAAGTTTCTGAGACGAGTTCTTTAAGGCCGCAGCGGTCCACTCAGACCAGTTATCTCATCGATCTGGTCCTATCTAAACTCTACTTTTACAAACTGCGGTTGTTCAAACTGTGAGCAGGCGAGATGTTATCATAACTCTTCCAAGAACTCTTCCTTATAAAGTCTTTGTTGCTGATGGAGAGTTTATTTAATTGAAGCAGGCGTTGAAATTTTTATCTCCGCACATTTTCTGACTGACTGAACAAACAAGATTATTCAGGTCTGAGAACTTAAAAAAAAAAAAAAACTCGAGAGTTCAATTTGTGAATGACGTAATAACATTTGATGCAACATTTTAATCCTGTAATACGTCTATTTACACAACCATAACCCGATCATGTAATCTTTTTATTTGTTAGGCTGTTTTCCCACTGTAGCACAAAGGTTTCAGCATATTATAGTAAAATGAAATAAATAATATCGTTAAGACAACGTTTATATTCAGCTCAGCCACTGTGTCTGTGTGAAGCCTCTCTGCTCTGTGGCTGCAGACCAAATAATGAATTCTCAATTAAATAAAACAGCAAAATGTGTATTAAAAATGGTGAGTAATTCCAGCCTCTTCAACTCATAATGTTTCCTCTTATAAGTCCCCTCCATATGTCTAAAATCTGAAGGAAAATGTTGTCAGAGGCTGCGACGGAGCAGCTGGAGTTCAGCTGAAAATGGTCTCATCACTGATGAGCCTCTGGCTGCAAATGGAGTTTTGATGATGCTGGTTCATTAGTGCTAATTCACAAAAAATGAAGGGAAGAGGTGAGAGGAGAGAGGACGAGGGCCTGAAGGAGGATGGTTTGAGTTTATGCAGCTCCTCGCACAAATCTGAATTTAAGTCTTTCATCTTAAAATACGTCAGCTTCAGCCTAACTTCTTCCCTTCAGCCAGCAGCTCCCATCACCCTGTTATAGCTATTAGTGTATGAGTTTAATGACTGTTTATCTTCTAACTTATTTCTTTCTAATTGGTTTAATTGGTCAGACTTGATGAAGAATTTAGTTTTAGTTTTGAAGGCATGTGATTTCCAATAAACAAGACATTAAGCTGATCACAGCCACTCACCAGTCAGGAAGGAGGGATGTTTTTATCTGGCGTTAGTGGTGCACCACTTCATTTTATGCATAGATTCATTTTTAGATCATTATATTGTTGCTTTTATTTTCTTTTGTTACTGAATGTAGATGCAAACAGAGGTTCAATCCATTGAAACTGCAGTGCACGTTAACAGCAGTTTCTTATTTTATCTAATGTAAGAATGTGATGATTGTGGATTTGAAACACTTAAAAATAACAACTAAATCAGGACAAAATGTTTAAAGACAAAGGGCCTGGTACCTTGAAGGAACACAAATCACTCACAACGTGTCAGGACAGAGTTTTAGACTGAGATCATCTTGTGTTAAGAAACGACGGTCTTGTTTTGTTTTTGGTCAAACATTATTTTTAACGTTTTGTGTCACGTCATGCTCAGAGTACGTGTTGAGGATGACTCATCTATGACTACAAAATTATAGCTCGATATCTTTTGTGTTTTGATTGATTTGTTTATTTTTGGTTGGGTTGGGGGTATTTTCATTCATTCAACCTTTATTTCTTTAAAATCTGTTGAGTTTGTGTGGTATTTTGCTAACAGACTAACAGGGTTGTGTCCAACAGTTAGTGTTAAAGTTTACTCTTTGTCTTGCACAATGAGTAGCACTTAGAGCGTGTGTTGTGAATGACTCTCGGGTACTACCACACCAGTTTAGCGCAGTCTCTGTAGAATAATTGCTGTTTTTGTTCCCTAAGGTCAGCTGGCTTTTGTGGCCATCTTAAAATGTGCTGGCTTCAGAAGCTAATGGGTTGTAGATGTTCATTCATTGAATGTTTCCTGCAAGTTTCAGTAAAATCTGTCCAGTAAGATGTTTTGCAAACTACTGACACTCATTTACTTTAAAATTGAACTGGCATTTTATAAGATTTAGCAGTAAATAACTGAAACCCTCAAAGATTGAGCATTACGTAAATTGAAAACAAAGTGATTGTCGCACAACGTTTGCACCGACTTTCCAGTAATTGTTGAAAATGTTCACAGAAAATCAAAAGTGCAGGTCTGATAGTGGCCCTAAATTAAATGTCTCAGTAATTTGCTTGGCAGTGGCAGTGCTCTAATTCTGTGTGATGTCTCCATCTTTGCTGACGTGTCTCTAAAGCTGCTGGAAAGCTTGTCTCTGGGGCCAGGTAAGTGTTATGTAGCAGTGAGACCTGGTCTGCAGGCGTGCAGATAATGAGAACAAGTCTTCTCGTGGCTTTTCAGAGAAATATACAATAAATGAGATGGAATCATGGAAGCAGAGAAAAATGGATGCAGTACTCTGAGTATCAGGCTAAAACCATAATTGGGCTTGTTAAGCTGCTGTAGAGCTGCCAAGTGTCCACCAATTAGTTGCATTTCCTCCTGCTGAAAATGTTTTATTTTAATTAATGCTTTTTCTTAGCTAGCCAACAGAGAGACCCATCACCTGGATGATAGTATTTTACATCCAGTTCAACATTATTTTAAAAAGTTAGTCTAATGTATGTTTTGGATGTTTTGTGCCTTTGTGTTCTTAAGGTTTCCGGAGAGTGATCACCAGTTAGAGGCTTCTCCAAGGAGAACATTAGGAAGGAAACGGTGGAACAAGCTTCTGCACATTACAGCTGCAGTGATGCCAGCAGGAAAAGAGGAACTCAGCTGTCACCAGGGCGGCATGGAGAAAATGAGCAAAATGTAGCTCTTGTTGATTTCCTTCGCACAAGATATTTATTTCGAGTGCTGATCGAGGATCCTGATGGAGAATACCATGGAGGAGCTCAACTTCTCCTTCCTGTTGGAGCATGAGAGAGACATGATCCTGAAGGTGCTGCAGAAGGACGAGAAACTGAGGAAACGAGAGGAGAAAAGAATACGGTGAGGATCTTTAACGTCATCTTCGTCACATTCGTCGTCATCACTTTCATTTCTCATCTGTTTCTGTTTCTGCGTCACAGGAAGTTGAAAAATGAGCTGCTGGAGATCAAGCGGAAAGGTTCACGCAGGCCCCAGGATCCCGGGGAGCGTCAGTGCGCTCGCTGCCTGAAGACTCTGGGCCTGATCTTTGACCGTGGAGATCTCTGCGAGGAGTGTCGGCTGCGCGTCTGCAGCCAATGTCGAGTTACAGCTGCAGGGTCGCGCCAGTGGAGGTGCAACGTCTGCTCCAAGATATCGTAAGTGTGTTACCTGCAGGGGGAGCAGAGTGGTTGACGGGGGAGAAGGATGGACTCTACAGGAGTCTGCAGAAGATTCATGGCACCACAGCTGTCCCTGTTTGTCTGACCGGGCCGTGTGGTGCTTCAGTGATGGGATAATCCACTAAAACAAACAAAAATAGCTATTAATCCCAAATTTAAGATGACAGTTTCCAAAGTTTTTACTGAAAGTTGCATCTGCCAGCTGTTTATAACTGCTGTAGCCACGCACGTGTGAGACAAGCGCAGTTCCTAGAGCTCTCAGCAAGAAGGTTGCCTGATCGAATCCCAGCCGAGGACCTTTCTGAGTAGATGTACTGATTCATGCTGAATAATCCAGGTAGAAAAATCCAACAAAGTTAAGTCAGGTTCTCTGGACGATTTCTTTTTGTTGAAACATTTCATCTTTCATCCAAAAGACTTCATCAGCCTGAGGAGCCACAACAATTCTTCTACCTGGATTACTGAGCATGATTCAGGATGTCTTGAACCACTTTGGCCATGGCTGCCCCAAACAAGTTGGCTGGAGAGAGGGCGGACTCCAGAAACCGTCTGAGCACCATCAAACTGGTTGACCCACTAAGTGAAGGTGCTGTTTATAAGACTGAGTTTGTTGTGGCTCCTCGAACTGATGAAGTCTTTTGGATGAAGGATGAAACGTTTCAACAAAAAAGAAACCGCCCAGAGAACCTGACTTGACGTTGTTGGACTTTCTGAGTAGAGTTTGCGTGTTGTCTCTGTTTGTGCACGCACAGAGACCAAAAACATGCATGTTAGGCTGATTGGTAACTCTAAATTGTCCCTAGGTGTGAGTGAGAGACTGAATGGTTGTTTGTCTCGTTTCTTTGTCCTTGGGATTGACTGGAGACCTGTCCAGGGTGTCCCCCGCCTCTCGCACAGTGACTGCTGGATATGAGCACCAGTGACCCCCATGACCTGAAAAGGAAGAAGAGAGTTAAGATAATGGATGGAGGGATGGATGGATTGTTATCAAATTATTTATTTATTCATTTTTAAATAATTTTTGCTATTGTTGTGATTTTTTGTGAAACCAAAGTTATTTGTATGATTGATGTAAACATTAAGGCAGCCTTAAATTCATCGACATGACTTGTAGGACTTCTGTATTATTTAACTGAGCAGCCTTACATTGAGTATTTGACCATTTCTCCTGTGAGATGTGAGTCAGCTGACTTCTTATCTTCCTTTAAACCATATGTGTCTAACTCAAGGCCCAGGGGCCAAATGTGGCCCTCGTTGACATCATATCTGGCCCCCAAGATGATATGTGATATGTAAAATATTTCTTTCTCTTAATTTTTTTTTAGCAATCTTTGATTATGATGCTGAAAGCACGACAGAGAACATCAAATGAGACCAATCAAACTCTTGTTGAGGAACCTGTGACCAAGAAAAGATGTTGGGTATCTAACTTGAGTTAATGTAGATTCTGAAACTGGCCCTTAGTTTGAAAAGGGTTTTAATTTTGGCCCCCTTTTGTAAGTGAGTTTGACACCCCTGCTTTAAACGAAGCCAAGTTGTTCACCAGTTTGGTTTATCTTCTTCTGGTTCTTGGTTCACAGAATGGTCTTTCTCTGAGCGTTGTTTAGTTTGATAAATCTTCCAAAAGCTTCTCTGACAGCTGCTGTTATTGTTAAACGTGAGGACAAGTGACAAACTTGCCATTAACATGACTACTGTAAAATAAATGATCTATAAACTCAGTTCTTTAAGACTTTAAGTAAAGTCGTAACCACAGATTACTACATCACAGTACACAACTTAAAAAAACAAACTATTCCTTTAAACATGCTGTCTATGAATTAACTTTTTATGACAACTTGACAAGTCCTCCAAATCTACTTCTTGTCATTGTGGCCAAATAGTTCAGTCTTTATCTCATCTGACACCAAAAATTTTCTCCAAAAGACATTGGACTGTCTAAAAGTTTCCAGTTCATGATGGAGTTGAGCTGTGGTGGTTCCTGGAGTGTTCCTGAATGTCCAAACCAATTCCCTTTTGTCTGTGACAGCTGAGTACTGATCCGTCCAGTGAGTACTGCCAAACAAACCCTTTTTCATTCAATGTAGTCATGACCACTACTGAGAAGTTAGTAGGTCTTGGTTTTATCAAGTTAAAAGCAACATTCAGCATCACCTATTAAAAATTGAGGAGGACGTTTGTTTTGATTCGTATTAGAAAAAGAAAAGTTCAAACTAATAGTTATAAGCTCCACATTCAAACTTCATGTGCATCATGGGTGCATGTAAACTTCTGACTCTGGCTGCATAAAAATAGTACTTTATACATTGAGTCAAGTTTAGCAGCTCTAGCCCCCTAAAATTTGTTTTTCATTCAATTATTAATGAGTTGTTTTTATCTGAGGACGTGAAAAACAAAACGGAGATCAGAAACTGTGTTTTAGAGCCTGGTTCAAATGAACTGTACAACAATTTATTTTTTTTTCCTGGGCCTCAATAGAGACCAAAGTTTTCATTTATTTTTAGTTATATTAGCATGAAAAGGTCAAACTAAAGACAGTTTGTGTCATTTGCTTTGCTTCTGTTTTTATTTGCTATCAAAGAAAATTGATACCCTGCTTTAGCTCAGATAGCTTATTCTTCTGACATTTACACATTTAAAAATAGTGGCCAGGTGGAAGAAAAAAAACTTTATTTCTTACATTTCAGTAGTGCAACCCAAAGCAAAAATCTCAACCAGGTTACAAAACAATCGTTGCTTTTCTAGAGTATACAGTGTTTAATAATGTGGTATTTTGTTGTGTTTGAACAACAGGGAGCTGAAGGTGGTGACTGGAGAGTGGTTCCTGGAGGAACGGTCCAAACGCTTCGAGCAGAAAACGCTGAGCAGTGACGTCATCAAACAGTCCATCCTGAGCAGTCCGCCAAGTGAGTCTGACTGATAATGTACCACAGAATACGCTCTAACCCAGACCGTAATGACTTCTGTGGAAAGAGCAGTGGTGTGCTGCAGGAAATGTGCAGCATTTTATTCTATAAATTTGTGTTTGTGATCATAAGCCACAGAAAAAAAGGCTACAGAGAATATATCGGTCACATCTGAACCAGAGAAACCCGACACTCCCAAGTCCAACAGAAGCGTCGTACGCAATCTCATGGATGGGGCTAAAAAGAAGGGGTAAGTGCACGTCATGGGGTTAAAGTTCACGATGAACGTGTAACGTGTCACAGTTTAGGTGTTAGGAACCTCCCATTGAAAACATTCTGCAGCGAGGAACATGTGTTAGCTGCCAACAACATATTTAATTCAAACTGATGCAGGGAGCAGCTGCTTGTTCTTAAAAAAAAAGGGACCTTCTCAGTTTAAATGATAGGAAATTGTTGGTTTGTTGCATGGATTTATGGAATAACATCTCAGTGTCCATCCATTAAAATAATTTCAAAAGAATCTAAATAAAACTGTGGTGTTCCTCAAGGATGAATTTTTGGACCCATGTTGATGTTAAAGGGATGTTTAGTCTAATATGTTCCTATTCAACTAAAAGTTGTTGTGTGTAACACGTGAAAATTCCTCCTTACTTAAAAATTGTACATGTCTGTTACATTTTCCACCTAGGAAGGTCTGTGCAATGAATTTTAGGAGAATGTTGTACATAGGTTTCAGTCAAAACTACAACTCAAGGTGTCAAAGCTAACAGGTTGTATTGAATGGACACACACACACACACACACACACACACATATATATATATATATGGCATTTTAAACCCTTCCCACACTCTTTCAATATTCTACACAATGTTTTAAACTCTAAATGCTCTAAAAGAGCACAGAACGTCATGATCTCCGCTCTCTGCCACCTGCTTGCACTCTCGGCCACGCCCACCTCTTTGCTGCAGAACGGAGATCATGACCACATTACTGCAGGAGGGAGCTTCTCCTGCTCTTGTGGGCTGCTCGCAGGTGCAGTAGGTGCCAAATAATTTTAAACAAGTTATTTGAAATAAAAAATCCATACCTATCATGCGGCTCATCCATCAATCAGCCAATTGCTTTGAGGAGTTAAAATCAGCTGATTTACGAGCTAAACCGTAAGATGGAAGTGATTTGAATCGCAGGCCACCTGCGGCTTTAGACTCGTCAGCATGAAATGACCTTGAAGAGGCTCGTAAGCACGGATCAGTAGAAGGCACCCTAACCTGACCATTTCAGATCTTGGAAGTATCAGTAAGACTCAAGGCTGACAAGAAAAAACAATCTGCCTGAATAAATCAACAATTGTGGATTATCTGAATCTGACTCCCCGGTTGGCCTCGAAACAGGCCGACATATCAATTTCGCCTGGGAAATGTGTAAACTAAGGAAAAGCTTTGTCTATCGCAACTGTCGAAACAATCAAACAGTGCCCTGAAGCTAATGCCATGTATATTAGCTAGAGCTAACACAAACATTTATCCATCCATCCATTATCTTTACTCTCTTCTTCTGTTTTGGGTCGTAGGGACCACTGGTTCTCATGTCCAGCGGTCACTGTGTGAGAGACGGGCCCCATCACAGGGACACACAGAGACAAACAGCCGTTCACACGCTCACACACACACCTAGGGACTATTTAGAGTTACCAATCAGCCTGTTGGCCTCATGGTCTGTAGGAGGAAACCGAACACAAACATTAAAAGGCTAAAACTGAGGCGCGCTCCTCCACAAACACTTGTCGTCCTCCATCCACGGAGCAGCACCTGACTGCTGTGTCTCGTGTGCACTCACCATGAATAATTTGTGGCTGTGTGTTGTGTTGTTGTGTATTGCTCTATGGATCAAACCCCTGCTTTACACAGGCTTCAGCACACTCGTGACCCAAGTTAGGACAAGTGGAACATAATGGAAAGGTGGATGGGTGTGTGCAGTGACCATAAAGTGTTTTAAGTCTTTATTAATGTGGAACCCACTGTTCTAATATAAAGGAGAATACGTTTGATCCTGATGCTTATCATGAACAACCTGTGATACCAAGCAAAGCTCTTTGCAGCATAAACGCTCTCTTCCAGTTGACATTTACAAGCAGCAGCTGCCCAAACACCAGTTTTTTTTTTTTGACGACTTGCTCCTCTTCATTGTTTGGTTTTCCTCATTTTCAGATGCAGGGAGTCATGTCTGCATTGTGATCTCTGTCAACACACAACAATTTAAATTGAAACTGCTGAACGGTAAAATGAATATTCTGACTGGTTACAGCTCACATCATAGTAAATTGTCTATACCATCTTCCCCAATTCATTTCAGGGTATTCAACATGGCTACGTCAGCGTGAGATTCATTTTTCAAACGTGTATAAAAGCTAAACAGTGCAGTGTTTTTACAGCCCTTTTTTTATTATCACTGAGGCAAATGTCTATCAAATAAGCTCTGTTGTTTTTGCTAGTTGGAGAGCCCAAATTTTTATTTTTTAGTGATTCTTCTGAGTTAATCCATTTAATTATTCTTTAGAATTTTCTGAAATAATGACAAGATAAATAAAAATAAAAACAAATATCCCAATTTTATTTACAACATTTTGGAAAGCAGTTTGAAAGTGATAGGTGGACACAGTTACATATGAACATGCCAATCTGCACGTTCACTTCAAATGTTGCACTTTTTCCAACAGACAGACGACAACCGCGCTGACACACAGGAAATTATTTGATCTTGTCTCTTATGGCAGCAAATTAAAAATATATTAGTTCTGTAGATGAACAGATGCTCGGATATATTCATCATTTAACACGGATTCCTCATTTTTCTGGACTGAATAAAACGTGCATTGAATTTAAGGAAATGCAAACGTGAGACGTCATTTATATTTGACCCATCAAAATGAATGCGGTCATTTATTTACAGAATCAAAATTTAACATCAAACATTTACATTAATTTGGCAAATTATGAAAATAACAACATAAGCAATCAATCAGGAAAAATCATACGGCCATGATTTTTCCGTTGCTTCACCACAGACATTTATGAAACTGTACAATTATGATCTTTTACCCACACGGATGTGGATGAGCATTTTACACAGACATTTCTAAATATCTGGAAGAATTTCTACTTGATAAAAAGTTTAAAGATGGGAAAGAAGTTTAGAGGGAGTAAAGATGGTATGGGAGGGGAAGTGTTCACCAGAATTGACACTCCGTCAGAACCCAGCTCTCCCCGGTACGCTTGGTAGGAAACTTGACTCATTACCTTTCTGAGGTTATCTCAGCAGATATGGAGCTCCGTTAACGCTACCTGTCCAGCGTCTCCTTAGGATGCTGTGAATCGTCAGAAGTAGTGGCGAGTGAAAATGTTATAATCCCATGGAACTCGGAAGAGCTCTGTTGTCATGTCAGGATCATCCCGTCTCTCACAGAACTGGTTGAACTGTGTATCCAGCAGAACTCCAACAGCACTCCATCAGAACTGAACAGAACTGTCCCAGAACTTCTAACAGAACTGTGTAGTTTACAGATCTCGAGCAGAGCTCAGTAGACCAGGAAGTACCGACATTTTAAAGAGCTCTTTCCCGGTTCATCTGGGAGTATTACCATTGGTCAGAACCGACCAGACGGGGTGTGTTTTGTGACGTAAGAGGTTAGAAGACAGCAAGAATTGTTATGGAAAGATCAGAAATGTTCTCACAGACAGAGAGAGTTTTGTTTTGGCGCGTTTCAGAAACAGGTGCCAAAAACCTCTATATTTATGTCTGAGAGGATTCTAAAACCATGCCAACAACTTGTTTTGCGTTTGACTCCAACCTTGGACCAACTTACACTTGCTCATTCAAAAGCAGAAATCAGAAAAGGCATAATTACTCTGTAACAGCTTTGACATGAGTTCTAACTTTGCGTGAGAAAAAATCATTACACAGTTAATAAAATTGATTAGTTCACTGCAACATCTAAAATGGTTTGAACTAAGACACTTTGATTATCAACATTTGTAAAATAGTAATGATAATAAAACAGAGAGTGTTCTTTTCACTTGAATCTTCAAGAGAGAAAGTCTCAGGATGGGTGAACCTGTATTTCTGGATTCAAATCAATGAAATGACAGTTCCTGTCCCACAAGGTTCTTAAGGTCAAGATTTTTGACCTTAGACTTAGTTTTTGACATGGGCCTAGTCCACTACAGTTCCGGAAGTATTAAACATTGTTTCTGCACAGGAAACGGAAATGACAAAGTCTATCTACACTTTTACACCGTTGAGAATATTTAAGAAGAAAGATCTTCATGAAGATCTGAGTTTCCCATCATCAATAAAAAAAATTCAGCAAAATAAAACTATTGCAGAGCTGGAAGGAAATGAATCTAGCAGTAAAGCAGTTCATCGGAACTATGGTGTGTGTAATGCAATTTTAACAGGATAACATGATCAGAAACGTGTTAAAATGTGCAGCGAGCTGAGTGCTCACTTTAATATGATACCATTAGGAGAAAAAAAAAACAAGTGGATGTTCATTGGATTTGTCAGACACCTGGAATTTATTTAAAAATACATTTTAAGAAGCAATAATCAGATTGTGTCGGTCATGATGACTTCTTATCTCGGCTGCAGCCTGATAGTTCCTGAAGGCATCACGAGAAGCCAAACACACGAGTCATATCTGTTAAATCAGAGCTGCTAAGAAGGCTTTGATATTTACACAGCTGCTGCCTGCATATTTAATTATTCTACGCATTAAGGAGATGATTATCAGACACTTCCTGTATTGAACTGTACACTGTGACTTTTTATTCTTCATAATACAAGAAATGTTGCACTGAAATTCCATTATTAGTTTTATTTATAGGTGAAGCAACTAATAAACAAATACTTTTTTAATTTAGCTAAGTAGATTTTGACGAGTGCATTAGCAAATTTCTGATTATTTTTCTTACAGAAATTAGATTCACTCAACATAGCGTATTTTTCACCCTATAAGTTGCATCAGTCCATATTTGACTAATAAAGTGGAAAAATCCGTAAATATGTCACTTCGCCGTATGCGTCACATTATGCGTCATCGCTGACACGTCACGTTTGTTACGCGTCACCGCTGACAACCCAGAAATGTGGGCCGAATCCGAAAATGTGGGTCGGTGTTGTGCCAAAAATCGATTGGCTGCCAAATGGCGGCCGCTGGAACATGCACGGGAGGACTTAACAAGATTAACACTTAAAAACAATTATTTGTTTGCTCAAAATTGTAGCAAATGAGTGCCTTAGTCTAACTTTTGCTTAATCAATGCACTTTGACGGTCAAATCAGCTGCATTTCAAAAGCCGATACGTGGATGTAAGTGCATGCACGGGACGAGTCACTGTGCAGATTTAACAAGATAACCACCTAAAAACAATTATTTGTTTGCTCGAAATTATAGTAAAGTTGTGTCTCAGTTTAACTTTTACTTAATAAACGCACTTTAATGGTTAAATTAGCTGCATTTCGTCAGGGGCGGTTCAGCGAAATGAAGCTGGTTTGACGGTTGCTCCAAGCAGCGAGCTGGATGAAGGTGGTAACTATGGCAAGCCGATTGTGTCATTAATAGCTGGTGAAGATTCTCAGTCATCCAGGGCATGGTAAATTCAAAAAAGTTCAAGACAAAAATAATAAAGTATAACGTAAAGCATAATAAATAAAGTCCATTTGTTTTTATCTTGAACTTATTTGAATTTGTCATTATAGCCACCTTTACAGATTACATGATACAACATCATGCTTGTATACTCTGCTTCCATCTAGTGGCTGAAAATGGTAGTGTTTAATTTTTTCAAACGGAATGAATGAAACAGTCATATCTCGGTCAAAAATTGGTTTATAAATATGGGAAAAAATCCATAAATATGTCACTTCAGCCTATAAGTTTCATGGCTTGTAAATTATGCAAGAAAAACGTGACTTGTACAGTGAAAAACACATTAATTTGACATCATATTTTAGCTTTTACACCTCCTAATGTGGCCCACAACAGAAATATCTTTAAACTTCATCCTTTGACTGTTGACTTCCATCATAGTTCACCCACTCAGTCCACATTTCTCTACGGTAACATAACAATGCTAATATGTGACATCGAACATTATTTTCCTCTGTGGACGATGAGTCACTTTAATCTTAATGAAAAAAACAGACGTCACCTATGAGGTGGTTTTAGATCACTTTTTTCTGAAAAGAGTCTCTTTTATTTTTTCATATTCAATAAAAAACAATTATAGGAAAGAAAAATGAATCATAACAAATTAAATTCAATACATGAGTGTACTTTGTAGATGGTTAATTAAATACATTTCCTCTGCATGATGCACAAGTGACTGAGATGAACCTGAAAGACAGAGGGTAAAGGCTTCACAATTGTCTTTGTTGCACAGCCTGCAGATGTGTGTGTATGTGTGTGTTTGTTTGTTATGTGCAGGCGGATGAAGATGGCCAAGAAAGGCAGCCGGCCCTCTATGAAGCCAGAGAATGGAGTCGATGGCGTCAGTGTGAAGTCTGCTTCAGATGGAGACGCTCAAAGTGTTCGTTCTGCTGCGAGTTCACAATCAAACAGGTATCTGACACTCTGTCTAAGAATAAATACCAAACTGACCTTTTCTTTTATGTTATAATACCAAAGGCTTTGGTGTACTACTACTCCAGAAAAATCAAACAAAAACACTTGAAAGTCAAAAACATGTTCATCTGGGTTTCAAATGTGGATTTAAGGTTTTCTCATAGGACTCGGGCATCTTTTCTGACATAAACATTAACGTTTTTATCTTCTGAAGCACCTTGAAAGATTTTATTTCTGAATGAAAGCATGATCAAATGTCAAATAGTGTTAAATGTTTCTAGTGTTGTAGTACTCGAGACCGGTCTTGGTCTTGAGACTGGTCTCAAAACCACTTTTTGATGATCTCGGTCTTGTCTCGGATTCAACCGCCTTTGGTTTCAATCTTGTCTCGGTCTCAGACATTGAGGACTCGGGATTTTATTTCAAGACCAGTCAAGACCACAACTGTGGAAATATCACTAAATTGCCAGAATATTGTCCAGTTTATTTGTCAACATCTTTTTTTTTATTGGATGTTAAACGTACTGATTCAAATTCAAGTGATAACGTGACTCATTGCTAAATACATTTTTTGTTATCGCTATCATGCCCACCCTCTTTCACTTGCACGTGTCACTCCCAGTGTTGCCAGATTGGGCGGTTTACTGCAAGTTGGGCAGTTTTCCTTCTGATTTTGCTGGGATTTTGTGGGCATTTTGCCACATTTTGTTAAATTACCTTAGCTTGTACTGATCTGTGTTCATGTTCAAACAGTAAATATACTGTAACAATATATTGATTGGGCAGATTTTTGTGTGATGGGGTCGTTTTTAACAGATTTTTGGGCTGGAAAACCTCGACTCTATCTGGCAACACTGGCACTCCAAGAAAGTGAGAAGTGACTGATTGTCTGGGCGCAGGAGAAGATGTCTGCCATATCATCAGTTATAAAATTCACTTATTTAAATCACAAAGAATATATTTGTAACTAATGCAACTATGTGGCTATCCTTGGTGTTGAGTTTGGACTTATGAAGAGTGTTTTGCCACTGCAGTTTTTTAAGTCTTGACATGATGAAACTGCTTCCAGTTTAACAGTTGTGTAATTTTATTGTTGAATCACATGAAGTCAGGCCACTGAATGTCTGATTTCTTTGTTATATAGCTTTGAAAATTTATAAAAATAAACAAAGTTGCAGTATGTAACTTCTATAAAAAATATTTTATAATAAAATTTTATATTTTATTTATTTTATTTGAGGTCTTGGTCTCGACTTCCCTCGGTCTTGGTCTCGGACCCTCAAAGTCTTGGTCTTGTCTCGGTTCTCGGTACACTCTGTACTTGGTCTTGACTTGGTCTTGTGTTAGGTGGTCTTGAACACAACACTAAATGTTTCTGCAAATTTAAATGTTTCCTGTGAAAACATAAGTTAGTGATGCTGTAATCCTTATTATAATCCAGCTCTGGGATGAACGGTTCGCTCCGGTGATCCAATCAGCCGTCGCCCGACATTCTGCATCATTACTGCTAAAAAAAATATATATATATATATTTCATCCAACATAAAATTAGTTTATGTGTCAGTGAACAGGACAAGCATTTACAGTATCATCCAGACTGGTCCTGATTCATAGTTCTTCAGGTTTTCTGAAAGTTTTCGTCTAAGTATTGCTCCTTCTTCACTTAGTGTTTTATGTTTAGTACCAGATTGTTTTCAGATGATTATTTTTAATTAATATAATTCTAATTTACTGATTATTTAGGCACAGCTAAACATATGAGATGAACCAGTGTTGAGATGACACATACCAGACAATGGGCCCATTTTAAAGGGATCTTTAGGATATTTAGTATCAGCAGCTTGTCACAAAAACACACTTTGTTCTCATAAAAGTGCACAAAATAAAACAGCTTGACTTATAAAATTGCATTTAAGCACCAAGTCAATGATCGACAGAAGGATGATGCCTCTATCGGATCCTGTTTTGGATCTTTGCTAGATTTTTCCTCATTCTTAAAGACATGTCTTTCAGACAAGCAGAATTACTTTTTAGATAATTTTTGAGACAGGGACACGCCAAAGACATATAGTGTGAGACAGATCACGTAAAGCATGCAGACGATCGTTTTCATATCAGGAGGATTCAGAAATCTGTTTGAAATGAGATGTTATGTGAGTGAAGCAGCTTCAGTTGTTAAACACTGACTGTGTTCACCTCGCAGGAGTGCTGCAGTGGCTGTGGAGTCCTCGGGGATGTCCACCGTACCCAACAACCTGCGATCCCAAACTCCAGATAAGTCCTCCAACCCCAGCAACAACCGGAGGGTCAGGGTCAGTGATGGCACACACACAATCAAACCGACTGCAGCGCATAAAGCCTCCAGAGTAAAGTTTGACTTTAACAGCTTGGGTGTGTTTGAACGCAGCCTGATGGAGCAGAAAGTGTTGCCAGTTTACACTCCAGTGACGGTGCGCCTGAGAAGAAGGCAAGCAGTCATCACCGGACAAACTCTGACACCCCGACTATCTCCGTGTCCAGGGTTTCTGTCTCATCAGGTAACATCCACACCTGGACTGTCCAGCACAACTCCTGCTGTCGCCTGGCAGCTCCACCACCCACACACAATTTAGACCACCGAGTTTTAGATGTTAGAGGCAGCAGACCACATCAAAGATACTGAGAGGCCAGCTCACTTCCCTGCAGAGGAAAAACACCATTCATTGTGTTCAGAACCTTACAAAGGATAAATTTAGTCCCTGTGCCGGGAGTAGATGTCACGTCTGCACAAATTGCACAATTAACTTCACTTCTGTCATCCTTCAATGCTGTTCCTCTTTTCTTTTAAGTCTAATCCACTTCAGTGTGTCTTTACTGCTGCTCGTTAGTGAGGATAGATTTAGAATGAGCCTGATTAGAGTCAGTAGTTGTTAAAAAGCCCACAGACCGAAGATCTCTCATCACGGCTGCTGATTTCAAGCAGTAGGTTCAAGACGTTTTTTGTGTTTTATCTATCTATCTATCTATCTATCTATCTATCTATCTATCTATCTATCTATCTATCTATCTATCTATCTATCTATCTATCTATCTATCG
>NC_056510.1:26044803-26061159 GCF_014905685.2 Nematolebias whitei
TTTTTTTTAATTTACCATGTCCTGGATGACTGCGAACCTTCACCAGCTATTAATGACACAATCAGCTTGCCTTAGTCTCCCCACCTTTGTTCTGCTCGCTGCTTGGAGCAAGTCAAACCAGCTGGGTGAAGTGCAGCTTATTTGACCATTAAAGTGCATTGCTTAAGTAAAAGGTTAACAGAGACACACCTTTGCTATAATGTCGAGCAAACAAATAATTGTTTTAGATGCTTTTCTTGTTAAATTTCGAAGAAACGAGCAGCGTTCCTCCTTATTTTTTTCCTCCCTCTGCGCGCTCCTGGAGCACCGAGGCACCGAATATAGCTGATGTGACCGTGAAAGTCCTTTTATTAAGCAAACGTTAGACTGAGAAACACCTTTACTATAATTTCAAGCAAACAAATAATTGTTTTTAGGTGTTTTCTTGTTAAATTTCGAAAAAATACGGAGGCTCGTCCCTCTGCGTGCGCCCGCCGCTTCCGCGAATCAGGTTTTGAAATACAGCTGATTTGACTGTCAAAGTGCATTTATTAAGCAAAAAGTAGACTGAGACACACTTTTACTATAATTTTGAGCAAACAAATAATTGTTTTTAAGTGTTAATCTACTTTGTAGTTAAATTCTTGTTAAAGTCCTCCTGTGCACGCTCCCGCCGCTGCCATTTGGCAGCCCATTGATTTTTGGCACAAGACCGGCTCACATTTCCAGGTTGTCAGTGGTGACACATAACAAATGTGACACGTCGGCGGAAACGCATAATAAATGCAACGTATACAGTGAAGCGACATATTTATGGATTGTTCCACTTTTTTAGACATACTTGGACTGATGCGACTTATAGGGCGGTGCGACAGGTGCGGCGGAAATTACGGTATTTGTCTGCCTGATCAAAATATTTAATGAGCTAGTAGTTGGATTTTAATGGAACTCTTAGAAAGTAATAATTTGGTATGTATCTATAACTGATTAACTTTTGACTTTTGGAGTTAGCCTGATCCGAGATGGCAGCTACAGCTGATCTGATGTAATAAACACAAAAATGTCAAAACATTGTCCTCGATTGTGCAAGATTTTTGTTTAAAAGTTTGGCATGCGGTGCACAATATGTATTCCTTGAAGGAATGCTAAGCCTTCCAGTCTGTATTTGTTATTTAAGTGAATTTTACACTAACAGAAGTTCAGCTTGTCGTGTTAAAAGGAGTTCTGAGGGTGTAAATAATGTTCGGCTGCTCAGCATGTGTTCATAATAATGACTAACAGTGAGTCGTTAAATGTTAACACGAATAAAAACAACTTCTCCCAACGCAGTGTGGTCTAAAATAAAATGCTCACAACCCCCATTTGACCTTTTTACTGTAGACTTGCTCTGATTTTGTCACCAATTATTGCAAAGAACAAGAAAAATATCCGTTTTTATCCTTTCCTTTTAGTCACTGATCTCCTGCTTGCAGTCAAGTTGATAAAATGTTGTTGCTTGTGTATAAATGTGGCAGATTCGTACAGATTTATGGATTCTCAATTGTTTAAAAAGTCTGAGATCATTTTGTATTTTGGTCACTGTTTTTTTTTATATAAACATTTGGGATAAATAATAAAAATGTCTTAATAATGTGACAGTACTGCAGACTTGATGGCTTTTAGGAAATTAGAATTGCGTTCAATCATTGACCCTGTGTTTTGCACAGATCAAACAAATCACCAGTCAGAAGAACATTTTCATGTTTGCAATCCAATGTTTCATCTGATTTGTGCTGTTTTGAAGGGACAACGCAGTCTGTTTGATTTGGACGTGCATAAAATGTTCAGCCTGCAGTGGACTGCATTCAGCACATGGCTAAATGGGTTTTTAATGAACAGATGCAAAAGCTACATGTGCTTCAACCCCACTCACAAACACAAAAATATGTGTTTATTTGTACACATATTTAGACAATTTTCCAATTTTTACTTTGCTCTCTGTAAGACAACAAAACTGTAGATTGCTCGATCCGCAGCCAGTTGACTCCACAGACAAAAACAGTAATTTGTCAGAATAACTCGGGTGTTAAAACATTACAATCACCAGTGGTGGAGAAAGTACTCAAACACTGTACTTAAATAAAAGTACAAATAAACAGACAAAAATGTGCTCTAGTAAAAGTAGAAGTACCACATTAACAATTTTACTCAAGTAAAAGTAAATAAGTGCTTGCTTTTAAAATACTTAGTATTAAAAGTAAAAGTACTTCCTGAATGTATTACCTAATGTAATTGTCTACATATCTTTAAGTGTGCCTACCGTATGTATATTTTCTGTAATACATTAATAGTGTTGTGTCATTTTAATGAACGATGCTGCAGATAATACATGTTTTTATTGTGTTTACTCTGTGACACAGTTCACACTTGGACTTGTGATTCTGTGCAGCAGAATTTCAGGGATGACCTCCAGAGTTAAATGCCATTAATCAAAATAAGAAAGAGGAATGATTATACCTTTGAAAGTTTTTATTTAACACAAATCAAAACCAATGTGTCATTTTAACTGCAGTAAACACATTTAAGTAAAAGTTGTCTGCCTGAACAAAAGGGGCATTAGACCAAACAAAGGAACATCTGATCATTTCAACTCCAGTTTGTCATCAACTCTAGTTCAAATACTGTCTATTCAACCTTGTAATGGGTCAATATTGAACAATATTTTAACTTCCTGACACCATTTTTAAAACTTGGACCTGAGTGTCGAGCCATTTGGAGACATCTCTTGTCTCCTAACATCATGAACTGACACATTTTAATATTGCAGCAAGAATTTCTTGTTCAAGTTCAGAAGAAGTTGGTTTTCAAAGATTTTTGAGTTCAATCTGGCTCTTTTGATAAATAAAATCTGTCCTGCTGTACTGAACAGTCTTTCAATAAGTCCATGGGTGGAGCATATCTTCTGGCTGACTCTCTTGCGGTGGAATACATTTTGGGTGTGTTAGTGGTGCTGTGGGTGCACCCAGCTCAGTGACATATATACTAGAATATATGTCATTGGCCCAGCTCTTCTTGAATGTGGGCCTAACGTTACCTGCCCACTTTGCAGTGATTCAATGGACCAGCTCCCCTCTCACCGTTGGTTACTTTCAAAGTAACAAACAAATCAAAAAGCCGCAACATGAATGTAACTTGTAATGCAACACATTATAGAAATGTAGTGTAGTAGAAAGTACAGATACTTGATGTAAAATGTAGTGGAGTAAAAGTATAAAGTACCCACATTTAACTCTACTAAGTAAAATACAGATACACGAAAAATGTATTTTACAGTAATGAAGTATTTGTACTTAGTTACATCCCACCACTGACAATCACACACTATTACAAACATTATGAGGCTGCAATTCAGATCACAGGTAATGTAAAATGGCTGTATTTGTGAAAACATTCTGGCGTGTTTGAAGTGAGAGTTTTAATTCATTCTTCTGCAGGTTTACTAACAGTGAGGTTCATCAGTGAAATTATTCTTTAGTTTTGATTTTTATTTACCATATGTATGCGAAAAAATCATATTTTTCTGCTCATCTTGTTTTTATCAGCCCATTGTTTGCTCTACCTGTATGTTGCTCCTGATGTCAAATAATCTAATTAATACCTGTAACACTTAACTATCTCCTTCACCTATAAATATATTGAACAAAAACATAAATGCAGCATTTTTATCTTATCTTATTTTTTGTTTTTGCTCCTATTTTTCATGAGCTGAACTCAAAGAACTACGACTTTTTTCTTTTTCTCTCAAATATTGTTCACAAATCTGTGTAAATCTGTGTTCTCCTTCGCTGAGATAATCCATCCACCTCACAGGTGTGGCATATCAAGATGCTGATTAGACAGCATGATTGGTGCACAGGTGAGCTTTAGGCTGACCACAATAAAAGGCCACTCTAAAATGTGTAGTTTTATCACACAGCATAATGTCACAGATGTCACAAGTTGTGAGGGAGCGTGTGATTGGCACAGATTATTTAGATTTGATTCTTATCGTCTGTTTAACTATGGATTGTTTTGTTAAGGCAGCTATTGAATTTAAAACAAGTTTCCCAAAAGAAAAAATACAGTAAATTATTTTAAGTTGACTTTCAAATGCCAAAAGAAAATATTCTTTATAACAAGCACCTCTTGAGTAGAAGGGTTAAATATATAACTCTAGGTAAAACAAAAATTATAGCGTAGCTTAAGATACCATGCACCAAGCCAGGGTAAACATCTGGAGTCAGCCAGATTCAAGATGGCTCCCTCACCTCATCAACATGAGCAAACACAAAAATGGCCAGTTGGCTTTAACTTGGTCAACTTTACAGATATTGAGCAAAAATCTAGTGCGGTAGTAGCTGAGAGTAGTTTCCAACACATTCTTCAAGCACTAAAATATTGCATCATACTAGGAAATGTGTCTTCAGACAAAGACAGCCACACTGAGCGAGATTTGTGTTGTAAACTTTGTCACGCGTGGCAGCAGGTTATTGCTTCAAAGACTAGATTTTTGACAACGTACAGTCAGTTTGAAATATAAAAATATAAATATGAAACTGTTTAAAAAAAATGCTTCAAACAAAATTTTAATTTAAAATGAATGTAATTAGAAACGGCCATATCTTAAAGTAATGTGTTTCTGCCTTGCATGCCAACAATGTTAAGTAAGTTATGTGATCAATTAGCACTTGGATGTATTGATGCAGATGACATTCAGCTGCAACTACACCAACTACACCAACTACACCAACTTTAGCTCAATATCTGTACAACTGACTGAGCTATAGCCATTTATGCTAAGGCCAGGTCTCTGTGACAGCCATCTTAAATGTGCAGTGTCACATGTACATCAAATAAATGCTTTTCTGATCATTTCCATTAAAAAGTGTCCAGTGGTTTATAAACTATTTCGCTAACAGACAGACAAACATACACTGGCCATTGGATGATCTCACACTTTTCACTGCAATGGGCAAATAAACACAGAAAATACTGTATATAAAAGAAACATTTCTTAAATGTCAAACGTTAGTATTCAGTCAGTCTTATTGTACATTTGAAAATATGGATATTCTTTATGCAGAAGGAGCCTAAAACAAGTGAATGCTCTTCACAGTTCTGTCCTTTAGAGCGTTCATCACCACGCTCACAGATCTGAGTAATATAGAAAGGCTGACTGGTTGTCATCCAGAGGGCATGTTTGTTGAAGCACTGTGCTGAATGATCCAAGATATTTAACATCTTCCAATGAAGAAAGTATTAATAATCAGATACTCATCTTCCTCATAACTTCCGAGGGTTTTCAACGAATCGTTGTTACCTATTTTTAAATATGCTTTCGTTGATGAGTCATTTGTGTGCGAATGAATTTATCATTTGAATTTTATAAAATGTGTTCTCAAATGTTTGACATTTCAAATATTCTCGTTCGTGGGTTTTTCTTTATTTATGCCTCATCTTTGGTGTTCTTCGCTCTCGGTTATTTGTTCCCTCCGTTATACGAAAACTTTTTGCTTTAACAGCTTTTTAGCTTCTGAAGTTTTACAGCAGAAAATGTGCAATAAATTTTGTGTATGTGTCTATTTAAGTGTGTTCTCCTCCCCCTGCAGTAAAGAAGAGTTTCCTGAAGAGCAAGAAGAGGAGCAGCATCACGCTGCCTAAAGGGGGCATGGTCGAGCTGTTGGTTAAAGGGGCCAAAAACCTAACCGCTGTCAAGTCTGGAGGCAGTTCGGATACTTTTGTGAAAGGGTGAGAGGCCCTCTGCAGGGGCCAAACCTTTAAGAAAATGCATTTGTCAGGATCCACATCAATGCCCTAATTATATTTCACATGACTTAACCATTGCTACGTTTTGAATAAAAGTCAAAGTAAAAAATTTGGTTCAGAAAAGTGTCCAATGATAAGACATGAACAAAAACATGTTGAAGGACTTTGACTCTTTCAACACAGGAAACACATCCAGAGACAAACACATGGATACTTTAGCTTATTTGTGTGCCTTTGCAAATATTTTAGACTCAGTATAAATCTGTCAGCTGTTTACTTCGTTTTTGGGCCATTGTGTCTTTAAAGTTTTTGTTCCTGTCGTTTCTTTGTGTTTTAGTATTTGTTATCCTGTTGAGGTTGTTTTGTGACCTTCTAGTGTAATTTCTGTAGCACTGCAATTAGGGATGCACAATATTGGATTTTTGGTCGATATCCGATATGCCGATATGTTAAAACTTATTCGGCCGATAACCGATGTTGATACTGATATACGTTCCTTTGTCAGAACATAGCCCTCTTATTTAGACTTATTTGCTACAAAAATTGTGTAACAGCTGTAAGAGCTGGTGACATATATTCATAAACAGCCATATGATATGCATAGCACTTTAACTTATATTAAATGAAAAATGTTAAATGTTATTAATTAGCATTAGTCACCTGTGATGCTGTCTCACTTGTGGAGGCTTGTTCCAGGTTCCTAGCTGCAGTGAGGGATCCTCTGCACTCTTGTGCATGAAGGACAGACTTTTTAAGTTCAAAGTTTTTGTCTATCCATTGTGCTGTAAGACTAATCATGCTAATGGGGCTAACATGACGTCCAGATGTCTGTGGTAAAACTCACCCAACAAGTCGTGCTATCGGCTATTAACTTCTCAGTGATGTCAGAAATGGCGGCTTGTAACTCGGGTAGTTACTTCGGAAAAATATTTCAGACTGTGGACGATGTAGCGAGGCTCAACGTAATCCATAAATCTTCGGAATCCGACATCCTCACCAACAAAAAATAAAACTTCTACACCGCCGATATTTTGAATTTTCCTCTTCGCTGTGAGATCAGGTAGGCGCATATGACGTCATCGCGTTGCGCTGCAACGTCCTCACATTGCGCTACAATGTCATCACGTTGTGCTGCCACTGCAAACAAAAACAGCGCCTTTTATATCGGTGAGTTATTTTAATGGAATGGTCGATGTCCAATATTGAACTTTAACGCTAATATCAGCCGATACCGATGCCATGCTGATAATATCGTGCATCCCTAACTACAATAATACAGCCCAGTACTCCTACATGTGTACTTTAATCGTTAGTCCAGGGTATTTATAAAATATTTAAAGGAGTGCTTGCAGGGTAAGTATGGGGTATATATGGAAGAGTTACAGGTACTTTTAAATATATTTAACAGGGATGTACAGAGGTTCTTATAGGGTACTTACCAGGTTTTGTACAGGATATGCACTAGGACACTTAAATCTTGCTTAGGGATGTTTACAATCTACATTAAGGGGTACCTGTAAGGGTACATACAAGGTACTTACAGATAATATACAGTGTACTCACAGGGAACTTACATGGAACACACAGAGGTGATAATTGGGGTACTTATGAAACCCCTATAGGGGTACATACGGATAATTTATGGGAATAATTATTAGGTGTTTACAGAGATATCTTAAAGGCATGTTTGGAGTACTTACAGTATAAGGGCAACAAACTACTTGCGGGAGTACTAACAGGGAATGTACAGGTCGCCTACAGGGCCCAGTTGCATCATGAAGTGACTCCTTTACTCACAGGTTACCTACATGGTAAGTTTGGTCAGTTTTTAGGTATGATTTTGACAAGTAATACAGACATGATATTTATGTTGGGTGGCACAGTGGCTCAGTGGAAATGTTGCCTTTCAGCGTGAAGGTTACCAGATCAAATCTCGGCCAGGGGACCTTTCTGGGTGGAGTTTGCATGTTCTCTCCGTGCATGCGTGGGTTTTCTCCGTGTACTCCGGTTTTCTCCCACAGACCAACAACATGCATGTTAGGCTGATTGGTAACTCTAAATTGTCCCTAGGTGTGAGTGAGAGAGTGAATGGTTGTTTGTCTCTATGTGTCCCTGTGATGGACTTGCAGCCTGTACAGGGTGTCCCCCACCCCTCACGCAGTGAAAGCTGAACATGGACACCAGTGACTCCTGCGACCCAAAAAGGAAGAAGCTGTTAAAGATAATGGATGGATGGAGATCTATGTCTTTGTGTAGACCTTGGCAAAATTAAAGTTCTTTCGTAATTTATTTTTCTAATTACTTCAGAATGATTTATGACTTCACAATCACTTCTCTTGATCAGTTATTATTTTATTTTCATGTTTATATTTTTCAGTTTTTAATTGTCCTTTTTTGCTCGCTTCTTTATTTAATTATTTTACAAATGGACATTTGTATGTCTGCTATAAAGTTTTGCTTTGCGTTAGTCTTGTTCATGTCTTTTTTCTCTAGCTGTATTGGCTTTTGAATTTCTAACAACAACAAAAAACGTCTCATATAGCATAATAGCATAGCATCACTTTTTAGAAATTGGGTTGTAAAGAAAGCACAGCAAGTGCTGAAAGTAAAGTGAAGTTGTGTACTTTCTCCTAGATACCTCCTCCCTGACAATACCAAGTCAACGAAGCACAAGACGGCGGTGGAGCGACGCACTGTGAACCCACAGTGGAACCACACGTTCACCTACTGTGGCCTGCAGCCAGGAGACCTGAACAACATCTGCCTGGAGCTGACTGTGTGGGACAAAGAAGCTTTGTCCAGTAACGTCTTCCTGGGAGGAGTCAGGCTGGGAGCTGGCACAGGTACGACTTTCTGCAGGAGATTATAATAACCTGGGAAAATAGTTTAAAATGCATTTTGACGTATTCCCCCTCTTTAAAGATGAAGGGTTTTAACCATGATTGTACAAACACTGCAGTACTAAGCTATTATATTTACTGTCTTAAATAAATCAGAACCTACATACATATTTATTGATTCTAATTAGATTCCCAGAGAGTCTGGTGCATAATAAAACCAGGATGTTTGTGTTCTAATGTGTCTCCTCTCTCCCCAAGGTAAAAGCTACGGAAATGAAGTGGACTGGATGGACTCGTACGGGGAGGAACAGCAAGTATGGCAACGCATGATCGAAAACCCAGAGGTTCCTCAGGAGTGTACTTTGATGCTGCGGTCAAGCATGCGCAAGTGCAGCGCGTGAGCCGGATCGATCGCACAGTCAAAGGGGATCAAAGAGAGGGAGAAAGAAGAGGTCTGAAGTTATGAGACGAGAGCTGGAGAGGCAGAGCAGTCAGGAGAAGTGAGCGAACAAGAACTCAAACGCTTCTGAAGGACCAGTGTCCCTCTCCAAACTTTCTTTCATGTTCAGATCACTTCTTGTTTCAAGCACAGCCGGCCATGCCTTACTCACTCGTCCATACGTGCCCCTATTGACCAAGCTCTGCTGCTGCTTACAGCTGTCTATAAAAGCCCCTCTTTGTATTCATCTGTAACCTCTAAATAAGCACATGGTGACTCCTAACATGTCCGTCCTTGTATTGTCTGTGAGCTGTTTCTGCATGTGATGGAGAACATTCATCAGACATTAGACGAGACATCGATCAATAGAATAAATAGAAACATTCCCTTTATAAATGTGATCTGAAGCACAGGATGATGCTAAACATCATCACTAGTTGTGTACTAAATGGGAGGAAAAGCAACTCGTTACTGCATTAATGCTCACTTTAAGATGTACTGTAATACAGCTTTACATTTAAAAACAGCATCTTGAGTCCCCCACTACACACACACACACTGTAGGTCAACACAATCTATCTCAATTAAATTTTTATGTCTATGTATTTTCAAATGAGTCATTATAATTTAAGTTCCAAAGAATATAGAAGCATTTACTGTATTTTCTGGCGTATAAGTCACAGGTTTTTTTGCATAGATTTGTCAGTCCTGCGACTTAGATGCCGAAGCAACTTATATATGGTTTTTTTTTCCATATTCATAACGCAATTTTTGACTGAAGCTTTACATTTCGAAGAACTGCAATAGTGAGTCCTCCCATGTGCGCTCACTTCACTCAGCTGGTGCAGGTTGAAGAACGCTGGAGAGCTAGCGGCTCCAGCCCCGATGGATGGATGGTTGGATGGATGGATGGATGGATGGATGGATGGATGGATGGATGAATGGATGAATGGATGGATGGATGGATGGATGGATGGATGGATGGATGGATGGATGGATGGATGGATGGATGGATGGATGGATGGATGGATGGCACAGCACCACCCAGATGAAATGAAGCTGTTTTGAATGTTAAAAAAATTGTTTTGAATAAACTCATAATAACCGCTACGGGTTAGCGATGATGTATAATAAATGTGACTTATACGCCAGAAAATATGGTATTTGTATTTCTTATCTTAATTTTTTTCAAAGGACTGCAACTTAAATTCTCTTGAAGGTAAATTTACAAAGATTGAATGTTTTTTTTTATTTTTATGTTCTTTCGCTAAAAAAGCCCCACCCTTTTCAATTACTTACTCGATAAGTTGTAGAGGATTTATTAAAACGGTCACCTCTTGACAGAACTGAGTTCACGTTGTCCAACCAACTATTAAAAAAAACACCATCATTTAAGCAATTTAGATCAAAATGGAACAACAAATGACAAATATTTACAAAAAGCCGAAAGTATGAAATTTTGACACAACACTACAGATTATTTCAAATATTTCCAAACTGAAACACAAAACTTAACGATGTATCCGAGTCAGCCCAACGTCCTCTTCATTAAACATTTGATTTGTGAGTAAAATGCTGTAAGTCATGTTTAGACATTCAAATCACCCAAAATATGATGAGTTTTAACATACATGGTAACTTTTTGTGGTCAAATCATGGAATTGTACAGCACAAAACTTAAAACACTTCCAACAGCTTCAAGTGTACTTTGTGCTTTACTTTCATTTCAACGATTAATAATCGTGACCACCTTCACTAAGTTAAGTGTACAAACATTTCTACTAAAGCAGTTAAACTGCTCTACTATTTATATTCAATTAATACGCAGATAACAATCATAATTTATTCTCTTGGTGTTTCAAGATCCAGCACTGGGATCTACTGAACTATAGTAACCGATAGATTAGATCATATTTGTGTCTAACAGAATGCTCCATTTGTACGATATGGTGAGGTAAAATGTCTTGCCATGACTCAACCAACCATTAATGTGTTTGTGTGGACATCAAAAATGTACCAGAAACCAAATTCTATAAATAATACTGTCATCCATGTGTGGCAAAGGTAGATAGACTCTAATATAACTTGGTTTTAGTTCCTTTCGTAAATTAATTACATCACACGCTGTAATATATTGTTTTAATATGTTTTTAGTAATCATAATGAAATTCTTTAGAAAACTGTGTGCTCTAAGAACATGGTTTGTCTACAAGTGTGGAGTCCAGCAAGTGCCATGTGTCAAATTAAAAACATAGGTTGGAGAAATCCGTACCTTTGGTTTATGAATCAAACCAAAGGGATTAGTGTGAATCATATGTAAGAATTTTATTTAATGAGCATCATTGTGTTTGAGTGTTTTATATCCATGCTTCTTAAGTTGTGTTTCTCAGAAATCCCATCGAAGCAATGTTGGCGTCAACTATTTACAGGTTGAAAAACAAGCAAAGTAATCATCAAAACCTGAACTATGAAATGAAAAGCAGAATTAGCCAGAAAGCTAAATAGTTTAAACAAACATAAAATACTTAGATGACAAGTGCAATGTAAAATATTTTAACATCCCCTGTAAAAACTTTGTTAGAGTGAGGAAATTAGATTTAAATTATCTCTAATTTGTATCTGAGGAACTTCCACAGACTGATGAAGCCCTTTGGATGGAGGGCGAAACGTCTCAGCACAAAAACAGAAACTGTCCAGATGACATGACTGAACATTGTTGGATTTTATTCCTGGATTATTGAGCATGGACTTTGGTATAAATAGAAACATTTGTAGGCAGTATTTTCTAGGGATGCACAATATTGGATTTTTGGCCGATAACAGATACCCATGTTTTTAATGTATGTTCCTTTGTCAGAACATAGCTTCTTATTTAGGCTTATTTGCTACATAAATTGTGTAACAGCTGTAAGAGCTGGTGACATATATTCAGTAACATCCATATGATATGCATAACACTTTAATTTATATTAAATTAAAAGTGTTAGATGTTATTTATTAGCATTAGTCACCTGTGATGCTGTCTCACTTGTGGAGGCTTGTTCCAGGTTCCTAGCTGCAGTGTGGGATCCTCTGCACTCTTGTGCATGAAGGACAGACTTTTTAAATTCAAAGTTTTTGTCTATCCATTGTGCTGTAAGACTAATCATGCTAACGGGGCTAACATGACGTCCAGATGTCTGTGGTAAAACTCACCAAAGTGCTATCGGCTATTAGCTTGTTGATGATGTCGGAATTGACGGCTTGTAACTCTGATAAGATAACGACAGAAAAATATCTCCGACTTGGTATGATGTAACAAGGCTCAACTTAGTCCATAAATCTTCTGAATCCAATATCCTCAACAACAAAAAAAACTTCCACACCGCCAACATTTTGACTTCTTCCTCTCCGCTGTGATCAGATCAAGTAGGCGCATGTGACATCATCACATTGTGCTGGTGCTGCAGGCATCCTTGTTACTGGGTTGTCATACAAAAACAGCGTCTTTTATATCAGTCAGTTATTTTGATGGAATGGCCGATGTCCAACAATGAACTTTAACGCTAATATTGGCCGATACCAATACCATGCCGATAATATCGTGAATCCCTATTGTTTTCTCCACTTATTTTACAACTAGGGCCGAGATTGGGTAGAGGTAGGACAGCTGACTTGGGATCAGAAAGTTGCGGCTCGACTCCCATCCATTTCCACATGGCGTGGTGTCTCTGAGCAAGACACCTAATCCCTAATTTCTCCCCGGGCATTCAGTAGCTGCCCACTGCTCTGCCTGGTGTATCCAGGTGTGATGGGTTAAATGCAGAGAACTAATTTTGTCATTGTATGGGAACATACAACGATGACAACACATAGCAGTTATAGTGTTGCGTTTACTTCTGTTTGCCAATTTAAATCACTGCCTCTCAGCTGAAACACAGTAAAGCACAACACCTGCTGCACAGACCTTATGCTTACTGTCATTCTGTGCGTACAGTTTATTTTACCAAGATAATCTGTTTTTTTTTCACATCTGACACTTGCTGGGCTTCATATAATCCCTCACTGGTTGACCAAATCACCACTCTGTGGCACAAAGTTTGTTGAATGTCGACCTTGGACTGGTTTTCCTGTAATTTGCCACCACACTGTATCAGTGTGTTAGGACAGAGTGCATGCTATTAGAGACAGAGGTGGAGGCTACACGAAGCAGCACTGATGCTGACATCACTTTACACCTAGACAAGAAAGCGTGATTTGCAGTGTGTTCTCAGGATCCGTGAGATGGGGCTGTGTGTTAGAGAGTGACTCAGCACTGAGAAGAGCTGTCGTCACTCAGGGAGGGGGCTAATAATAATGAGCGAGTGACACTGACCTTGTCCTTGTTGCTCAGGGCTCTGTGATCATTGGTTCTGTGATGAATCATATTTAATAAAAAAAAAAAAAAAAAAAAATCCTAATTTAAACCCCATCAGGACTTCTTCTCTTTGTGTGGAATGCCCATTTTGCCTGCTCGTCCTCCTTAAACCACCTGCTCCACACTGTAGGCGGTCTCCCAGTTACAGTGATGGTAATAATACATATGTTTACTGCATAATTGAGACACTTGTGCAATATCTTATTACAGAAGAATCTCTGATTGTACGGCATGTTCTGCCTGTTTATTGTCTGCTTTCCGAGCATCACATTCACTCTTTTCAAGCTTATTTTCTCCCAAATGCTCTACGAGAATATTTTGGAATAAATACATCTTTCCATAGACTGTATGCTGGTTTTGTTGTTTTTGAGGACTATTGACGATATTAAGTTATCTCTAAATGAACTTTGAGTGCAACTGTGTGTTCTGTGTTGAAAATATTACCCACAAAATAAATACTATATAAACTATGTTGTACAAAAACTAGTATTTAATAAAAAACTTTTCTATCGTTGACCAGTAGTCCTCCAGCTGTCCCTTCAGTTATTCCCTGCCACCTTGAAAGGTGAACAATCCTATCATTGACAGTCTTGGCTTGTCTGTATCCGTCTGTTAACAAAATATCTCATGAACCACTGGACATCTAATGAAACTCATAGAAAGTAATCAATAGGTACACTTCTTCAACAGATTAACTAGATCTGCCACAGCCAACTGACCTCAGCAAACACAAGAAATGGTTAAAACACAATCAAATTTATAAATACCTAGCTAAAACTTGGTGTGGTAGTAGCTGAGAGTCATCTCCGACAAGGAACATCAACAGATTTCTCAAGATCTTTGTGTAAAACTGTCCAACAAGGTGGCTGGCAACATGCATTTTTTAAAGGGAATATACTTATGTTTGCTTTGTTTTGATTTTTAAATTAATGTCTAATTTACTGCATTTTTTAAAATAATTTGTGTATTTAAAGCAGCTTTTTATTCACACATTATCACAAACTGGTGATCAAATGTTTGTAATCTAAAAAGAATAACAATAAATAATAAAGTCAAATGGCATAAAGATGGTGAATCTTATTTTGAAGCAAACTAAACCGACTCACAAAAGATGCATTACACACATTTAATCAGTGTTTGGTAAAGTCAAGAATGCACACGTGCACTGTGCATAACTCACAGAGTACATATTAATGAAAGACATAAGACATAAATATTAGACTACATTTTTTTCCAGAGTTTTACATAAAATAGAACAATAAAACATATTTTATTTGAGAATGTGTATTTATAAAAGAAAAAAACATAAAAAGAATCAATATGACTGTATTGTGTGATCCATTTTAAGCAGCCTCACATCTGCGCCATGACTGGCATGCAAACACTTGATGACACACATGGGCGCACACACACCCCCACACACACACGCACACACAGGTTTGTCTTGCCTTGTCTTTATGGGGACTTTGCATAGACTTCCATTCATTTCTATAGCCTAATCCTTATCCTTACCCTAAACCTAACCCACCAACGGCACTTGAGCCTTATGAGGACCAGGGTTTGGTCCTCACAATGTAGTATGTGTTCATAAATGGTCCTCACAAAGTAACATAAACAAGCACATGCACACACACACACACACAGAGGATGGAGGACAGACTGAGTTAAAAGAGAAGTGTGTGACATGGATGGAAACAGATGATCTGAGCCGAATTGTCTGTTTTGTGATGAGGGAAAAGGTTAAAAAATGGCTGACATTTCTCTTTAGGGGAGTTTTATGATTGACAGGTCTGTCCCGCCCCCTGCTGTAACTCCATTTCATCTTTACGGAGGGGAAAGGTGTCGATGGTGGTAAATAATTCAGCCGCTGTGATGGGGAACGGGTAGCGCTGCTTGTCCAGGCCCTGTTTGTCTACCAGCACCATTTGAAAAGATCTCTGAGGGATCCGGAGCAGTAACCTAGGAAACACACATCAGCTTAGCAAGCAAGAGCGAGCTAAAAGTCATGTTTGCTGAGGGTACACGAGTGTGTGTTTGTACCTGAGCTGAAGGGCCAGTCCTGGTGGGAGAAGCCGGTGCCGGATCCGTCCAACTTGAACCGGGTAAGTCCCAACCAGCTCAATAACTGTCACATGTCTCAGGTCCAGTCCACACTGAGCGTGCTGTTACCACAGAAACACAGACTCAAGTTAAACAGCTATGGTATTAAGTAGAAGACAAAGGAATGCAACTCAAACAAAAGAGGACATACATCAGCAGGTCGGCAGTGAAAGATCAGCCACATTCAATTCCACACACAATTGTATTCCTATTGTTCTATTTCATATAGACTTTGCCCTTTAAGGCTATCGCTAGTGGGTTTATCTGTTCGTGCGCAGCGCAGCACTGAAAACTTTGGTCCACGCCCACCTGCTGTGTGGGCCTCACCCCCGGTCCGTATGAATTACGGTGAGACCGGGTAATCAGCTCCCATTTTTTTTCAGCAAGCAACCAGCACTGCTTTTACAAGAACACAATGTCCTGCACCAGCACCATCCACCTGTGCCCGTCCTGTCAGACAGGCTACATTTTGAGTTTTGACCGGCACGACATCTGTGAAGGATGCCTGGGTCCCCACCATACTGACCTCGCCTCCTCCTGCCATCCCTGTGACCTCATCCCTCCTGAGGAGAAGTGGAGACGATCAGCCTTGTTCAAGACTAACATCGAGGAGTGCCTCTCCGTGACGGGGGACTGTTCGCTGGACTACGCCATCACCTTTTTTGACGCCGAGCCACGGAGCGAATTGGATGATTCCTCCAGAAAAGGCGACGTCAGCAGCAGCCCCGCTGCTCATTCCCTCCTGGAGAGCGTAGTGTTGGAATGGGGGGCGAGCGGATGCCCCCCCCCCCCCCCCCCCCCCCCCCCCCCCCCCCCCC
>NC_056510.1:26061259-26094279 GCF_014905685.2 Nematolebias whitei
CCCCGAGCCTTTCCGCATCGGCGAACACACAGCTCCCAGCCGTTGGTGCCCTCTTCTCGGACTGCCTGGCATAATCCAGGAGGCGGCTGACACAAAGGGACTTTCCATCCCTCTCCTCCCACTGCCCAGATCGGATGATCTAGCGGGAAGGTTTGGCTCCACCCCGGCTCGCCACCCTGACCCCATCTGGCCTCGTTTTCCAGCAGTGACATCCTACTGGAACGAGGCTGCAGCCAGACCTGGTAAGCTGAAGGCGTCCGTCTCCACCTTCGCTCCCATCACCAGAGTGGAGGGGTTTACTGAGCGGAATTTTCCCTCGGTCGTCAAACACCCCCCACCCCCCGGAGGCAAGCCTTGCGGAAGCACTTAGAGCAAAAGTGCCCAGGTTGGACCAACGACCTGTCCCTCCAGGGAGACACGACCAAACGGTGACGTCACTCTCCAACCGAGCCCACCAGTGTGCTTTCCAGGCGGCCGCAGCGAACAACAATGTCGCACACTGCTGGCCTACAGCATTTCCAAAAGGCTGGAGGACACAGACTTGCCTGAGGAGATGAAGAGCACGCTCTGCAAAGTGTCTGACATCATCCTCAACCTGGGTGCCTCCTCTGCGATCTGCTTGTCTCGCATCGCTGCCTGGGTGACGATGATCCAGAGGTCCACCTGGCTCTGACTCCAGGCAGGAGGAGCAATCAGGAGTCACCCAGAAATAGGCCAGCACCTTTGGGTCTGGCCGCTGAGAGGATCCACTTAGAGAAAATGGGTCTCTCTCAAGAAGTGGTGTGCACAATCCAAGACTCGCGAGCCGCTTCCACCACAGCGCTGTACACATCAAAGTGGACAGCTTTTCAGCGCTGGTGCACAGTGAAAGGTGTAGAGGCCATTTCATGTCCACTAGGTGGCGTGCTGTCCTTTCTGCAGCAGCTGATGGACAGAATTGTAGCTTTCAGCACAATTAAAACTTATGCTGCGTCTATTTCTTCTTATCACGAGAGCTTCGGTGACAGAACAGTTTTTAATCACCCGCTGATGAAATGTTTCCTAAAAGGTGTACGGAGACACAGACCGGTGTCATGCCCACTAGCTCCACAGTGGGAACTAATGATGGTTCTACGAGCTCTGATCAAAGCTCCTTTCAAGCCTTTAGATCAGGTGTCAGTTAAATTCCTGTCACTTAAAACAGCCCTGCTGTTGACTTTGACATCATCAAAGAGAGTGAGCGATTTATCTGCGCTCTCTGCTGCCCCGTCGTGCCTCAGGAGTCAAGCTGATGGCAGCTCAGCTGCGCTGAGACCTAACCCAACTTTCATACCAAAAAACTTCACGAGCTCATTTAAATCAAGAATGATAACATTGGAGGGGGTTTTATTCCCTCACAAATTAGAGGAGGAAGCATCATCTCATCTTCTCTGTCCCATGCGCGCGCTGGCATGTTACATAGCACACACGGCCACACTGTGTCAAACTCAGCGTCTGTTTGTGCATTATAGGGACACCTCTGCAGGTCGCCCGTTATCTACTCAGCACCTCTCACACTGGCTGTGTGAGGCTATTTCTGAAGCTTACAGGGCATCAGGATTGGAGCCTCCAGAGAACCTCAGACCTCATTCTACCAGAGGAATTTCATCCTCTACAGCTTTGCATGGAGGAATGACAGTGGAGGACATTTGTACGGCGGCCGCTTGGGCATCGCCTTGTTCATTTATTCACTTCTATCTGCGTGATGTTTCTGTTTTCTCCATGACCCATTCTGTTCTCAGTGTTCTAACAGAATGAATCGTACTTGTTTCATGGAATTTCGTTTAAACTCACATCTGACTGCATGCAATTACAGTGTGAGACATTTATTAAGTCACAAGTTCATGACTGCTGTTTTTTTTTATTGTTACTAATCAGTTCATGACTACTGTTGCCAATCAGTTCATTTGATTACTAATCAGTTCATTTGTTATTAATCAGTTCATATTGAAGAGCTGTTGATCTGCTCTGCTCGCTGGTACACAGTTACAATTTGTAACCTCTGTTCTTTTCCATTCTCAGCAGCAGGACTGCTTTCAGCCTCCCCTTTTTTCCCCGTCAGAAACCTTTTTCTCTCCGGGGCGCTCCTGTGCATGGAACGCGTAATTACGCAACGTGCTCCTGTGCATGAAACGTGTAATTACACATCGCATAATTATGCACACAGAAGGCTGAGTTGATGGAAGGTTTTTGTTGGTGCAAGCGAGCGCTTCCTATTGTGTCTGAATGGACCCAGTGAGGCATAGACTACATCCTGCTTCACCTTTAATCCACTAGCGATAGCCTTAAAGGGCAAAGCCTATACAAAATAGAACGTTGGTTACGTACTGTAACCCCAGATTCTATGAGTATAGGCGCAGCCCTTTAAGCTCTGGGCCTCACTAGTTCCTAAATGGCTGAAGAAGAAAAAAAAGCTCTTTGGGAGCTGATTACCCGGTCTCGCCATAATTTATACGGACCGGGGGTGAGGCCCACACAGCAGGTGGGCTTGGACTAAAGTTTTTAGTGCTGCGCGTGAAGGGATAAACCCACTAGAGATAGCCTTAAAGGGCTGCACCTATACTCATAGAATCTGGGGTTACAGTACGTAACCAACGTTTATTATACTTCAACTGTTGGTGGCTGCTGAAGTTTCCCTGTTGAAGCTGAGGAGATTTTCAACATACAAGTTCAATTTTAATTCAGATTTGATGCTTCATAAAGCGTGAACTGCAGATAGTCTAAGCAACTTAAAACTTCTGGAAAATGTTGTGTTTATACCTCCAACATTGAATTTCAGCCAATTTTGTAAAAAAAAGGTTTTATACTTTGTTTTTTTAATTCAACCTTTTTTTATACAGGTTAGTTCCCATTGAGCCTCGATGACTCATTTACAAGAAAGACCTGTTATATACAGACATACAAATTAGATAAAGAAAAGAGAACACAAGAGGGTGGAGGAGGTAAAATAAATCATGTCTCACACCATGTCCTGGCCGGATCACAGTGTGAAAGTTTAAAAAAAAAAACATCACAACATAAACAGCAACATACAATGACATCATAATTCATTTATGCATGAGGAGGTCATCAAAGGCGGTGAGTTGTCCGTGGACATTGCCAGAAAGTTCTATAGTTCTGATTAGATTGTACAATGTCTATCTGCAGCTCAGTTCTGAAAAGGCCCACAGATGTCCTTGGAAGAGGGAGGAGGAGGAGGGGAGGAGCAGCAGAGCATCATTATTCACATAACCTCTGGGAGAATTTGAGATAACTGGCCTATTCAAGGCCAAGCAGGGGAGCCAGATTTAATAACAGCAATTGTTTAAGGACAAGCAGACTCTGCTTAATTTTTTTTAATGTCTGCCTTCAAAAGTTCTGCTGGTACTTCTCAATGGCGAATCCAAAACAGCCAGATATGTAGTCATTTCGCCAGGCCGTGCTTGAAGCCTTCCACAAGTCGATTCCTTCATGCCAGCGAGCTCCAGAAGTCACAAGTTGCCTGTGATCCTCAGAAATCACATCCATCTTATGGTTTAGCTCAAAAAGCATCTGAGTTTGGGCGCTTGAAGCGCGGCACATTCTTTCATACATGGCAGCTTCAAAATTGCCTGATCCACTGCCATTGTCTTCCGAATTTGTTGATAAGCCAGAAACCCGCCGATTCCAAAAAGCAGAAATCCCACTATCATAAATCAAATTATGTATGCATCATCTACGTCCTCAACGGACATTACAGAGACACACCATCTTCCAATGGCCCCAAGAATCCATGGTGTATCCCAAAGCGAATGTCCCTTCAGGGCATGAGGGCTCTCCTTCTTCCTGTCTTCTCGTCAAGAAAATGTTATCAATTGCATTGTGAGATCAGCTGACCAGATCCATGATTTACAATTCAGAAGATATGTAGAGAGGCTCTGAAAAAGATTCACAGGACAAGAGAGCCAAAAGCAGGAGGGAGGCAGGAGTGGGTGAAGCGATCACCTTTGTCAAGAGTAAGCAGGAAGTGTAAGTGTATTCTAAAAGCATTTGCATGAATCCTGTGTGTAAAATATTTCAGAATGTTTTATCTCTTTAGCTGGTAATGGTCATCTTGTGCTTGATGATTCTGGTAGTTTTAAACAGAAGCAACTGAACAGCTATATTTTTTTTAAATATTTGACTTCTCTTTTGAGGTTTTTCAAAGATTCTTAGTTGAAGCTTTTCAGTTTGACATGAATTCAAAATGTACTAAAAAATAAAAAAAAATAAACTTTTTTTGTTGTTGAATCTCCTAAAAATATCTATTCCATTACATTACTGCTGTTGAAGAAATAAGATACCATCCAATTAAAGCATCAATGTTAAATAAAATCAGTACAAATGTTGATGTAAAGCAACGAGCTTGATCCATGGAGCTCTGTGGAATTAGTCCAATATAGCTTTATTATTATTAAAGTGACACTTCAGATTTTTTGAAGTGGGGCTCAATAAAAATGTTATAAACAATTTATTAATCTAACCTGTTATAAATAGCTCTTTGAACATGCTCAGATTGGAGAAATAGAGTTTATGTATGAGCATATTAATTAGTTAATAGTTTGTAACGTCAAGAAGTGACTTAGGTTATACACTGAAGGTCTTTAATTTAAAATCAATATTAAAAAGAACAATTAGACTTAAACAAATATTTATAACTCTTCACATCATTATCCCTTTCACATAGTTTTTCCAGCAGCAATGTTGATATTCCTGCCATAAGTGTCCAAAAATGCACCAAAGTGCTACTGTTAGCTGCTGTGATTTGTGCTCTCAAACAGCTTCTGAATCTATGGAGATAAGTGTGCAATGCAAAATAGACAAGGATATGAAAATGTAAAAAGAAAATAGTTTATTGTTAATAACCTTTCCACAGATCATCATCATTTTAATATCATGTTCACCAAAATTATAGCTAATTTTACAGTAAAATAATTTGATTCATAGTGACCTGATTAAATTGTATTTTTTAGTAAATGCAGCATGAAGTACTGTATGTCAGTGCCATGCTCATGTCACAGTGGTCTTAAAGTATGATATGGTCTGTAAACATAAGGAGACTGCACAGCTTCGAGAGGAGCACGTCACACAAGTGAGAGAAAACACAGCATACGTCTATCAGCCATTAAAAACATTATTTCAATTCAGTTTTTATCAAACATGAGACCATAAATAATTAATAGAGGTGAAGAGAGCTTTGTTGTATGTGGCTGTCCTGTTTTAGAGGAGATTAGATGTTCATATGAAGTGTGCTGTTTGTTAGGTACTATTACTGCAGCTGCAGAGTATTTTGAATATGAACAGGCTCCCTAACAAGATTATTGTTATAACTGCACAGTCAGAGTCAATTGTAAATGTGCTAAAAGTTGCATTGAATTTAAAACCATACATTAGGTCAAACTAATTTTATACAAGCATATACTCTTGAAGCATTCTTTTTTTTTAATTTGTGATTTATGCGCTGTAAAATTGTGAAAGTTCAAGCCTTGTTTTAGTATTGCAGCTAGTAAGTAAAAGTATCTGAACTTATCCATAAACAGGGTTTTCATGTTCTGTGTTAGCTTGAACATTGTTTTAACTGGAAACAAAATAAACAAGTATAACTGCTAACTATATTATTTCAAATCAGACCATTGGGAGTTACATTTTGGTCAGGAAGATCATCCGTTCAACGAGTCCTTTAAATTAAACTGTAGCTGATTGATGCCAACTGCCATGTGTGTTTGAGTAAACTTTTATTATACTTTTTACATATACAGTCAATTATAAATATCTGCTAGATATTGAAATGTCCAAGTGTTGTAGAAAAATGGGCAAAGTTAATAATTCACAAGACATTTTATGGAGTTTTTCTAGCAAAATAATCCAGGTTGAAATTTTAAGGTTAGATGTAAAAGCTTTTTGTAATTCTTTATTTCATGATGATAAAAAATCTTTTTATTTAGTATATTCAATTATTTTTATTATTATTAACCTTTATCTAACCAGGCAAATCCCATTGAGATCACAGATCTCTTTTGCAAGGGAGGCCTGGACCTGAAGGCAGACTAACATGCAGGTTTTTGGTCTGTCTAATTTGAAGTTTTAGTCAGACAAAAGGAGCAGTTTTTATATTATACTTTACCATTATGTTTAAAATGTCTATTAAATAGGGTTACTGCTGCCTCTACAACAGTGTGCAAAAGTTTTAAAGCATTCCTCTTCATCATCTTTCCTTTCAAGCAGTCGGACCTTGTTGTCATATTTTAAAGAGCTCTTGAGCAGCAGTTCTACGGGCTTTATCTAACAAAACTTTGTTGACTGCTTCTCATTCATGTACAATTTTGTAGCTGACAGCACATTGTACAGTGTCTGTAAAAAGTCAAGAACATAAACAAGTGGGTGATTTAAAAAGTCATGTCTTTAGGAAACAGAAACAAATTTATCAAAGACCTGACACCGAACCTGGGAGGTGCATCATCCTTCAGCTGATAATCGACGTTATGACAAGTTCTCAGCTGGCAGCTCTTTGACATTCATCTTGTTGCTGCTACAATTCTGTTTTAGGTGTCAATCTGAAGTTTCTGGCTCTCTCAGAGTCAATCCTGAAACTGTTTTGTCATAACTCATATCAACTTAAAGGGACACACTGCAAAATATGAAATCAGAAGTTAAAAGGTTATCCTAAACTGTATCAAATCCTGCAGCTTGAGAGTGTACTCCAGTAGTTTTGCTGTTATACTGAACGCAATCCTGAAATGTGGGTCTACACCAGGGGTCTGCAAACTGTGGCTCTGGGGCCACATGTGGCTCTTTGGTCCCTCTGCAGCAGCTCTCTCAGGCTTTGACCAAAACTAACATAAAACTGGATTTTATTTAAATAACTACCAATAATGACAATGGATAGTTTTAGCAGGTTTCTTGTCATTTTCACATGTGTGAAAAATAGTATAAATACAATGTGTAAAACATGTGGACTACATCCTGCTAGTAGTTTGTTAGCCACTTTAAGTCGACTTCCAGTCTATCAGCGTGATCTTTCTCTCAAAACCACCAGAACGTTTTGGAATATCTTTAAGACAAGCTGCTGAGAAGGAATATGGTGAGTAACTTTGATAACAATAAGAATAAAGCACAAAAAACAAAGTCAAAGTAAACTAAAGTATTTATTTTTCTTTAAAAATATAACTGTATATCCAACAAACTGGCCTAATTTTATACTGTTTAACTTTACGCTTTAAGTGGGAAACTTAACTCTTCAACAATTACAAGAACTCACATGCAGAGTTCACTGTTTTAATTTTTATAAAATTGTTAAAAAATATTTATTTTTAATTTTTTTTACATAAATCTGTTTTTTTCTTTTTTTATTAAAATGTATAAATATCAATAAATGTTAATAATAGTTAGACATTTTTTGTTTTATAATATCACTCCCACTGGTTGGAAAAGCCATTAGCAACAAACCTGTAATGGTCCATAGGCCACCAGTTGACAGTACACAGTTACAGTAGATTGGGCGGCTCCGGACATCGTAATTAGTACTGTATTATCCACCGTATAAGTCACCATTTTTTTGCATAAATTAGCATGCCTGCAACTTATACAGCGAAGCGACGTATTTATGTTTTCTTTGTCCCCATATTTATAACCCAATTTTTGGCTAAGATCCGATGATTTCATTCATTCTGACATGGAAAATATTGAACACTACCATTATCAGCCACTAGAGGACCCTAGACTAATATGGCAAGCCAAGTGTCTCATTAATAGGTAAAAGTGGCTATTAATGAGACACTTGACTTGCCATACAAGCCACCTTGATCTCGCTCTGGAACACCTGGAGCAAACATCAAATCAGCTGCATTTCACCGCGCCGCCCAGGTGAAATGCAGCTGATTTGACCATTAAAGTGCATTTATTCAGGAAATTTTACTGAGACACACCTTTACTATAATGTTGAACAAACAAATAATTGTTTTAGGTGGTTATCTTGATTAATTTTGAAGAAATGCGCAGCGAGTCATTCTGCGCGCTCCTGCTTCCAGTAATCGGCTTTTGAAATGCAGCTGATTTGACCGTCAAAGTGCATTTATTAAGGAAAAGTTAGACTGAAACACACCTTTACTATAAGTTTGAGCAAACAAATAATTGTTTTTAGGTGGTTATCGTATTAAATTTTGTGTTAAAGTCCTCTCGTGCACGCTCCCGCAGCCGCCATTTGGCAGCCAGTTGATTTTTGGCACAACACCGGAGTGTTATCAGCGGTGATGTGTAATAAATGCGACGCATCAGTGGTGACGCATAATACACTAGATGCAACTTATACAGCAAAGTGACATGTACGGGGGAAAATACGGTAATCAAAGTGCCAAAAATGTATTTTTTTTATCACAAAGGTTGCAGACCCCTGATCTACACAAAAGAAAGCACTCGGTTGAATCTGCTGAAAACAACGTGAAGGCTTGAGTCACATGACAGGCTGGTCATACTTTGTTTAAATTAACAAACATGGCAGCAAATATAATGTCTGATGTATTTTCAGCCACTTCATTGGTTCTGTAGTTAACTGAATACATTATTGGACTGGTCACAATATTAACAACTCAGTCTGTTTACTAACTGACACTCATTGAGTTTTTGCTACAGAATTTAAAAAGGTCAGGTGTTTAAAGACAGAACTGACATAATGGTTCCTGACAAGTTTGTGGAAAACATCCATAAAAAATAACCTTTTCAGAGCTGCTGTCAAAATCATGCATTCACCTCCGTGACATTTTCTGATCATTGCAGCAACAACCTTCCACCCCGTCATTTGTCCCACTTTAAACATCGAAGTGAAAACAAACTCTGCAGCGTAAATCATCAAGAGAGGACACAAATCACCAGAGCGTCACCTTCCTGTTCATGTCCACCGCAGTGGACCCACATTCAGCAGGTGGGCCCGTGTGAATCGTGTCTCACCTGGAGGTTAGTCATCTGGAAGCGGTAATTGTGATTGGCAGCCGTTGGCGCTGAGATAATCAGGAGTCGTCGCTTCTCGTAGAACTGGTCCAGCAGCGCAGCAGCTGTGCGCACTCCCACATTAATGTTCATGGCTGCGATGACATTAAATATACAATTAGGCCAAGATATGAAAGACGTGGCAAGAGGTGAAGATTTATTATGACACACTGTCGCTGTGAGGCGCTGCATAATTAGATTTGCTTTGCTGAACTGAAGAATGGCTGCTGATGTTCAGGAGCTGCAACGCACTTCCTCACGACTCGCTGAAATTTACATAAAACTATGAAACCATCGGCGTGGATTTTTCTAATCGACGAGCAGGCTGCTATTTTCTCCTCCACCGGTCTCATCACATAAAAACAAAAACAGTGTTGCCTGAACTGATTGACGCATGCAAGTTATCAAAACTAAAGTTTTATCTTGAGATTTTTGCCAAAAAAAAAATTTATTTCTCAGTTTATATTAGTTCTTGTTTTGCAAATCTAAAGCCTCTTGTTCTCATTTCTCCAATTTGGTTAAACAAATGTTAAAAAAGATCAAGGTTTTTCCCTTGTACGGCAAATAAAGGTTGTTTTTCATAGAACACTAAGTTTTATGCATGACAGGAACAAATGCTTGAAACATGGATGTTGCTGCAAAAAAGCTGCAAAATCTAAAATACAAACTTAAAAGTGAAAAAGATGAGTCGATAATAAAATGGTCAGTCCAGTATTTGGTTCCAGTTTGGTAAGTGAACATGGTCACAATCCTCTCTTAAGCAATGGTTTTCTTTTAGCTGTTCCTCTGCAAGGCTTGCTGCAGAATCAATGGATTCAAACCAGCAGCTTCAGAATTACGACCGCGGCACTGACCACCGAGCTACAGAAGTCCTGATATCCCACTGAATAAATGCTAGAAAGGAGGTTTTGATAAATACTGTGATGTCACAGTAACGTTACATTTTGATCCAGTATAAACATTATAAAACTTTGTGTAAAATTGCATCAACATTTTGGTAAAAATCAGGTCATCTATTGCCTGAAATCAAATTATGCACATCTTTATTGACGCTTCTCTGTAATTTAATTCATGCAGGTATCAGTTAAGGTTTCCTACAATTACTCTAAACAATTCCAAACAAGAACCCCTTCCCAACGTTGACCCCTCTACATTGTCCATGACCTATCAGGATTTGACCAGGTTTGACTCCCTGCTGTGCCCATATGAGTAAGACCGTTTTCCTACTGCTCCCCGGGCGCTTACGTAGCTGCCCGCTGCTCCACCTGGGTGTATCTCATGTGTGATGGGTCAAATGCAGATTACATCATTGTATGGGAACACATAATGATGACAACACATAGCAGGGGACTAAGGAATCTTATTACTCACCCAAAAAATGTTTTACTGCCATTTTTTTTGTGTGTTGTCAGACGTGCCCAAGCACCCTCATCATGCCCAATATGTCAACAGCATGTTTGCATTACAGTACCATGTACAAACACGTGCACACGACACCCCAGGCCTCGCCCTGTGTCTTAGACAGTGTCAGGACGCACATGCTAAAAGATGATATCACACTTGCACAACTATTATGTCTGTTCTAGGTTGTTTCTTGGACCATGTCATGATCTGCAGAATTTCTATGCTTATACTGTATGAAAGGGTTTTAGACCACCGTTAGTGTCACTTTATGATGAAAGCAAGTTCTTCTTGCTTTGTTTCCAAAAGGTGTGGTGCAGAAGCTCATGGAAAGGTGAACTGGTCATTGCAGCTGGGTTGTAAGAGCGAGATACAACAGGTATAGAAATTGCAGCTGCCACCACCAAGAGCATTGCAATAACTTAGTTGAAGCACTGCCAGCATGTTGTGAGCATGACCAGTCCTGCTTCAAATCCTCCACAACCTGCACGCACCAGGCCCCACTTCATGCTGTCTTTGTTGTCACCATGCTCCACCTAGGACCCCGATAAGTTGCCACGCAGGTAACAAACCACCACAATGTTGCTACAAAAAGTTTGTGCATGCTCCAAATCTTCCTAGTGTAAGGATGGTACTTTTCTGTGGCCCGGTTTGTGTCTGTTTCCCTTGTGCTCCCTCATTAGTTCTATTAGTGCCACCTGTGTCTCGTCCCAGCTGTTTGTTATCACGTCTCATCTTGTCCCTGTATTTAAGCCGTCCGTTCTGTCTTGTTCTTCGTCGGGTCGTCTTCGTTGGGTCTCCTGAGTCTTTCCCTGAGTCTTCCTGGTTCCTCGAGTTCCCCGTGTCTCTCGTGTCTCCTGAGTTCCCCGTGCCTCCTTCCTATGTTCATGTAAGTTTTGCTGCCCCGTCAGCTTGTTATTTTGTACTTTTATTTATCATTAAAATCCTATTTTTGTATTCCTGCCGAGTTGAGTCTCTGTTCTGCACTCTGGGTTCGCTCCTGACCACAAACCCTGACACCTAGGCCAGTCACACAATGAGGAGCACCCTGCGTTTCTAAAACGTGACCCATCATAAACAAGTGTGAAGTGAGGCATATCGAGAGTAAAAAGTCATGAAAATATTTCCCAACAGCTTTCATTCCTGCTTTTTTCATTTGTCTGAAATCTGTGTCAATTGCATGATTGTTTCTGTAAGTCATAAACTACAATAAAAGCAATGAAACCCCTAATTCAAAGTTTTTAACAAGTTTTCTGTCTGTTTAGTATTATTGTTTAGCACAAAGCTTTGAGACCTGCAACACTTTACTATTTTCTACTTAGTAGTCAAAGTATTAATGAATGAAATAGTTATATTATCCATTACATTTTCTATATAATAATCCATCCATCCATTATCTTTACCTGCTTCTTCCTTTTTGGGTCACGGAGGTCACTGGTGCCCATACCCAGCTATATAATAATGACTACATACAATACTTTTGTTACAGTTAAAAATCAAAGTAAACATTAATAAATTGTATAGAACTAACAGAGTTTTAAAAAGCTTGTATTTCTGTAAGATGTTTGTGTGTTGAGCAGCGTGAGATACATACGTGCACATACTGTGTCTGAGCCGGCCCAGGTGAGTCCATATTGACAGACTCTGGCAGGACTGCCCTGCAGCTCGTGGCCCCCGCTGCAGGTGAACTCACACGAGGCGCCGTAGTTGTCTCCATCACTGTCGCACTTCATGTAACCGTTGTCCGGGGGAAACAGCGGGCTGCAGCGGCGTACTGCGCACAAAACATAAACGTGCATGATTTTGATTTATCGTGGTCAGAGGAGTAAAGAATAACTTATCTTAGTCTACGTACACACATTTCTGCCTGAATTTGTTGACACAAGTTAACAGAAAATGATTTGTCTTGAGTTACATCATACATTTGTAGAAACATAATTTTACTGTAGGTTTCATGAAAAAAAATAGCATAAAACCTGCAAATAAAAATATTTATGAGTTTAAAAAAAGGGTACCACTTTAAAATAAGGCTCCCCTTATAGATGCTAATAAATAGTTCATAGATATGTTATTAATTCCTTTTTAAACACTTTATAAATCATTAATAACTGCATATTATGCATTAATTAAGGGTGACAGAGACTAAACTGACAAGTTCCTTGCCAAATGTGTTCACCTTTATATTTTATCTAGAGTTGTTATATTAAACATTTCAGACTAATTGTAAGCACAATAAGCATTTGTAAACCTAATGTTTTTAGGATATAATATTGTGCTTTATCACTGCATCATAAGTACCTACAACTAATATTATATCCTTTAAAAAATAGGTTTACAAATGCTTATTGTGCTTACAAAGTAGTAACTTAGTCTGAAATGTTTAGTATAACAACTCTAGATGAAATATATAGATGAACACATTTGGCTCACTGTTTGGCAAGAAACTGGTCAGTTTAGTCTCTTTCTTGTTCTTAATTAATGTATAGTAAACAATTATTAATGATTTGTAAAGTGTTTGAAGAGGAATTATAAATGTATCTATAAACTATTTATTAGCATCTATAAGGGGAGCCTTATTAAGGGGAGCCATCTTATATTACAGATCTTATTGTTCCGTATTTTCCTAACAGCTCACTTTGCTCTCAGACTGCAGGCTTACTTGTGGTTCCTAGAGTTTCCAAAAGCAGAATGGGAGGAAGGTCTTTGAGTTGTCAGGCCTCTCTTGTGGAACCAACTTCCAGTTTCTGTCCATAAGGCTGACACATTGTCCAGCTTAAAGACTGGGCTTAAGACTTTCATTATTGATAAATCCTATAGTTAGGGTTGGCTTGTTATGCTGCTATAGGCTTAGATTACTGGAGGACAAACTGACCTCATTTCCTTAAATGAATTGTTAAATTGAATAGTTTTCATTTGATACTATTTCTGTCTTAATGTGATTCTTGACCTGCCATTGTGTATCTGTTCCTCTCAAATCCAGTTGGTTGAAGCAGAAGATCGCTTGTCCTGACTCTGGTTCTGCTAAAGGTTTCTTCCTCATGAGGGAGTTTTTCTCTACTGTCGCCTTCATGCTTGCTCAAGATGAGAGTTCTGCGATGGAGTTAAATTCAAAGCAGTCTGTTCCTCAGATAAATAATGTTAAATTATTATTTTTTATATATGAATGTTTCTGTTCAGTGTCCTGAGATGACCTCTGCTGTGACTTGGCTCTATAAATAAACTGAATTTAATTGAAATTTAATTGAATTATTGTAAAGTGGTGCCAAAAAAACGTTCATTTATTCTAATGGAAATGTTAATGTCTTACAAAGTTTTAGATTTTTTTAAAATATATATATTAAAGAAAACATATGTCTTTATGTATTTCATTTATTGCTGAGATTTATTTCAAACGAGTCACAGATTTCGGTGTTTTCATCTGCTTTAAGAAAAAGACTCACCTCGAACTCTGACAGAGAAGCGGCAGGACCCTTTGTTCCCCGCTCGGTCAAACACAGTGTAGGACATCTTGTGGAGTCCCTCTGGGAAGTAAGATTTTGAAGGTGGTCCTTTCAGGATAACACTGCAAACCACATGCTCAGTTTGAAACTTTCCCTGGGATTTCCATTTTGAGCAGGATTAAACTGACTGAGAGCACTGAAGCAGCAAGAGGATAAAAGCTTTAGAAGGTTCAGGAGACTGACTCTGTCAGGATCCCGTCCGCCGTGTCGATGCCCTCAGGTGTGTCCCACGTCACCCTCGCTGTCAACTTCCCTGGTTCGGCCCACTTATCCTTTAGATTGGGACACTTGATTTTAGGGGGCTCTAAATCTACAGCCAAGAAAGAAGACATTGAACGACTTCAGTGAAAGAACCACTCAACAAATATTGTTTGACTTAATCAATTAAAATAAACTTTATTGTTCTTATAAGAACCTTCTGCTACTAAGCAGAACAATATATTAATGTAAGTAAAAATGTGTTCAAAGTCTAAGGATTTTAAATAAAATGCATATAGACTCACAAACGTCTTTATAAGATTTAATTACACATAATGACAAATGTCAATTAGGCCTAATTTTGTAGCTAGAATCATTTTCACAAATTTCATTGATTCGTTTTAAAATAAAACTTTTATGGGTGAAAAACGTAAATGTCCATTTGATTTCTACATCTTCACGTGAATGTGTGGGTTTTCTCCGGTTACACTTTTTTTCCCGAAGTTGGGCTAAATACAGTATGTTGATTCTAATACCAAAGAGCGTGTGTCTCGTTTTGTCTCTGATGGACCAAAAATGTCTGAAGGTTTATTGTAAAAAAAATAAATACACAGAGTGAAGTCCAGAGGCATGCTGGGAGTATTAGAAACAAATCAACATAACCTTTTATAGTAACATAAAAGTAAATAAATCAATATAATGAAGAAGTGAGGATGAGTCAGAGCGTCTGTGACAAAAATATAACAGACTCGATGCTATACGTCCAGGGACAGGCTGACTGAGGAAAAACTGACTGAAGGTACAAACTATTCTGTCATTTAGATGTTCAGCAAAAAGCTTTTTTTGTTAGCTCACATGTTATAAACTCAAACTGTACAAGTGAAAATAGTGTCATTTTCTGGAGTATGGACTTCTGTGAAGTACAAACACATCTAAAGACTAATTTCTTTCAAACATCAACCACAAAAACAAATGTCTACGGCTGACACTGGGCAACAGAAAATTATAATTGGTGGCTGTAGTTGCCTCTTACGGTGGTCGTCCTTTTCGGTAGACCCAAACTGTACACCAAAGCTCCACATGTAAGAGTTCCAGCCTTTTCCTTTGCAGCTCTTCTACACCAGACAGCGCCAGCAGATCCACACCTGAGGACCATTCACCTGATGAGCTGCAAGGACTACAGCTGTAATTTCTAACCCAAACCTGGAGCCCGGCCCCACCTGACCCGGATTCGGACCGGACCGGGCCATAATAATGTGCTTAATGTGTGGGCCGGGTCAGTGTCAGGCTTATTATTGCGTCAGGAATGCGTGCGGCCGATGATCCAACATATGCAAACATAGCTTGCCATAATGCACCTGATGCTTCTGGCCATTTGATTGTGCGCTGACCGGCTGGTTGAAAGAGGTAAAAAGTTCAGTTAAGCTTCAGATGGACTACTGCCAGCGATCCATCAGCCCAAATTGACGTTCATTCAGCCACTGCACTCAGCGGACACGCGCAGCAGACGTCCCAAACAGGTGAGATCACAAAATATCAAACATGTCCGAGCAGGATGCAGGCAGAAGCAGGGGAAGCATTTAATGCGCTTTGATGGCTCCTCAGCTCCAATCTTCTCCCCCCTCAGCCGCGCACATCTGCCAGCTCTTAATAATAGTCGGTGATATAAGCAGTTGAAGCTTAATTAAAAATGTTGGGGGATTTTCTGGGTTCTGACCTGTAATTATTGTTTATTTGTCGGATCGGGGGGGTTTGGAGATGATGCTACGGGCTGGGGCCAGGTTGGTTCGGATTATTTGGACCCAAGTGCAACTCTAGCAAGAACTACTTAAGGCAGTTAATGACTGCTATCTGATGCTGGTGCATTATCTGCCTTTAGGTAGTTGTGTTTCTGGCCTTTACATTGTTCCTAGTGTTTTGTGAAAGATTAATATGTGATCTTGTCATAACTTGACTCCTGTGATCCTCCTGAGCCTCCTTGTGATCTCTCCACCTGTTCCCTGCCTTCCACCACTTGTCCAACATTTGTGTAAGACCATTTTTGGAACCTTTTGGATTTCACCATGTGACAATCCCGCCTGCTTAAGATAAGAAACTGAACATCAAGACCAACCTCCCAGAGAAACTTTCCATTACAGATGTTCCCTGTTATTCACTTTGTTGAATAAACACTGTTAAAACATCCTCCGGGTCCTGAAGTTGTTCTTGTTTCACGTACTATCTGAGTATAGAGTCAAACTTTACACCACAGGCTCAGCCTTACCAACACATATGGGGCCTGCTGCGCTCCACACCTTGCTGTCCTGGCAGACTGTTGTCTTCTGGCCCTTCAGGGTGTAACCAGGAGAGCAGAAGAACTCGCAGCGGGAGTTGAAGTAGGAGCCATCTGTACACTTGTAGCCACCGTTAATGGGCATGTCGAGCTTTGGGCAGCGGATCTCTGTCAACACAGAGTTCAGAGTTAAAGCTTTACAAAGCTCTGACAGTTCGTATCATTATAGATTAATGTTGATAAGTACAGTACATTTAAATAGATGTGTTCTTAATCATTCTGTATAGTCTAATCCAGGGGTTCCCAAACTTCTCCATGCCTCCCAGTGGGCTGCAGACCCCACTTTGAAAAACAATGGTCTAATGGATGACTTTGTAGTTTGAAGTTTGATGTTTTATTCTGATAAATACTGAAATAAAATGTAGGCATACCTGCTGTCAAGTTCCCGCCCCTCATAGTTTGATTATTTTACTCTGAAAAAGTCAGACTTGCTTTTGTTTTATTTTTCTAATTGGTTTGAGCAGCAATTCTCCAGACCTTCTGAAGGTCCCACCTCTCTTGACCTTCCAGCGTTTACTTTACTGTGCTGCATTCTGCAATATTTATAACCCCTGTGAAATCAATTTTCTGACAACTCAAATCATTTCACTGTTATAAAAAAAAAGCATTTTCAAAAACTTGAACTTCTCTGAAGCAATGTCACTTCTGTCACCTTTGCTGCACAACCAGTGCAGCGTCAATAATGTCTTCAAGGAGAAGCCTCTCTCTTCTCCCTGAGACAATTATTTTGTCTCATCTTTCTTTTTGATGGATTACTTCTCCCTCCACCTTTAAGTGAGATCATTTAAACAACAGTCATATTACAGTGTAGCTCGAGAAGCCTATAAAAGTTCATGAATGTATTAAAGATAAACGTATGATGTGTTTGTTTTTTATTGTAAGTAATATTGAGCCTTTAATTTAAATCATGTTTTAGTTTCATTAAGTGACATTAGTTTTATTAATTGGGGCATCTGTGGCTAAGTGGTTACAGCAGTCGTCCTCCAATGCAAAAGTTGGGGGTTCGACTCCACCAGCAGTCATATGTTGAAATGTCCCTGGGCAAGACACTGAACCCCTCATTGCCTCCAGTGAGTGTCCCATCAGTGTATGAATGTGATAAAGCACTGATTAGTCTTTGTATAGATCTAGTAGAGTGCTGTATGCATGGATAAATGAGGACACAGATTGTGTTGTAAAGAGCTTTGAGCATCTTGATAAAATAGAAAGGTGGTATACAAGTATTTGTATTACCAATAAATGACACCAAACTCTGGTGTACCCATCATGTGATACAGGAAAGAATCATAATCTTTTTATTAAATCTAAATCAACACAATCATTTGTTGACATAACTTTGAAGCTGTAACATTTAACAAAAGGGGAAGATCATCCCTCCTGCAGTGTCTGTTTGTGAGTTGTCAGCCTCCTCTCTTCACGCTGCAGCTTCATCAGTCATAAATTTGCTACACTGCTCGAGAAACGTGTGGTGTGACAACAACATGCGAGAAGGTTCAATGGAGAAAGTCTCACATTCAATGTGTGTGAACTGGCAGCCTCGTCATTTGTCACATCGCAGTTAAAATAAGCTGGCTGATTCAGTGAATGATGACTGTACTGGTCTCTACGAATGAATTCAACAATTGTGTCATACTGTAAAAGATTTTATCCGAGGGTCCGTCCGGCACACAAACATTAGGTGGGCTGGCCACCAAAGTTAGCTCATGTGATGAGTTGCTTAGGTATTTTGGCAGAAGTTAAATGAAATGTTCAAATTATTTTAAAAGTTAGTTGGATTTAAGGGAAGAGTAGTTCACTCCACATGCAGGCTTTTGATGGTTCCCAAAACTGGGGTCATGAAACAACACAGTGTGGGGTCTAGAGATAATCTACAAAAATCTAATTATTTTTAACAAGATTGCTAATAGCATATTTATCCTGAGTGGTTAAATAAAAATATAATGGTTATAAATGCATAAAACCTTATAAAAGTTTGACAAAGGATTTTGTTAAACAGTGTTCTTCTACTTTAGTAATATAGTTGGGGTCCAAAGTTTGTGCAACTTTATTATATGGGTCAAAGCAGAAAAGTTTGGGAACCACTGATCTAAAACACCCAGAAGGCAGAGTATAAAGCAAAAAGTGTGATTGGGTTTGATGCTGAGAATGCTCAATAAGGAAAAAACACAGAGGTCCTCAAAAAAGAACACAAAGCAGCAAATATAATCAACCTTTTCAAATAATAATTGGGCAAGACTTTTAAGTTTTGGTTACCAGTCAAGCTCGTTGAGCTTAAAATCTTCTAATTCTGGTGACCTGCTGAGAAATCGGTGTAGCCCTAATAAAATACATACTTTAATCTATGTATCCCTAATCAAATACATACTTTAATCTATGTATTCCTAATAAAATACATACTTTAATCTATGTATCCCTAATGAAATACATACTTTAATGTATTTATTCCTAATGAAATGCATACTTTAATCTACAAAATCTATGTATCCCAAATGAAATACATACCGGTACTTTAGTCTATGTATCCTAATAAAATGCATACTTTAATCTGTGTATCCCTAATAAAATACATACTTTAATCTATGTATCCCTAATAAAATGCATACTTAATCTATGTATCCCTAATAAAATGCATACTTTAATCTATGTATCCCTAATAAAATATATATTTTAATCTATGTATCCCTCATAAAATACATACTTTAATCTATGTATCTCTAATAATATACAAACTTTAATCTATGTATCCCTCATAAAATACATACTTTTCTGCGTTCAGTTTTTAGGTATAATTCTTTAGCTCTGCCTTTCAATCTAAAACTAACTTGTCTCAGCTCATTAAAAAAATGTCTGCCAACAGTCAAGCTCTTGTACCGTAGTTTCTAATTTTTTTATTCCCAGTTTGTGTGTGATCAATTGATCATTGCTTCTCACCTCTGCAAGCATAGTTAGACGACCAGTGTTTGCTTGCCATGCACACCACCTCCGAGTTCTGGGATTCATATCCTCGTTTACAACGGATTTTACAACGAGTTCCCATCACATTGCTGCTGTGCTCCCCTCTGGGTGTGCGACAGCTCACGTCACCGTGCTTCAGCTTAATGGGTGCACACCACGGAGCCCCTGAAAGCAAAGGAAGAACAGCGCTGAAGCTTTTATTAGAAGAATCAATGCAGTTACATCAACTGCATCACGACTTGGCCTTGGACTGGGAAAGACTCAATCAAGCACTTACCTGAAGCCTATAAAAGCTTAAGGATGTTTTGTGCCAAAGTAAACATGTAAAAACCCACCCATCACCTTGAGTAAAGGCAGATTCGGTGGATTTCTCATTACCTTCTCTGTGACTTCCAATCACCCAAAAATGTCCCAGTGGAGGCAAGAGAAGCTGGTTTCACTCCAAGGAAAGACAGTGATGTGTGGGGAGCACTTACTCATTGATGTCTGTGTCAAAGAACATCATGAAAGTTGTAAAAGTTTGTGTTGAGTGGGGCTTTTTCTTAAACTAATACTGCAGAGTTTCATGTTATCTCTGATTATTATTCTTCAGATCAATGTCCTACAGAAGGTTAATTTATCTAAACAGATGTTCTTTAGTTTGACCAACTAAAATCTTATCCTTTGTTTCCAACAACAGCTCAATAGTTGAAGGAATAAAAAGAGATAGATGGTCTTGATTTATTTTGAGAAAACTAATTCATCTTAAGCATTATGTTGTAACACATAAGTCATAGTTTCTGAAAAGCTCCTACTGCTTTCTACACCACAGACACATGTCCTGTCCACACTATTATGGATGTATTAGTATTTTTTGCTGTATTTGCACAACCAATCCACAAAAACAGGATATTTTTAAAACGTTTTCCCAAGTGAAGATTTTTCAAACAGTTTTAGATGTGCCCATGTGGATGGGAAATGCTGAATTTTTTCAGAAACAATGATGTAGCAGCCTATTTTGTGTGTGCCCCATTATTACTTGGAATCTAAAACCCCAAATAGCAGAAAAACACATTTTATTTATTTATTCAGCATCTGACACCTTCGCCATTAAACTTTGACTGTGTGCTGAAATAGTTAATTAAGGGAAAACTGAGTCATATCAAAAGAAACACAACTTTTAGGTGGATTTTTAACCAAGATGAGCATGTTCTTTATCTGTACTTTGAAATGTTGTTCACGTGGACCTTCTTGCCACCTAGTGGTCTGGAATGAGTATTACAGGGCTTGACTTGTAGGCAAGAAAAATATAAAAATGGAGAAAAAAATCTGTTTAATAATATATCAAGCATAGTTTTGACAAGGCAAGTCATTAAAAACACATTTTGAAAAGTGTTTTTATAAATATCTGTTTTTCTTACCCTACATTCTATTTTACGAGTATTTATAGAGGTAACACTTCACAATAAGGTACACAAAATTTGCTTAACTATTAGGGAACGCCTAAGGAACAAGTCAGGATCTAATGGGTAGTTAACCAGTACTTACTGGGGAGCACACTGCCAAGCCCTATTGGGGAACTACTGGTTTGTTACCTTGTAAATGAAGAGGAACTAATCAAAATCTAATGGGTAGTTGCCAAGGAAACCAAAGAGGAATGAATCAGAAGCTAATGGGTAATTAACCAGTACTTACTGGGGTACACACAGCCAAGCCTTATTAGGGGACTACTGGTTTGTTACCACAGAAACAGAGGAGAAATTTTCCCTGTGGGTTCTAAATAAACTCTGCACCAGTGAGGTCACAGCTCGTAATTGTCAAAAACCTGTTTCCTACTGATTACTGGTTTTATTACCCATTAGCTCCTGATTCGTTCCTCTTTGGTTTCCTTGGTAACTACCCATTAGTTCTTGATTAGTTCCTCTTCATTTACAAGGTAACTAACCAGTAGTCCCTTAATAAGGTGTTCCCCAGTAAGTACTGGTTAACTGCCCATTAGCTCCTGATTTGTTTCTCTTTGCTTTCCATGGTAACTACCCATTACTTCCTGATTAGTTCGTCTTCATTTCCCAGGTAACTAACCAGGAGTCCCCAAATAAGGCTTGGTTGTGTGTTCCCCAGTAAGTACTGGTTAACTAACCATTAGCTCCTGATTTGTTCCTGAGGCGTTCCATAGTAGTTAATCAAATTTTGTGTACCTTATTGTAAAGTGTTACCAGACAGTAATATCCAAACTTTCATAAATGTTGAAGTAATCCTTTAAGTCAAGCTACACTACAACTTATTTAAACTCGTCCCACTGCTTAGTGGATACTTGCCCGTCTCAACATGGCTTCTGTAAACATTCCTTGTCAGAGCCAAGTTTGTGGAGCCATGAGTTTCTAATTTCAATACAAAGAAATCAAGATCTGCTCTTTATTTCCTGCTGGCCCCAAACAGACACACATCTGCACATTTGGAGAGGAGAGAGTACACACAAGCTTAGGTCAACGTTGGAGCAAAAATGAATATTCATTACACAGTCAGCCGCCTTTGCTCCAGCTTACTGTGTGTATGTGTGTTGGCAAAGTGTCTACAGCCACAGAGTGAAAGAAAATACTTTAGACGAGGGGAGAGTTTTATTTAGCCTGAAGGATAAGTTTCTGCTTTACTGGTCCCAGTTTAAAGCCAAAAGCTACTGTGATGTAACTGTGTCAGTTCACAAAGTTACCTGAATAGAGTTAAGTTGATTTATGCTTTATAATAGAAACAATATATACTTTTATATTATAGTGATGATTATTTAGTGAATATGTTTAACCAAGTTAATATTTTTCTTCTTTTGTGTTCTGATATGTGGTTAATGTGGCTTTTTTTTTATTTTGTTAAATGCATGAATGGAGAAAATAAATATATATATAAAGAAAGAAAAAAAAAGTCAATTTAAGAATTATCTGAGGCCTTAGTTCTCTTAACCACTTGTTTTCTAGTAAGTTTGTTACAATTGTGTTTTGTTTGCACAGCCACAAAAGCTTTAGAGAAGTGAATGTAAAGGTAAATTAACATCAATAATTTGTTCCAAAATACCTTTAACTTGTTGTTACTTTAATTTTTAGTTGCTCATTAGTTGCATTTGCACATAACTTTGATTCGATGCTTTCAGTCTCTCTTTTTTTGTCCCCCATCGCAGAGCAAAGGGATGCCGGGAAATAAGACAGGTCATTATCTAAAATTTGGTTGCCATGTCAAAATCCAAAATGTCCACTACATATATATATATATATATATATATATATATATATATATATATATATAACATAGATTCCTCAAATGATTGGGGTGGCCGGTGACCTCTGTTCTTATACACATTGTAACTCCTATCCACTTGAATATCTTGCACCAAAAACATGAAGGTTTACTTGCATTTCCTGTTCAGTTTCAGTCCAGAAAAACATTAATCTCAAAACTACAAACACTCATATTATTCAAACCTCTCAGCAACAGGGGACATCGGTGTACCACTTGTTTTACGAGAACTATTGAAAAAGCTGCGCCTCCATTCCAAAATATCTTGGTTAAGTTTTGAACGAGAATGTCTTTGGGGCATCATGACCTTATTCAAAGTTCATAGACTGCTTGATTCTTTCAGTAATGTGTGAGATTAGTGTATGAATGTAAAGTTTGTGAAAAACAAGTGTAGTCACCTTTATATCTACGTGAATACCAGTCCTCATCATCTCCGTAAGCGTACTGTCCTGACCCTGCAAGTGAGAGAAGACGAAGAAAAACTACTAATACAAAGAAAAGCCATGTTCAAGATCAACGTGTTGGACAATGTTTGAAAGCATTGTCCTCGGCTGATCTGTAGGGCTTTAAGGACTTTGGTACACTTTCCATTTTAATTGGACTCCAGGGGATGATTTGGATCTTCTGAACGTAACACATGCATAAAGAACAATTCTCAAAAGATCATTTTTCCCAACTGTTTGGAAAAAAATTAACTTTTTCTGCTCAAAGATTCATTCTGTAGTCCCCTGGTGCATTTTACAGCAAATGGAAAGTGTTCATCAAATTTTGGCTCCAAAATATCTCTGAGCGTAATACCTACCACAGGCCATTCTGAGTCAGCTTTAACTGCGAACACTATTATTCACAAAGGCCAAATGATGAAGGAGCTGAAATTTTGGTGGCAGCTGAGCTGCTGGAGGACACAATTGAGTGGCAGCAGTGGGAGACAAATGTGAGAGGAAGTGTGATGAGCAAGAAGGATTATTTTAGAAAAGAGGATGAAAAGATGAGAGCAAGAGTGTAGAGATAGTCTGGAGGGAACGGGCAGAAGATGAAATACATATGGAAGGGGGTAAATTAGGAGGGCAGGGTGTTCAATCTTCACCTGTGGGTTGTTGTGAACGCCAGTCTGAATAAATCCTCTGTTCAAGAGCCACAACAGAGAAATGTTCAACCCTCCAGCTTCAATTTTAAGTTACTCCTTCTGGTAAGCAAACTTAATAAAACAAACAAATCTCCTGTTTGTTTGTATGTTTGGAAAGGAAATGAATAATTACCATCTTACCTGTCGCAGATAGGTTTCTGAATAGCAACACTTTGGAGAAAAAAGTGTTTGCTTCTGACCGGATTGATGAACTAATGTCTAGTCTGAGCAAGGCAGAGATAAACAGCTCATACGACAACATAACCTTTTTGGAAGAACCTCACTTCAAAAGATCTGAACTACCTCTTTAGCAAATCCCTTTGGGATCTAAATGCTGCAAGTCAAAATAAATGTAGACACACACACAAACATTAGGCTTTGAGTCAGATCACACAGCATGAACTGCACAGAACGAACACACACACTGAGACAAATTTAGCTGTCTAATGGGAAAACATAAGTGTCTGCTTCTTAATGGGGTGGGGGGGTGGGGGGGGTTTAAAGTGAACATTATTTTATGTGTCAGAGAAATTAGCAGCTCTTCCAGAGTTTTCAGTAATTCCAGACAATTTAGATTTGATGTCTTAACTTTGATCTAATAAATGTGTATTTGCTTAACATTATTTTGATAACAATAAAAAATTGTTTGCTTGTTCTGATTGTATTCTATTTGTCAATTATATTTCTTGGGGGGAAAAAAAGAGGTTTGCACTAGAGGCAATTTATGGAGCCTGCAGGTGACAGGCTGAGTTAAGACTCAGGTCCTAAAGATCTGTTCGCTCAGTTCAGGAAATGTTTGTGGATGTGGAACAACGTTGGTGTCCAAGTGCAGGAAATTTTGGATTCAGATTAGTTTTTGTTACATTTGAGAAAACAGAAAGACAACACGTACGTAAAACGAAGGTTTAGAGACATTTCAAACTGCAGTACCCATATGTGTCACTCAATAAAGGTCAGTGATGTCTGTGGTGTCACCAAAATCACATGGAACATTTAAAAATCTGACATTTGTGTCATTTCAGCAGTTAAATAATTTATTTTTTTAAATGCTAATTTCTCTCTCTCTCTCTCTCTTTCTCTCTCTCTCTCCCTCTCTCTCTCTCTCTCTCTCCCCCGCAGCTAATCCACCTTAGCAAACACATAAACAGCTCTATCTCAGTTAGTTTTACAGAGGATGAGCTAAAATTTTATGTGGTATTAGCCGATAGTCATCCCATCCCGTGCTTTGGGCTCTAATAGATCATGGATCATCAGATTATGTGAGATGTTTGCAACCAAGGCTGTGGGTGATATGCGTTCCTTCAAAGAAACCTAATTTTATTTTTATTTGTTTTGGCTGTAGTATACCGCCTACTTTCCTGTCATTGAGAAGAGGATCTATTTGTGGGTTTTCAGTATTTTGATAGTTTGTTAAAGGTTATCTAGTAAAAATATGCCCAACATTTTACCGTTGATGAACTGAAACAATGATCTTTTGTTAGTTCTCAAACAGAATGATGTATGTGTAAATGATTTACCTAATCTGGGAGAAAGGATTTAAAAAAATATATATCTGTGTGCACAGTGTCCCAAATTGAGAAAACTTATTTTTACAACTATTTCTAGAATTGCGCCGCTCGGGGTGGCTGCATGTTGGGAGTAGCTCTATTACATTCATTCTGAGTTATTGCTTTTGAAAACTTTAATTTCTCTTTTTTCTGGATGTAAATCACTTTTTTCGGATGCTTACTTCCTCTGGTATCGGAAGCTGAGCAGCTGAAAGGATTTTTACTGAAAATGTTTTACTTTTGGGCATTTGTTATGATGCGTAACCATGGCAACAAGGCGTTTTTTTGTATCAACCAGGAGCAGCTGATTGACATCTCAAAAGCTCATATACCTTAACTACAGCCCCAAATCCCAAATGAGTTGAAAAGGAGGCGTCGTGGAAGAATTCCCGTCAATCCACCGATATCCTGGCGCTGGTGGGAAACTCGGCTCATGACAACAGGAGGACCAGGATCATCCCCAGGCACCTTCAGCTGTCTATCCATGGTGACGAGGAGCTCGGCAGACTGCTGAGAAGAGTGATCATCGCTCATGGAGGAATTCTGCCCGGTATTCAGTCAGTTCTGCTGCCCAGGAGAACCAAGAGACCTGCCAGATCTGACAGCAAGCTGGATCCGGGTGGACGGATTGGTATCTGTGGCCAGATTCTTCAGATTCACTGCAGGAGATCCTTCCTGCCCACAGCTATCAGCATTTATAACAAATCTTGAATGAAGCCAGAATGAGCTACAACAACACTAAATTTCCCTTTGGGATTAATAAAGTATTTTTGAATTGAATTGAATTTCTTACATCTGGCCTGATCCATATTGTGGAGCGGGTACCGAGGCCTACAAACGAGTGAGGTGCAGTAAGCCTAATTTATGTTGCAAACCTAACACTAGCAGCTTTTTAACCTCATGCTGTTCAGCAACATGCTTTAAAATGTGTTGCCCTTTGATTTCAGGAGGTGATTGCATTTGTGTTTTTTAATAACAAAATAAAAACAGCATCTACGAACGTCTGAGTCCATGGATCCTGTTTCTTAAAAAAATAGTTTAATAAACATTTTAGCTTCAACCACCTACAAGGACACTACATTTCCCTTTTTTGTCAAAGCCTTTAGGCCTCAATCTGAAACTTGATCAGCTGCTGCTTGCGTCGTTGCTGATTGGATCTGAAACTCCAGTCACAGCAGGACAAAGAAGCTTGGTTCATTTGCACTTGTTGATAAAAGTATGTAATATTATTTTAAAAAAACACGGCAAGACTGTACACTGAGGTCGCTCAATATTCATATGTAATGAATTTGTCAAGATGATGAAAAGAGGATCAGCAGCCAGCATCAACTTCCTGTCCATGTTTTCTACATCAAAGGAGCAAAACGACTCAAATCATTAATACTGCATGAACAGTAAGAGCTTGCATTTTTGACAAAGCTCCTGAAGTGAATACATTTAAAACGACACAGCCTGATATTCCAACTAGCTGCTACCTTCAGGTTTGTAACAAAAATGTACAGTTTGTGAAAGAAGCTTGTTTTTGGTAAAAGTTAGCGGCATGCTAACACAGCAGAGACAAAACACCAATTCTTTTCTTTTTATAGCTTTACTTAAACGTTTCTCTATTTTTTTTTTTCTAAATACATTTCTCAACGCAAACAGAAGAGTTACTTTTATTCTAATCAAACGTGAACACAGGGATGTTAGCGGGCCAGTGGTGCACTAAGCTACAGCCCTGGAAACCTTGACTTCATTGTTCACTTACTATTAATTATGTTGTTGACTTCCTAAAGCTTATTGTTGCGCAATAAAAAGTTATTTTTATATTATGGTTAAATAAAAGAGTAGTTACCTTTGATTAAAATCTTATTTCCGCATTCAAGAACGTTGTGACTGATGCAACGTTTGCTGCAGTTATTAGTGCAAACACTTTCTGAATGAAGGAAAGAAATGAATGAAAGACTTTCTGTCAGTCCTCAACTTTGCTGTATATTTATGTAATTCAATAACAGATAAATCTACAGTGTCTGACAAACACTGATAAACGCCAGAGTTTGAAATCCATGCCCAGATCTCTGACTTGAAATGAACTCAGGTTTTTCTTTTATAAAACAAAGTAAATCTACAGAAAGCAAATATACATTCCAGCTGTTTGTTCCCGAGGGCCAGCTTTGTGATTATCCAGAATTTACTCGATGTAAAGTTAATTCTTCCCTTCTCTGAAGTCAAAACTGTTTACTGATGCTTCTTGCTGGTCGTACCCTCTGCATGAGGACTACCTTCCTTCCCAGAAATGCATGCATGGAAGGAGCATCATGGAAACTTGAGTGAGGCATTTACAAATATTTGCACTAAATGGATTTAACTGTGGGAAACAGACCACCATGTTCAATAACATTTTACTTAAAAGGACACATTTTCTTTAAAAATCTTCTTATCACATGCACCATCCTTCTGCTGCTCTCAGGTTCCTAAACACAACTAATAAAAGAGATCATTTACCTCCAGAAGACAAACTACCCCTTGTAAAATAAACCCGTCTTAAACGCATGCTTGTGCAGACACACACACACACACAGACACAAGTACAGACTGGAGTCCTGTCAGCTTGACAAGCAGTTTGTAGAGCGCCAGTGTGAATCAGTTTTGCAGCTTGTGTTCATGTTGCAGCCTGTATGATCATACAGCAGCGGTGAGCCGCTCTCAAACCCTCTATTGACGTAAAACCACTATGACACACACACACACACACACACACACTGTATGCTATTCATACATGCATGAGCTTTGAAGCGGCTTCTCTTCACAGAAGGCTACACTCTGTAATGAGTGTTTCTCTGGAGAGTCTGCATGTACTTATGTCTGATATTTAAAGAGGCTCGTGATATTTTGCTGATTTTAAACTTTTAGTCTATATTTAAATTTTTTAAGTCTACCAACTCACTCTATGAGGAGACTAAAAACCAAGCAAGGAGTATTTGAATACATCTGTGGTTAATCCTTGCACACCAACTAGGTTCAAAGAAAGGCAATCAGATATAAAGTTCAAATTTGCTATTTTAATGAGAAATAAGAACTTTTATTTATTTTATGGTTATTATTTCACACCAGTTTTGACCACATCTTGCAGCGATGATATTCAGAGTTATTGGGGGCTTAGCTAAGTGATGAGTACGTTCTCTTTAAACATATTGTGCTCTAGTGCTTCCTTTAAGTTTTTCCAAGACTCCACTGACTCAAATTCCAACTGTTTGTTCACAGGAGAGCACCAGGAGGTGTTTTGCTCACAGTGGCTGCAATTTAAAAAAAATACACTTTGTCATTAATGAAAGAATAGCTACCACGTTTGTGGATCTTTATGAATGGCTTCAGTCTGTTTACTGGCTCACATCTGTAAAAGTTTGCATTGTACATGCAAATAGCAAACACCAGCGCAGGAAAAAAAAATCCAACACAACAATTAAATACTGATTCAGAGACACACACACAAAAAACTTTTAAAAAATATATGAAATTACGCACCAACAAAGCAAAGACTCCAAACTGTCACCATCGAAGTTCACAACTTCACTGACATATTCCAAGAAATGGTACTCGTTTGATTCCAGTTGTGGTACAAAATCATGTGTGAAATAATAATTAAGAAATAAACAAGAGTGCTGATTTTCTTGTGAAATAAAATACAGAAAAAGATCAGTCATTTTCAGAAATCAGGGTCTAGTCTAGTGCACGTGCATTAGGACTTTATGATTCAAGTATTTAAGAAGGCTGCTTTGTAAGTACTTCGAGACGTAAAGATGTGACAAGTCTTGCCATTATTACCACAAAAACCTCATATTTTATTGCCTTTTTCATACAAATCTATCAAGAGTTACAGTAATAAAGTGTCTGACTTATAATGGACAGGATGATCAGCTTCACCCATGTTCAGTAAGACGTCTTGATCTCAGGGGGTGCTACTTTTCTGTTCACATTCTCCTAGAAAAGTCCTGCTCTTTATTATTAAAGCTTGTTCCATCCTGATGAACTTTGTTTTAGTATTTTTAAAGGTCTCCAGGCAGGTAGAACGTGTAAAGAGTATAACTTGGGAAACAAGAGCTTTCGTTAGAGGCACAGAGCAGAGAGGTCTGTGCAGGGAAACGTCCCCCAGATGCACACTGCACTCCCCCCGCTTCACACCCCCTCCACCTAAACACAGCCGTGGTTCACCAGACAACAAACCACGAACACAGTGCAGGAAAAAGTTCCCTCAAACTCAATGTGCAGCAAAAAAATAAACCACCGACGAGCTTCTGTTTCCCTTCAGAGTGGAGCCAAAGCTGCTGACCTGCTTGACCCTCCTTCCTCTGAGTTGTGTTAATAACTGAAGGCCTTCAGTCCAGTTCTTACCTTCATACCCAGAGCAGAACCAGAGCTGAGCAAACAGCAGCACCAGTGTCCACATGTCCATGATGTGGGAACGCTTCTTTCTAGTTTGTGGAAGGAAAACTTTCAGTGCATTCCTGCTTTCCAAAGGCCCGCCTCTCGATCCACAAACAGGGGAGGATTCTTCCAAAGCAGGCAGGCCGTCCACCGGTGTGATGGAGACAGAGGGACAGGAGGGGGGACCAGAGGACCAAAACCTGAGCTTTCAACAAGGAATATTATGGGATTCTTAGCAGGAAATACTTTTATTTGATATAGAAATGCATTCAAACAATTTATGGAAGCCTGTTTTTGGATGTAAATAAATATGACCTGATTCTTAGTAGTATTACATAATAACCAACTATTGTATTTTAGTCATAATTATCAGATGCTAAGCCCTAATTTTGAAACACTATTTCATAATTTATTTATTGATTAACCTTTGTTTAACCAGGCAAATCTCATTAAGATCACATATCTCTTCTGCAAGGGAGGCCTGGGCCTGAAGGCAGACTAACATGCATGTTTTTGAGCGCAGCTGACTGAAATCAGACTGCCTGCTTCAGACTGAATAAGAGTAACACACCGCTGAAGCCATGGAGCTCGAACGTCCAACGTAAAATTAACGTCACTGCGGTAGAGCAACGAGGCTCCAGCAGAGCATGCAGTTCAGAAACAATTTGAAATGAGGAAAAAAACTATTTATTAACTGATTAAGTCATGTTTTAGACTGCTTATTGCTAGCAAATCTATTCTGACCTAAAGTGCAGCCGACAGCCGCTCCCCTCTCTTCCAGGTACTGTGTACCGACACAGAATCTTTTAGTGATACGCAGTACCAGAACGCACTGGCTTACTTTCACACCTGGTTTCACCATTACGTTCTGTTGTCTGTATCGTTCTGTTGGTACAGAACCATGTGAGAGTGAAAGGAGGTGGGTGTGACAGCAGTAACAAAAACACAATGTAACAATGTATTTAGCAATGAGCCACATTATCTCTTGGATTTGAATCAGTACGTTTTGCTTCTAATAAAAACAAAGATGTTAACAAAATAAACTGGAACAATATTCTGGCAATTTAGTGATATTTCCACAGTTGTGGTCTTGACTGGTCTTGAAATAAAATCCGGAGTCCTCAATGTCCGAGACCAAGATAAGACCGAGACCAAATGAGGTCAAGTCCGAGAAAGACCAAGACCATCAAAAAGTGGTCTTGAGACCGGTCTCAAGACCAAGACTGATCTCGAGTACTACAACACTACTGCAAACCCACCCACACAGACCAGTACTTGCGGTTTGACTCCCATCACCTGCTGGAGCACAAGCTAGCATCAGGACTCTGTACCACAGAGCAGACAGCGTCTCCACTAACTCAGGAGCCAGGCAGAAGAGAAATCCCACACAAGACAGGCTCCATTGTGTATATCCTAACTGGGCCTTCCTGAAAGTAGAGAAGAAACCCAAACAGGACTCCAGCCAGCCATCAGGTGAACAATACAATAAAACAACCCATTTTAGTCCAAAACTTTTGTTTAATTTTGCAAATAAAGCTGTTTTATTTCATAAGCTAAACTTTTACATTAGTTAACAAAACTGTGAGATTTGAACAGAAAAAAGTTTTGTAAACTGTAGTTTGCAAAAAAAAAAAAAAGAATTGCAGCTTTTTTTTTATTTTTATTTATTCATTTTAAAATACAACACAAAAAAAAACAATAATGCAAACTAAGTTTATATAATATATAAATAAAATGAAGGGTAGCAGAAGGAAGAAAAAAATCTTATTTTATCTGCCCCCCTCTTACAATAATTCAAATCAAACAACAATCATCTGTAAGTACCTAAACAAACAAAAAAGAAAAAAAAGAACAATTCACTATAATTTTCGAACTATAATGCAACATACATAACAGTATTTCATATATATTTTTGCAGAAGTCCATTTTTAATTATTTTCTTAAAAGTAATCGTTGTTTTTGCATTTTTCACTTCAGTTTTCAAACCATTCCACAATCTAATTCCCTGGATTGAGGTTGACCGACCCTTCAAACTGGTTCTATATCTTGGTTTAACAAATATTTCCTTTAAAAGTTTTTATGTCAAATGTGTGTTTTTTTTATTTTTATTATTTTATTTCTTTTTTGTTTGATGGACAACGTGTGGCATGGAGGCTCTCACCATAGCTTGATACCTCATCATTCTAACAAATATAAAATAATTATTAAAATATCCTAAATTATAAATAAATATTTACGTAACTCATAATTATGAGACACTATTTTACATTATTAATGATAATAAGCGGGCAGCACGGTGGCGCAACTGGTAGAGCTGCTGCCTCTCAGTGAGCAGGTCCCTGGTTCAAACCCCGGTCCAGGGGCCTTTCTGGGTGGAGTTTGTATGTTCTCTCCGTGCATGCGTGGGTTTTCTCCGGGTGCTCCAGTTTCCTCCCACAGTCCAAAAAACATGCATGTTAGACTGATTGGTAACTCTAAATTGTCCCTAGGTGTGAATGAGAGAGTGAATGGTTGTTTGTCTCATTTGTCTCTATGTGTCCCTGTGATGGACTTGCGGCCCGTCCAGGGTGTACCCCGCCCCTCGCACAGTGATTGCTGGACATGGGCACCAGCGACCCCCGTGACCCAAAATGGAATAAGCGGGTAAAGATGATGGATGGATGGATGGATGGATAATGGATGGATGGATGATAATAAGCATGATGGAGAACATTTTTAAATCACAAAAGCAAAAATTTGCCTTTTTTTCCCAATAAAAAGATACATATCTTTTGGATGTTGTTCCTGACGCAAGCTGAACTCAAGCTGGCAGCGCCACAAATACAAGGCTACGGCACCTAACCACTGAGCTGCTGAGCCTGGTTTTTTTCCCCACGTTATATTTCTTTTCATTTTATTTTCATTTAGATTTGTTCTGTCTGTTCAGAAGCTCCAACACATCATGACTCTTGTTAACAGTGAACACAAACTGCTTTTTAAAAATCATAATTAAGAAATATTAAGGAAACCTTATTCTGTATCTCACATTTCAGCTATTTTACTTCGCTTTATAAATCATACAAAAAAAAAAACTAATTATCGGTAATCAAAGCCTCTACTAATGTGTCTCTTTCAAGGTTTTTAAATAACTCTTTTCAAAAGGAAAAAAAAAACTGAGCAAAGACTGCCTCAGAAAAGAGAACATTACTGCTTAGAGCAAAAACACAGTTCATTCAGTTCAGTTTATTTATATAGCACCAAGTCACAATGGAAGTCATCTCAGGGCACTGTACAAAAACATTCACATACATTATAAA
>NC_056510.1:26094679-26107922 GCF_014905685.2 Nematolebias whitei
ACAGTGGAAAGGAAAAACTCCCTCATGAGGAAGAAACCTTTAGCAGAACCAGGCTCAGGACAAATGACTGCTTCGACCGGCTGGGTTTGAGAGGAACAGGAAGGAGGAACAGATACACAATAGCAGGTTGAGAATTACATCTTAAGACAAAAATAATTTAAAATGCAAACTATTCAATTGTAAAAATTCATTTTAAGAAATGGAAATTGGTTCCACAATTCTACAAAAACAAATTGTAAGTTGGTTCCACAAAAAGGAGCCTGATAACTGAAAGCTCTTCCTCCCATCTTGGAAACTCTAGGAACCACAAGTAAACCTGCACTCTGAGAACAAAGTGCTCTATTAGGAAAATAGGGGACAATAAGATCTGTAATATAAGATGGAGCTAGGTTGTTGATGGCTTTGTATGTTAGAAGTAAGACTTTGAATTCAATTCTGAATTTAACAGGGAGCCATGGGGAGAAGCTAAAAGTGGAGAGACATGATCTTGTAAGACTACCACTGACTGCAGCTCCTCGTCCAAGATGGCCATTAATTTACACCAGCTGTCGGCCATCAACCTGATCAGGACCTCCACTACATAAGGCTGCAGTCCAGTGTTACTCTTTCCTGGAGCATTGACTATCAATGCGATCCTGTCTCCTCGGTTCTGGTTCCCTTGGTCCTGTCCTGGTTCTCCTCGTGCCTAGTCCTGTTTCTCCTTGTGCCTTGCCTGCCACCAGTTGCCAGCCTCCCTTGTCCTGTTGGACCCTTGGCCTTGTCTCCATCTGGAGCTCTTCCATGGATTTGGACCCTAAGGGTGCATTCACACCAACCCTGTTGTCCCGAACTCTAGTCCGTTTGCCTAGGAAGTCCAGTTCGTTTGGGAAGGTGTGAACGGGCCATTGAACTCTGTCACGGAACAAAAAGGCAAACTCTGGCCTGGTCTAAAACCTATGTCTTGGTCTTGGTAGAAGAAAACTCGAGTGCAGTTTGTGTACAGAATGAATGCAAGCTAAGACATCTTCAAACCTGTAAGAGAGAAACATCATCACATTAATATTGCCCGTTTACCCTGCCGGCCTCCTCTGACCATCTCCTTTGTCTTCCAGGAGCTGCAGAGAAGCAACTGACTATTATCCACTGTAAATAATAAACACTGTTACTTTTGTACCTCCCTGTGTCTGTCTCGTTCTCGGGTCTCATACAACTCTGGGTTCCCCGAGTCATTACAGATCTCTCCTACTAACTCCAGTTAAGACTCTAGCAGCAATAATTTGGATCAACTGAAGACTTTTAAAAGAAATATTTGGACACCCAGATAATAAACCATTGCAATAGTCCAGTCTAGACGTGACAAATGCATGAACCAGTTTTTCTGCATTTTTAGATTACGATGTTTCTGTTATGACTCGAGGAACCCAGAGTTGTATGAGACCCGGAACGAGGCAGACACAGGTGAGTACAAAAGTGACAGTGTTTATTATTTACAGTGGATAATATTACAGTTGTTTCTCTGGAGCTCCTGGGAAGAGGAAGGATATGGTCAAAAGAGGCTGGCAGGATGAACAGGCAATATTAATATGATGATGTTTTCTCTTTTACAGGTTTGAAGAAGCTTTTGGGTCCAACTCTAAATCCAAGGGAGAGCTCCAGAGGGTGAGGAGACCAAGAGTCCAGCTGGACAGGGGAGGCTGGCAACTGGTGGCAGGCAAGGCACGAGGAGAACCAGGGCAAGGCACAAGGAGAACCAAGACAGGACCAAGGGAACCAAGGGGACTGAGGAGACAGGATTGCTGAGGACAAGAAAAGCTGGTAAGTAGATTTACCAATAGTACATGTACAGGCTGGAGGCACAAATACCATTCGATGGTCAATGCTCCAGCGAAGAGTAACACTGGACTGCAGCCTTAAGTAGTGGATGATCCTCATCAAGTTAAAGGTTGTCAGCTGTTTTCAATGAGCGGCCATCTTGGACGAGGAGCTGCAGGCAGTGGTACTCTTACAGTTTCTAATTTTAGCGATATTACGCAGGTGGAAGAAGGCAGTTCTAGTAACGTTTTTAATATGGGGGATAAAAGACATGTCCTGATCAAAAATAACACCAAGATTTTTAACATTAGAGCTGGAGGACAGATTAATGCCATCCAAGGAGGGCGAAAGACTGAAAAATGTATTCCTAAGATGCTCAGGTCCATAAACCAAAACCTCAGTCTTGTCTGTGTTCAAAAGCAGAAAATTTAGGCTCATCCAGGATTTTATGTCTTTAAGACATGCTTGTAGTCTAAGTAGCTGATTGGATTCATTGGGTTTCATGGGCAAATTTAACTGTGTATCATCAGCATAACAATGAAAATGTTTCCCATGCTGTTTAATAACATTACCTAATGGAAGCATATATAACGTAAAGAGTATTTGTCCAAGCACTGAACCCTGAGGAACTCCATGACTACCTTTCTTGTATGAAGAAGATTCATTATTTACATTTACAAATTGGATTCTATCAGATAAATATGATTTAAACCAATTTAGAGTTGTTCCTGTAATCCCAATATCATATTCAAGCCTCAATAGAATATTATGATCAACTGTATCAAATGCAGCACTGAGGTCTAACAGGACCAGTAAAGACACAAGTCCATTGTCAGAGGCCATGAGAATATCATTAGGAACTTTCACCAGTGCTGTTTCTGTGCTATGGGGAGCTCTAAACCCTGACTGAAACTCCTTAAAGAGATTATTTTTTTGCAGATGATCACACAACTGTGAGGACTGTGTCGTCTTGTGATGTGTTTTGGTCCTGCTCCTCTTGTGATCACCCCCTGCGTCCCACACCTGTGATGCTTTGCAGGTGTTTGTGTCTCGTCAGTATTTAAGTCTGCGTCCCTGTGTTTATCATTGTCCTGCCATTGTATCCTGTCGACCTCCATGTTTCCTGTGTTCCTAGTGACTCTAGAGCTTATGTAAGTCTGCTGCCCCGTCAGCTTATATTTTGTTTGTGTAAATAAATAATTTGTTGTTGCGAGCCCTCCAAGTCCTGCGCATGCATTTGGGTTCTACTTTATGTTTCTTATATTAAAAATCATGCTGAGCTCAGATAATCACAGTAACTCTTGATGAGATTTTTAGTTTGAAACATGAGCAGAGTTCACTCCCCAATTCAGTTTTAATGTTTCATAAAGTTGAGATGGATGTAAGCTGTTTCCTAGCAACACTTTTATAATGAGATGCATATGTTATAGACAAGTTTTTAGTCTGCAGTGGTAAAAAAATAAAAAAGGTCCAGGAGGTTTTACTGATGCTCATGCAGAGCTGATATTTTGCAACAAACCAAACAAAACAAGGGCCAGGAGGGGTTAAACGAAACCATCTGAATGGAGTCCATTGTTTCCTCGGGAGCCACACTGATGTGGTGGTGTGGCTTCCAGATCATATCCTGATCTTCCTCATATTTGTTTTCTCTGCTTTAATGTGAGCGGCACGGTGGCACAGTTGGTAGAGCTGTTGCCTCTCGATGAAAAGGTCGCTGGATTAAATCCCCGAAGGCCTTTCTGGGTGGAGTTTGCATGTTGTCGCCGTGCATGCGTGGGTTTTCTCCAGGTACTCTGGTTTCCTCCCACAGACCAAAAACATGCATGTTAGTCTGACTGGTAACTCTAAATTGTCCCTAGGTGTGAGTGAGGGAGTGAATGGTTGTGTCTGTGATGGACCGGAGACCTGTCCAGGGTGTCCCCCACCTCTCACACAGTGACCCCTGTGACCCCAAAAAAGGATAAAGCAGATAAAAGATAATGGATGGATGAATGGATGGATGCATGTGACTTTTATCCAAACCTGTGTTACGTTAATTAACCATAATTAACGTTATTTTTCTTAAATGAACAACTTTTCTCACGCTGACCGTGACTCGAGGATTCAGAAAAGAATTCAGAAATCAACAAACGCCGTCACCATGGCAACATCTGCATGTGCATCTTATGGAGTCTGGATGAGCGCGTGTGTTTTTTGCAGATCCAGGTCCAGATGCAGAGCATTGGTTCCAGAACAGCTGAGAGACATCTTGTTTGTTCTCCCCTGCACCTTTTTGTTTACCCCTCAGTAAATACAAGCTGTTCGGTTGTTTTTGTCTTTTTTAAGTTTAGGAGGAAAATTATTTTTGTCCTTGCATTTGATTTTAGGTGATTTGTATTTTTTCTCCTCCTTTACTTCATCTTTTATATATTTTTCCTTTACCTCCCCTTGGTTGTTCTTGTTCCTTATCCCTCCTCTTCTTCTTCACTCTTCTTTTCCTCCACTCCCCTCTTCATATATATCTTCTTCATCCTCCTCATCACTCTCTTCAACTTTAGTACTTTTGTTTTTAGTTTGTTCCTCTTTTTTATTCTCCCTGATTTTGTTCATCTTCACTTTTTTCTTCCTCCTCATTTCCACTTTCTTCCTCTTCATCCTCTTCTTTCTCATCTGTGGTCTTTCCTTCACCTTCTTCCACCTCTTCTTCTTCATGCTCTCTTGCTCCTTGGCCTCTTTTTTAGCTTCCGACTCATTTGCAGATGCTCCTACCCCCCCCCCCCCCCACCCCTTCACTATCTTCCTCACCCTCACACTCTTATTTTGCTGACTCATTCTCCTCTTCCTCACTCTCACTCGTTTTGCTCCTCAGTTTCTTCTCCTTCTTCAGATTCTCTTACCTCACGTCTCGCTGCAGATTCTGCAGTCACTTCCCTCCTCTTCCTCATCTGAGACATTGCTCTCACTCTGTTCACGCACTTTGATTTATCGATGTTGTCTTCATCGTCACTCACCTCCCTGTCCTCCTCCTCCTCTTCTTTGTTACTTTCCTCACAAGTTTTCTTGTCACTTTCACCTTCATCCTCCACTGCTGCTCCACTATCACTTCCCTCATCTTCCTCCCCAGTGTTGAGCTTGCTTTCTCCTCTTCCTCCTCAGATGTGCTATCTTGCGCTTCCTTATTGTGACCTCTCACATCTCCATCACGTATCTCCTTTAGGTTCACCCTCCTCTTCATCCTCTGCACCACTGCTGCTTTCACGTCTTTCGTCTTTATTGTCCACTGTGCTTTGTCCTTCTTCATCTTCCCCATGTTCCTCATCCTCACTGTTTGCTTCATCTGCAGAATATTTAAAGATGGTCTCATCTCCATATTCTCCTTGTTCCTTTCAGGAGGTTTCTTCATTCCTAATCTGCTTACTCAGCACTTGATTCATGATCTGGTGAACCATGGTTGGCTTCTTTCCCCTTTTTTCTGTCATTTCGAGGATCTAACAGAGCATCGTCTTTCTGTCTGATGTCTTCCTTTTCATTTATTGTAAGTGGACTGTGATCAGGTAGAGGAGAAGGACTGCTATGTAACTGCTTGTTGCTTTGTGAATTGTTTACTGAAAGTACTCTGCATTGTACTTGGCCTCACTGAGTATCCACTAGCTGCACCTTCAACAGCAGAAAAAAGAGATGCTGACAATTTTATGCCTCTTTGGTTTTGTTTTTCTTCAGACGACTAATCATCTTTCTGCCTGTCTGATTCAGATACAGTGAATCTGTCTCAGCAGGTTCAGAGGCTTGCAGGGATTTGACTCCTCTGACAGAAGGCCCCTCCGTTCTCTCAGGGCTTTGAGAGGAAACAACATAAGAGCTCAGGAGACATGTGAAGCTGTGATGACAGCTCAAACCTTCAGTCGTCTCGGTCCTTGTCTTGGTTTCAGTGTTAAGTTTTGAATCCACCAAGATCATTTGTCACTTTGATGCCCTCTCTTTTTGTTTGTTATCTGTTTGTCTAAGGTTCAACCTGTTCTTTTTTTTTTTTTTTTTTTGGCTGTGTTTTTGGGGAAAGTTTAGCTAATGTGTTTCACCACTGTTTGCCACTTTTATCTCCAGTAAAAGCACCACAGATTATTGGGATTTTGGACTATATAGTTACACCTTGTCCATGTCATGTTGGGTTGATTTACCCACCTCCAGCTGCCGTTGGGTTAAATGGCCTACAGTGCTTGTACTTAAGGTCTTGTGGGTCATTTTGACCCAAGGGCAACAGGAGCATTAAAACCAGTTTTTTTCTGTCTTCTGAGGTTGGGAAACTCCACCGTATGTCCTGTTGGTCTTTAAATGTAACTTTGTGTTTTTTCCTTCCTTCTCAGAGTAGAAGCTTCTTTCTTCACAGAGCCTGTCAGGAGCTCTGTTGGCAAGGTTTTACAAGAGTTTTGGTCATAGGTCCCACTGGACTGGAGCTGTTCTGCATACGCCTCTGCCTCTTTCACAGTTTATCTGAAAGCTCTGCCCTGTTTCTTTTCCTGTAAGACATCACGTAAGGGTTTTCTTTAAACGCCATGACAAAGAAGGCGTTATGCCAGACAATGTTGTGCTATTAAAGGAAGTTAGCACAACACAATCAATAACTGGATATGTATTTATGGCTTTAAATGTTTATGTGTTTTAATTCTCTTAAAAAGATGGTCATGATTTTTTTTTTTTTTTGAAGTGAGGTTCTTGAAAAGGTTATAAACAATGTTTTACCTGTTGTAGATAACTCTTTTAGTTCATTTTAGTTTAATTATGTCCAGATTGACCTGCTAACATCTAGTCTGAGACCAAAATACTGTAAATTGCTGACTTTTACAAATAACTCCAATCTCTACATTTTCTATCAGTTTGTTAGGGAATTTTCGTTCATAGGTTATGGATGTTTTTAACTACTATGGCTGAGAATGTTATCTCTGCCCATGAACCATGTGTTTGGGTCAGCACAGAGAGCTGGATGAGAAGCTGGATGAGGCAGCTGCATACAGCTGTTGCTCCAAGGACACATCCAAGCCTTTTGAGTTGGGCTCAAGTGATAAGAGTATAAAAACCAGCTTCACAGACAGCTCATGGCAGATTCTCCTGACTGGTCTTCATGTGTGCGCCCTGACACCTGTATATCCTGAAAATCTGACCTTGTAGAAAATACCGTTTCAAAATCTTCTCCTGCTGTCGAGTGTGGTTCCTTTTGAGTAAGTGAGATACAGCGAGAATATTTTTCTCGAGCGCAGCTCATGTGAACACTTTTTTTTAACACACCTTTTCAACTACATCAGTTTCACACATTGATCAATGATTTACATAGAGTTTGATGGTTTTCTTGTAAGTGCAGCTTGAAACACTTTCAACAGATATAAATAATAATAATAATAAAATTCTACTAGAACAACCTTATGCTGTGAAATTGATGACGAAACATTGTGATTTTTTTTTCTTATTGGAGTTTCTCTTAAGATGACAGGATTCCACTTTGGTCATGGCCCTGCTCAGACATTAGCTCATGGATCCAGTCAGAATAAAACTACAAACAAGCTCATTCAATAAGCTACAAAAAAACTGGTAGGATGAATTCATATTCATGCAGGCCCTTCTAAACACCTGAAATGTCCTTTTAATTTCCACTCTATTACTTGATTAATTTTGATTTGTGCTTTAAGTCATATAATTTGAATATAATCATAAACGCACATGTATAATACAAAATATAAATAATATTTGTGTATAGTTTAGATGTAAAGTTGGAAACCTGTAGTGAAATATATTGAAATTATAGGAACAACAGTTTTAGGTAGCTTTAAGGTAATATCAAGAATGTCCTTGCATATATAAGAAAATCAGCTCATGAAAAAAAAAAAAAAACAAATAACAAAAAATTGAATCAAAGTGCAGCTGTGGGATGCAGATGGAGAAAACTACAGAGATAAAGGAAATATTTTGAAATCCTTATTAGTCCATGTCTCCTGAGGATAAACACAGAGGTTAACTTGAAGTTTTGTTTGATATTGCAACACAGTCTGAAATTTTAAGAGGTTTAAATGTAAGCTTGATTTTAACAGAATTGATCACATTTACTCCAGATAAGACAGGAATGGTCTCCACATGTTGGAGGAACCTGGTGCAAACAGCAACGTGGGAAACTCTTCCACTGCTTGCTTCATCGCTGGCTGTGGACACGATGGTGAGATGTAGTAATATTCTTGCCAACTTTTCCAAGGCTAGTGTCTGTTTCTGTGTGTGTCTGCACCAAATACCGTGCATGCAACAGAAGCTGCAAGAAGGATCCTTAGTCATCCACGTAAAACACTGTTGGAAAAATGAAGAAACCACAATTCCATCAGTATTTCAAGTTAGTGTTACAGTACATTTAATGGAGGTTTTTTCCGCCTACACATACAGTGTGTATGCTGAGGTATGCACAATTCCTGGAAAACTCAGTGTTCAGCTCTGCTACTTCCTGCCTTTCGACAGTACTTTTAATTTAAAACAGAAAAAAAAAAAAAACCTTAGGGGGAACATAAAACACAGCAGCATTTATTAATGATTCACTGGAAAGTATTCTGCATTTATCGCTTCTATCAAAGTAAAATCCTTCCAAAAGCTGATAAAATAATATCTTCTATTACCGTAAAAATTCAGCCTTTACAGCTTGAATGACATTTATTTGTTTCTTAAAAGGTTCTTCCCCTGAAAGAAACATGAACAACAAAGAAACTCTTATTCATCTCATCATCATTTAGTATTTATTACCCGTTTGTGGTGAGTCTTTATTGGAACTTTTACTAAAAACACAAATTAAAGATTTAGTTGTGCTGAAAGGCCTTTTAGGTGAGGAGGCTGAAGACCGTCTGTCCTTTTCATTAGCTGCTGTATGATTTGTTTTCATTCTGTTTTCTATAGAAATGCAGCAGAATTATGTTTTTATTTAGCTACACTTGGTTAAAGTGAGGGAGAAAGCAGCTTTCTGGATTGAGACTTGGGGGGATGCTTTGCTCTGACAGGATGATGGTGAATGTAGACTTGCTAGCTTCAAAGAATACACGTAACTTCAAGCGTGAGTGAGATCTCTGGAGGATAAAAGTGGGAGATAATGTTCTTTGAAAGCGTTTTCAGGTTTTGGAGATTTCTGGACATTTATCGAGAGGTTCTGAGGTGACTTCCCCAACAGCTCTGCAGCTTGTTTTCCTGAAAGACAAGAAACAAAACCAGAGAAGTGAAGGTTTGAAATAAATCCCTGCAGCCCCCACAAACAGCTGCATCACAGATCACAGCAGAGCTAGTGCAACACTTCTCCCTACTGGAGCTGAACTGGGATTACAACCAAGATGTAACACTGAGGGGAACTTTACACTTTCTATAAAACCTAATAATAGCCTTGAATTAAGAGCTCACTCCGATCTGGTGCCCTATTTTTCAGCCATATCTTGATCAACATATTGTTCCTTCTTTTTGGAAGAGGTTAATTATCATTCCAGTCCCTAAGTAATCAAGTTCATCAGATAATAATGACTACAGACCAGTGGGATTCAAAAAGCGTTCAATACAAAACAACTGGACTTTATTTGTAACAGAAGACTTTTCGCTCCTCGTCCGAGGAGCTTTCTCACTTCAATGAGCAGTGAGTGAGAGATTCAGGTTATAAGGATGAGAAACCTGAATCTCTCACTCTCTGCTCTTTGAATTGAGAAAACTCCTCGGATGAGGAGCGAAAAGTCTTCTGTTACAAATAAAGTCCAGTTGTTTTTGTATTGAACGTTTTTTGAATTCATCATGTCCTGGATGACTGAGAATCTTCACCAGCAGACCAGTGGGACTAACATAATGAAGTGTTTTGAGAAATATGTTGTGTCCCTCTTGAAATCAGAGATAAACCCTGGTCTTGATCCTTTCCAGTTTGCTTATAGACTGGGACGGGCTACAGATGATGCCATTAATGGCATCACACATCTAACTCTTAAATATCTTAAAAACCCAAAGGCCCATGCCTGTCTTCTGTTTATAGATTTTAGTTCTGCTTTTACAAAGTAATACCCTACAGCCTCACCATGCTTATTAAGAAATTACAGCAGATGAATCTTAGTCTTCTTATTATTAAATGGTTTTATTATTTATTAACAAATAGACAACAGCTTGTCAGAGTCAATAACACCTGATCAGAACCAAGATCCATCAGTACTGGGGTTCCCCAGGGTTGTGTTAGCTCTCCTGTCCTCTTTACTACATAAATGATTGCCTCAGCAGCTGCCCCAGGAATTACATTTTTAAATTCTCTGACGATTCTGCTATTCTCAGCTTGCTGCAGGAGGATATGGACTCTGCCCTCACAATACTTTAACAAGGTTCAGTCTTTCGTTCAATGGTGCGATGACCACCATCTTGTTAATAATGCCAGAAAAACAGAAGAGATGCTGATTGACCCCAGGCCTTTGTGGCAATCTCCTGCTTTTTATTAATGAGCAGAACATAAACCAGGTCTGTTCTTATAGATATCTGGGTGTTCACCTATAATCTGTTCAAGTGGGAAATTCATGTTAATATGTTGTGCTTCCGTCTACAACAGAGATTGCATTATTTTTTACGTAGACTCAGAGGCTTTGGGGTTAACCAGCTTTTTAACTATGAATGTTTCTGTTAACATATATAAAAAAAAAAAACTAAAAAAGAAAATCTGCAGGATTAAAAATACCTTTAAACACTATAAAATATTTTAAATAAAAAGGTATTCGGTTCTTTCTTGAAACTTTCTGTAGTCTGGGGTATCCTTAGATGGTTGGGGAGGTTGTTCCACAGACAAGGAGCAGCAGAGCAAAAGGCCCTGTCACCCATCGTGCACAGTTTTGTCCGGGGAGGGCGGAGCTGGTAGGAATTTGTGGAGCAGAGGGATCATGTTGATGTCTGAGCAGTGAGCAGTTCTTTAAGGTAGTGTGGAGTATTGCCGTGAATGGATTGGTGGGTGAGTAAGGAAATTGTTGGTTACGTACTGTAACCCCAGATTCTATGAGTATAGGCACAGCTCTTTTTAAGGCTGTCACTATTGGGTTTATCCCTTCGCGCGCAGCACTGAAAACTTTTGTCTGCGCCCACTGGCTGTGTGTGGGCCTCACCCCCGGTCTGTATAAATTATGGTGAGACCGGGCAATCGGCTCCCAAGTATCTTTTTTCTTCAGCCATTTAGAAACCAGTGAGGCCCAGAGCTTAAAGGGCTGCGTCTATACTCAGAATCTGGGGTTACAGTACGTAACCAACGTTCTATTTCGTATAGCCTTCGCCCTTTAAGGCTGTCGCTATGGGTTAAAGGCGAAGCAGGATGTAGTCTATGCCTCACTGGGTCCATTCAGACACAAACATGAAGCACCTGCTTGCACAAAAAAAAAATATAATTCATCACTCAGCCTTCTGTGTGCGTAATTACGTGCTCCATGCGCAGGAACGCACCCAAGAAAAGATCTCTGGTAAGGAAAAAGGCTGAGATAGCAGACCTGCTGCTGTGAATAGGAACAATGGAGGTTACGAATTGTAACAGTGTAACGATGAACAGAGCAGGCCAACAGCTCCTCAGGATCAACCGTTTAATAACAATAAAATCAGCAGTCATGAACTTGTGACTGATAATAAATATCTCACACTGCGACTGCATGCAGATGTGAGCTCAAAAGCTCCATGAAACAAATAATGATCATTCTGTCAGAACCCTGAGAACAGAATGGGTCATGGAGAAAGTAGAAACATCACGTAGATAAAAACGAATAATTGAACATGGCGATGACCAGGCAGCCGCCATACAAATATCCTCCACTGTCATCCCTCCATGCAGAGCCGTGGAGGATGAAAACCCTCTGGTGGAATGCGCTGAGATTCTCTGGAGGATCCAGTCCAGATGAACTGTAAACTTCAGAAATAGCCTCACACAACTAGTGTGAGAGGCGCTGGGTAGATAGAGGACGTCCTGAAGAGCTGTCCCAGTAACATACGCTAAGAGCGGCGCAGTGTGGCCGTGTGTGCCATGTAACACGAAAGCGTGCACATGGGACAGAGGAGGTGAGATGTTGCTTCCTCCTCAGAATTACGAGGAAGAGGATAAAACCCATCCAAGGTTATCACTCTCGATCTGAATGATCTTGTGATGCTTTTCAGAGCAGGGTTAAAAGCAGTACAGCTGAACTGCCGTCAGCTTGAATTCTGAGACATGAGGGAGCAACAGAGAGAGCAAATAATCACTCACTCTCTTTGCCGACATCAGAAACTAACAGCAGGGCTGTTTTAAATGACAGAAATTTAAGTGAAGCCTGATCTAAAGGCTCAAAAGGAGCTTTGATCAGAGCGTGCAGGACCATCATTAGGTCCCACTGTGAAGCTAGTGGACGTGACACAGGTCTGTGTCTCCATACACCTTTCAGAAAAAACTCTTCATCAGCGGGTGGTTAAAAACTGTTCTGCCACCGAAAAACCCCATGACAGGAAGAAGTAGCTGCAGCATAAGTTTTAATTGTACTGAACGATAAATTTCTGTCCATCAGCTGCTACAGAAAGGACAGCATGCAACCTAGTGGCCATGAGATGGCCTCCACGCCTTTCTCTGTGCACCAGCGTTGAAAAACTGTCCACTTGGTGTGTACAGCGCTGTGGTGGAAGCAGCTTCTGCGCCCTGAATTGTAGGCACCACATCCTTTGAGAGGCCCATCTTTTCTAAACGGATCTGTTCAGCGGACAGACCCAAAAATGCTGACCTATTTCTAGGTAACTCCTGATTGCTCTTCCTGCCTGGAGGAGAGCGTCCTCCCTCCATGGCAGTTTCCACGCCTGACCCAATATCAGTCGCTGCAGATTCGGGAACCATGGAGCGCTTATGCGCTCGGGAGCTACAAGGATGACTGACAGTTCTTCCTCCCGGACGCGGTCCGTGATATCATCAGGACTGTAGGGAATGCATAAAGGAGCATTTTTGGCCACGGGCTGTGAGTAAAGGCGTCCACTCCTAACGGTGGGTCGTCTCGTGGGCTCAATGAGAACCATAATTGATAATGGCCGTTCTCCCGTGTGGCGGACAGATCCACTGCTGCTCGGCTGAACCTGCTCCAAATCCGAGAAATCCGCTCGAGATGGAGGCTCCAGTCTCTGTGGCGGTGACCGCCCCTCGACTTTATGTCCGCTCCCCTGTTCAGGACACCAGGAATGCACACTGCTCTGATGGGAGAGCAGGTTTTTGTGTGCCCAACACAGCAGCTGTCTCACGATGCGTAACAGTTGGGAAGACCTGAGGTGGCTGAGCATTCACTCGGCCACTCTTCTTCCGTCACTACGCTCTCCAAGAGGGAAGGGGCAGTGAGGTTGTTTCCAGTATCGCCTTTCTCGGATGAATCATTCGATTCACTGCACGACTCTGCGTCAAAGAAAGACGGTGGCGTCGTCCCGTGCGTAGCGTCTCGCCATGGAAAAACACTCCTCGGCACTTATC
>NC_056510.1:26108022-26139380 GCF_014905685.2 Nematolebias whitei
GCGTGGCGGAGACCCAGGCATCCTTCGCAAAAGTTGTGCCGGTCAAAGCTTGACATCTTTTACTTCTTCATTCTTCTGACAGTGCTAGCTAGCTGGCTGAAGAAAAATTGGGAGCCGAATGCCCGGTCTCACCGTAATTTATGCGAACCGGGCGCGGGGCCCACACAGCCTGTGGGCGCGGACTAAAGTTTTCAGTGCTGCGCGCAAAGGGATAAACCCACTAGCGATAGCCTTAAAGGGCGAAGCCTATACGAAATAGAACTTGTGTTCAATACAGAGTGAAATGGGAAGCCAGTGCAGGGATTTAAGGATTTGGGTGATGTGATCATGTTTCCTTTGCTTCATCAGAATCATGACTGCACTGTTCTGTACATACTGAAGTTTTTGAATGTGCTTAGATGGAATTTCATAGAAATGTGCATTGCAGTAATCCAGTCTTGAGGAAACAAAAGCACAGACAAGTTTTTTAGCATCGGAAAAGGAGAGTAATGGACGGAGTTTGGAGATGTTTTTCAGATGAAAGAATGAAGTCTTGCAAATGTTTTAATATGGGATTCAAATGTAAGATGAGAATCAAATTTTACACCAAGATTACTCACTGTATCAGCAAAGGGAATGTTTTGGCCAGAGAAGATTATGGTAGAGATAGATATTGAGTGAGTCTGATGTGGGGTACCAACCAAATAGCTTCTGTTTTTGATGTGTTTAATTGGAGAAAGTTGGCATTCATCCAGACTTTTACCTCTTCAAGACAGGTCGTGAGAGAGGAGAGCGATGAACCTGTAGAATCTATTTTGAAATAGAACTGCAAGTCATCTATCTATCTATCTATCTATCTATCTATCTATCTATCTATCTATCTATCTATCTATCTATCTATCTATCTATCTATCTGTCTATCTATTCAGGGTTATTTATCATATTGTTCAAATTATTCTAAACAGTAGTGATCAATAAATTTAACTACATATATAATTAATAGAGTTAATTAACTGTTGCAACAAAAAACTCAGAAAAGTTGCAGAAAATCATGTAGGTGCTAAAAAGCACTCTGAAGTGATTGTCCTTGTAAAATTTAGCAATAAGAAAACATACTTGTAAAAGATGATTAACTTTTTTTTTTACAGAAAAATCCTACAAACAAGGTCTAATGTTTAATATTTAAAGATAACAGATATTTAAAAACATTATTGCCTAAAAAGGTTATTTCTGGCTTTTTCTACAATCTGATTCTTTTTTAATCTGAAAACTTTTGAATGCCCTAGAAAACTTAATTACCAGGATCCATTTACAGCTGTAGTAGACTTTACTGGTGTAAGAATGAGATTGCAGAAGGTGTAAGTTCTTTCTTTCGCTCAACACCTCCCAATCTAAATGACATGCAAATAAGTGAGAACTGAAATTAAAGATGTCTAAAACAACGTTACTGTTAGTAAAATGTGTGGTTGGATTAGGGCAAGGGTTTCTACAAATCTGCTCTGTTTGCACGTGTTAAAAACCTTCTTCTGAGATTCCAACAGGAGGCTGGCTTGAAACACATTGCAGGCTGCCTATGGGACAGATCTGGCTGGCAGGCCGCAGACTGATGAAGTCCTCTGGATGGGGGGCGAAATGTTTCTTACTTAAAGAAACTGGTCCAGATTACATGATTTAACCTTTTTTGTTGTTTTCTCAAAAATCCTTAAAATTATAAGTGGTTGCTTTAATGTTTAATAACTTAACTGTATACATTTATAAATATCTCTCAGATTTCTATAATTTAATTATTTGTCAAAAAAACATGTTAGAGCTTCAGAAGCACTTTCCTCAATTATGGTAATTATATGATAAGTTTACTTGCCATACAGGGTTCTTGGCCACGCTTGTCAGTCTGTTCATGGTGGGTTTGCTCCTTTTATTGTCACCGGCTATGATGAATGAACGGAAGGGGGGGGGTTATTGCCTTAAACTAAAGTAAAGCGTTTTTAATGGATAAAGGAATCATGTTAAAACGATACATATTTTTGTTTAAATGAAAACTGATTTTATTATTGCTTTGTTAACAGGATAAAATTTGAACATGACGTTAAAATATGTTTTTTATACTCCGCCCACTTGGAGTTCCGTCACGTACGCCGGTAGATAAACGGAGCGTACCCAGCACATGCCGTTTTCGCTGTGACTGAAAAGTCCCACGTCTTTAGGAGCTCTTAGGATCTCCTCAGCACAGCAATGTCTCCGGAGCTGCTGTCTGTCAGCAGGCGCGTTCTCAGACTTCTGAATCCGTCCCTGCACAGCTGGAAACGAGGATTCGGGTAAGAAACTCCAAAGTCTGTCCATGAGTTCATGTCACCATGCGTTTCATCAGCCCGTTTGTTGCTTTCCAGCACTGGAGCAGCTTCCTGCACTTCAGCGAGTTTAAAAGGTCGCAGTTTTCTCACACTGAAAGATTTTAACTCGGATGAGATCAAGAGGCTGTTGTGGGTGTCAGGAGATCTCAAGCGTAGAATAAAGCATGAAAATCAGGTAAAGTAACAAACATCAATCAGTTTAATGGGCTCCACCCTTTGGCTGGGTCATTTACACAAACTGTCTTCTTTCTATTTCAGTATCTGCCTCTTCTGCAAGGAAAGTCGATTGCAATGATATTTGAGAAGAGGAGCACCAGAACAAGAATGTCCACAGAAACAGGTGTTCGTTTAGTAAATGGAGCTCTGTTAAACACCCCCTTCCAATCATGGAGTTTGGGAAATATTGAATACATTTATGGGAACATCTGAGCAGAACGTGTCCTCGTGCTGCTGACTGGATCATGTTGATCACTGTTATTGTTCACATGAACAAAAGAGCTGCTGAAAGACACTTTTCAGTGCAAGCCTCTAACAAAACACTACGGTGGCCCTAAGGTGGAAATGAACATTTGAAAAAACGGAATCACGTTAAGCCAAAGTGGAAGTGGTGGAAGTGGCCCGAATCACGTTAGAAAAAACGGAATTACATTTCAATTCAGTTCAGTTTATTTATACAGCGCCAAATCACAACAACTGTTTACAGGAACATTCACATAAAAGCCAATTAGTAAAGTTCTCTATCTAAGGAATCCTGCAGACAAGTTGAATCTTGGCTTCGTTGCAGTCTCCCATCCTGAGCAAGCACAGTGGCAACAGTGGAAAGAAAAACTCCCTTTTAAAAGGAAGAAACCTCCAGCAGAACCAGGCTCAGGACAAGCAGCCATCTGCTTCGACCGGCTGGTTGAGGGGACGGGAAGGAGAGACAGACGAACACAGAATGGTAGGTCCAGGTATAGGTCCAGGTGTATCTGAAAGACAAAAAAAAACACATGTTAAGGATAGAAAAAATAATTACAAATACAAAACAGGTTGAACAGAGTAAGTAAAGACAGTAGCAGAGTGAAACGTGTGGTCAGTTTGTCCTCCAGCAGTCTAAGCCTATAGCAGCATAACTAAGGACAGCTCAGGAAAATCAATCCAACCCTAACTATAGGATTTAGCAAAAAAGAAAAGTCTTAAGCCTAGTTTTAAAACTGGATAATGTGTCAGCCTCACGGACAAAACATTTTAAAAATAAAGTTAATAAATAATCATAATAATAAAGTTTTTTTTTTTAAACTTCCGCTTTGGCTTAATGTAATTCACTTTTTTCAAATGTTCATTTCCACCTTAGGGCCACCGTAAAACACTCATCACCTCCTTCCTCTTCATTTGCCCCTGTTAACCCAAACAACGCTTACATGTTTCTGACATTTCTGTTTGGTTAATAATATTTCAGGGCCTAATTGTCTTTTTCTAAGACCAGAGTTTTCTTTAACATTATTATTATTGTTTCAGGTTTTGCTTTATTGGGTGGACACCCTTGCTTTCTGACATCACAGGACATCCACCTGGGAGTGAATGAGAGTTGCACCGACACAGCAAGGTTTCTTTTAAATACTTTACTGTATATTGGCTTAACTTTCAGGACAAGTTTAAAGAGGAAAATGGTTTCTACGCAGTGTTGAAAAGGGCAACTTTTGGTTTAATTATTCACCAGGCCTGGATAAATTTGGAACAATACAGACTATATAAGAGAGAAACATTAGTATTACTGAGATTTGTTGCATTTCTTATAAAAAGATCTGATTTTATGAAAATTGCTCAACGTATTTTCACAATGAATGTCTATAAAAGAAAGGGTCTAACCCGTACAATATTCTTTTGCTCCATCCAACACATAAAAGCCTTGAGTTTAAGGTTTTACTCATCAATATATTGTGTTTTGAGTTACTGATGGAAAACCCATACATGCTTAGTGCTCCTGCCTGAGGTGATACTGGTTGTCCTCTAACAGTAAGGTTTGCAGTCCAGTTTACAGTTCCACTATATGACATGTAAAACCCTAACTCACGCCCAATGGTTGCACGTTTCATGATATTTGGTTGTTTAAGTGCAGATTATTAAACTGTTGCATATACAGTTTGCCACTTTTTAGTCCCAACCCAACCCTATAACATAGTTTGTTCTATTATATAAGAGAACATACAGTTTTCACAAGAACTTCACTTTGTGCTGCAAAAGACTGAAATCCTGGGGTTCAAATGATAGATTAATTGAAAAAACTTAAATTAGAAATGCCTTTCTTCTTTAAAAGTGGTGTTCCCTGTGTTCCATCATTAAGTTTTCTCTTATACAGCCAAAATAATATCACATTATTCTACAGTAAATTTGCAGTCATTATGACTAGGCCTGTCACGATAACAAGTTTTGCTGGGCGATTATTGTCTCAGAAATTATTGTGATAAACGATACTATTGTTTGAAATTTGACAATAATTAGTAATTGTCAAATTTAAGAAGAAATGTTGGGTAATTTTTGTGTGTAGTACCTTTTTTGACCACTGGATAGCAGTATAAGACTGTTTGAACGAAGGATGGATAGTGAGGGAGTGAGCAGTGTCTCTTTTAAGAAAAATGGGAGGGAGGCCTCTTGACGTGACATGGGCTGTCTCTCCTGTTTTTCAGTTCTCAAAATGGCAGACGTTCGGTGTGGTTTGAGCTCTTTAGCATAACATTTGTCACACAAAACTTTTAATAAAAAATCAGTGAACAAGTTCTCAGCTTCTTTTTGCAGAGGAAAAACAACTTTTTATACCAAGGCACAGGTTTCAACCGTGAATTTTGGAGCTTCGACAAGACTGACGTTGTTTTCCCCGAGGTCGCCCTGTTAGCTTAGCTCATAGCTTAGCTTCTCAGCTTAGCTGCTTTTAACGATCCAAAAACGCGATTTTGGACGTTTAAAATGTATTTTAAAGAGAAAGGGAGGGGTCAGTGAAGATCACCGAAGTTGATTTTTATTTGTCGTCCATTGTCTTCAGTAGAAAGAGAGAGACGCGAAGAAGCGATAAAGCCGATAAATGAAAACGAGGTCGATAATTTTCATTTATCACGAGATTAATTGATTTATTGTTTATCGTGACAGGCCTAATTATGACTTGAAATGTGTAGGACCCTTTGGTTGTAATGTAATACTCTGACACTGACATGTATACTGTTGTCTGTATCCACAGGGTTCTGTCGGGCCTTTGTGATATCGTTTTGGCCCGAGTGTACAGCCACTCGACTCTGGAAGAGCTGGACAAGGAGGCTTCCATCCCCATCATCAACGGTCTCTCTGATCTGTATCACCCAATTCAGATTCTAGCAGACTTCCTTACTTTACAGGTACCGGTTTCACCTGAATCTACAACGCCTGTCCTTCAGATTATAGTAAATGTAGCTAAATCTCCACAGGAGCATTATGGATCTCTCAGTGGACTAACGGTGAGCTGGATCGGAGATGGGAACAATGTCCTCCACTCCTTCATGATGACTGCAGCCAAACTGGGTGTTCATCTGAAAGTTGCTACACCAAAGGTTTGCCTGTTTTGGTCTTCTCCTCGTCTTGTTTAGACCGTTAGTAAACATGTAGTTTTTTTTTTTTACAGGGCTACGAGGCTGACAGAAGTGTCCTGGACGAGGCACAGAGGCTGTCTCAACAGGTAAGACTGAAGTTTGAACTGCTTACAGTCAGGTTCTGCTTTAAACGTTCACTCTGGGTTGTTTTTAATCAGTAAATCTGAATTCTGCCTCAGCATGGGACCCAGCTGGTTCTGACCTCTGACCCCATGGAGGCAGCCCATGGCACCAATGTGCTTGTTACTGACACTTGGGTCAGTATGGGTCAGGAGGAGGAGAAGAAGAAGAGGCTCAAAGACTTCCATGGATACCAGATTACAATGCAGGTACAAAAAAACAGTTTTTTTTAATTGTGTACAAATCATGTACAGAAAAAAAGATCAAGTTGATAATAAAAGGAAACAAAAAAAACGTCTCCTATAAGTCATTACATTGTCATAAAAAATACTTGACTCTCTGTGTTTTGGTGGATTACAGACAGGAAGTGTGGCCAGACCAGACTGGACCTTCCTGCACTGCCTCCCCCGGAAGATGGAGGAGGTGGACGACGAGGTTTTCTACTCGCCCCGCTCACTCGTCTTCCCTGAAGCTGAAAATCGTAAATGGACCATCATGGTGGGTAATCTTCTGAAACGCTTCTGTTCCAGTTTTTAAATCTATCAGAATGTTCTCTGTATATTAAACCCCACAATATACCTCTTTTAGGGTCTGATGGTGTCCCTTCTGACCGACTACACTCCACAGAGCCCCATGCCGAAGTTTTAACTAATATTTTACACCAGAACCACTGAAAATTACTTCAGCATTACATGATTACCCAAAGTACCTGTGTTAACATGATGTAGCTGATGTATTGAATCACAAGGGAAGATTTTCAGTGCTGTTATTTATTTTATTACATGTATATGAAAGTGGTGAGTCTAGCAATAATAAAATAAAAATCTTGCCTTAGCACAGTGCTTCTCAATTATTTTCTGTTATGCCCCCCACCTAGGAAAACAAAAACATGTTACGCCCCCCCCCCCCCCCCGACTCTCTGCCGCGACTGTACATAATATAATTTGTCTATAAAATTGTTATAAGTGCACCTCTGCATAGCATTGTATCCTTATTAACATTAAAGAAAAAAAGAATATAGCTCAATTTACAACAAAGAAAAACTTTATTAACATTATTTTATAGTCCGTAACAAAAAAGACTTAAAGTGCAGCAATTTGCCTGAAAAAAAAATTTAAACTGTTAACCTTTTTGACCATTTGATACTGAAAAATAAAATAAAATATAATCAATAAATAATAATAAATTCAAATTGATCAGCAACATTTTAACTCAGTAGTGTTATAACATTTTGATCTAGAAAAAAAAAAGAATAAAACAATTTGTGCTGCTTATTTTAAAAATCAAAATGAAGAAGTCAGGATTAATGGCTACAAGGAGCACGTTTTGCAGTGCACAGCTTTTCGAAGCGAAGTTTGAAACATGATCCTACAGCTCACAGCTCCTGCTCAATGTTGACCTGGACCTGGACCTGGACCTGGTCTTCAGTGCAGCAACAGCAGAGAAGTCGCAAAGTGCGCAAGAGCGAGCGGGCCGGTGGGGGGCGGCGGTCCTGGGTACTGCGCATGCTCACATGACAAGAACCTGACAAGTTGTTTAATGATGAAATATATTTTGTTAGCAAAGACTAGAGTCCTAACATTTATTAAACATTACTTCTGTATTTACAACAAATAATTTAAAAAAAACCATCAAAATTGTGCTTTGACCATCGATAAAACTAAAAAAACGTTGTCAATGCGAAAGAGGAAAGAGGGGGCAGGTGTTGCTCTCGCTTTGAGTTGACTCTTTGTCGCGTGCGTGCTGTGGGTGGCAAGCGTCATAAAAAAACAGCAGCTTAACTGAGGAGGTGAATATATTTTGTTGGCAAAGAATAGTCGTAACATTTATTAAACATTACTTCGGTATTTACAAAACAACAACAACATCGTTTTTACTGCATTACCCGTATCATTCAGGTATCCTCCACCCACCCCCCCATGCAACCTATGCAACAAAGTCCACGCTCAATAATCCAGGTATAAAATCCAACATTTTTCAGTCAGGTCATCTGGACAGTTTCTTTTTTGTGCTGAAACGTTTCACCTTCCATCCAGAAGGCTTCATCAGTCGTGGAAATGCAACACAAATCTGATTCTTCCCCCCAACAGCTTACTCCAAAGTGGAACAAACCAGTAACCAAACTGGATTAAGCTGCTGGGGGAAGAATCAGTTTTGTATTGTGTTTCCTTGACAGATGAAGCCTTCTGGATGGAAGGTGAAACGTTTCAGCACAAAAAAAGAAACTGTCCAGATGACCTGACTGAAAACTGTTGGATGAACCTATGCAGTGTATTGACTCAAGACAACCAGCAGGGGGGGCTATAGGCGATTAAAGGCTGCCGTAACCTTTGGAGCCTCTACAGCAGGGGTCTGCAACATACGGCTCCAGAGCCACATGCGGCTCTTTGGTTCCTCCACAGCGGCTCGTTCAAGCTTTGACTAAAACTAACAGAAAACTGAAGTTTATTGGATGTTATACAAACAACAAAAAAAGTACTAGTTTTAGCTGTTTTCATGTCATTTCTTTGGCAAATACTCACTTTAGCATTTTGCTTTATTTCTATACTTAATTATTTTTTCCACAATTGGAAAAAAATACATAGATCTGCATAGCTTGTAGTTTGTTTTGTTTTTTAATTAAAAAAAACTTTCCCCACCTCTCTACAAGAATCTGGTCTTTTCATTTGTCTTAAATTGTAATTAATACTAATAAATGTTAAAAATCGTTAGATATTTTTAACTTTATAATGTCACCCCTACTGGCCACAAAAGTCTCCTCCAACAAACTTAAAGTGGCCCATGGGCCACCAGTTGACAACAGTTGTAGCAGGTTGTTGCAGCTCTGGAAGCGTTGAATTTGGTACATGAAGGTGTAAAAATGGCTCTTTTGATCATAAAGGTCACAGACCCCTGCTCTACAGCCATGTGTAAGAATTATTTTTCCACTTTGAAAAATATGTTCAGCGAGCACAGAAGAAGCTTGTTTAATTCAACTTGCCTTTGAGAAGGATCTAACCAGGAAATTCAAGACAGAATGGAAGGGCAGACTATTAAGAAGACTTCAATCATCTGGAAATGTTCAAAATGTTGAGTATTTTTTAAAAACATTTTCACCCGTCTTCAGGAGAAGTTCATGCACAGTTGACTTCAAGTTTCTGGTGTTAATGTGTTTCAAACACAATTAATGCAGTGGAAGTTTCTATAAGATTTATGCAAAAAAAAAATATGCAAACTTGAGCACAATTACTCAGCATTTTCTGGTGATTACATGTCACTGTTTAAGTTATTTGTTTTGTATTAATAAACAACATATGGTTATTTCAGTTGCAAGGCTACATAAGTGTTTATGTATTTATATAAAATAAAATTACTATTTACTGGGCCTTCCCAAAATATTCCTCAGCCCCCCAGTTAAATTCTTCTGGAGCTGGGTCTGACAGGGATTACTAAGTCAGCATTAGTAAGCAGCAAGTACAAAACTTCATCACATATATGCAAAAGACTGTTTAGACAGGTGGCCTTTTAAATAGACAAATATGTGAAACAAAATTAAATATTTTAACATGAGCATCATCTCACAAACACCTTGTTGGAGGTCACTGTGCTTGCACTTTGGTTCCACCGCCTGGATGGTATTATCTCCCAGGTAGAAGCAGAGCTTAAAGTATTTGATTTTGTTTCATTCAGACTTCCTGGCACATCCTCTCGAAGGTAAGTATCGAAACACAAAATCTGGAGGAACAGAGTGGAGATGAGATTGTATAAAAATTGTTTATTACAATTGCAAAGAAATGATAGATGAAAATGTACCAGTGAGAGAGTCTGCGTGAAGTTAATGATGTCCAGTTAACCAGTGAACACAGGGTGCAGTGATGGGTACGATAATTACAGCCAGTTATGAATCTTAGTGCACCGTGACAGACAGCATCCAACATCTGCAGGGTTCTTGTAGGGGCGTTCATGTACGTACTGTATGTATGTAATGCAAATAAATACTGATTGCAATAATTTACAAATCTCATGAACCCATATTTTATTCACAGTGAATATACCAAATGTTAAATTGATGATGATAAATTGTTAAATTAATGACCCATATAAATATATAAATGTATTTTTTATTTTCCAAAAACATTTTTTTCTTTGAAATATTCTTCAGCATAACTGGCTCCATTTTTGTCTTATCCTGTTTAGTTTTTAGTTGCTGTTCTTCTACATTTAGCTTTTGGTGTCGGGTGAAGTAAAACTGGACTCTGTTCTCTGTGACAGCGCCACCAAACGGTTAGAGGTGATATCGCACTAGATGTTGTATCGAAAAAAGTGTCCCAGTCGTAAGAAAAACAAACGGGTTAATGAAAAAATTAAAACTATCGTGGGAAAAGTATTCAAAGGAGAACTTGTGTTTTTAATCAGTTTGATAAAAGTCTGCATTAGTGCACGTAAATAACAATTATAGAGAAATGTTTCTAAAAAGGACTAAAAACTACAAATCTGTTCGTTTTCCGGCTTCCCGTGACAGAGCGGCGTTTGCACTTCTGGGGTACTTGTTTCGGTACAACACCACGTTTCTGATTGGCTGTCAGTTGATGACGTATTAGTGCGGGAAGCTACGATCTACGTGTGTGGTCCAGAGTCAGGCTGTAAATTGATGCAAGTTGTATCAACAAACAATAATCAATGTAAACGCGAGCTCGTATACATATACAAGCGTTTGTATTGTATCTTTTGTTTTCAACAAAATGACACACGAACATACTACATACATACCGCCCTTAAAACCGAATAAAAAATACTTTTTGAGGTGTGTTCAGTACCAAGTCCGTGACGTTTAGAACAACGTTAGTGGTGATTTATGAACATTAGCTCGGTCCATGGTGAAATAAAGAAACAACAGGCCCGTTTTCCTCCACGACCACCCACACACCGAGAGGCTGCTGCTCCGAGGGGAGTTCATCTTGGGTGGGAGGAGGAGGAGGAGGAGGACGCCATTGCAGCTGGCAGCTCGGGATAGGAAGGATTGAAAGTTTTCCACACCAACTTTAGCTGCTTTTCTCCTCGGCATTTAGTGTGGAAGCAGAAAAGTACAATGGAGGTTTTATCTCCGCAGAGGGGAGCAATGAGGAGCCAGAGCACCGAACAAAAGCAGGTAAGAGAACCGAGGTTGGCGGAGGACAATGGGAGAAAGTTTGGGGAGGTTCCAGCTGCAGTTAGCGGCGCGGCTAACAGAGCTGGAGGTTCTGGCTGTCGACTGGACCTTCACCGAACTTCATCCGGATTTAGCTCAGAAAGCTAAAATGTCGCTAAACGTTGTGTTTTTGTAAAACTCTAGAACAGCTCATTGAAAACGCACGCGCGGAGGGACAACACATGCAAGTTTGTGGTGTAAATTATACCAACAAAGACTTTAGTTACAATTAAAACCTGTAGCGACTTGAAATAAAGTTTAGAGATTAATACCCACCCTGTGATCTGCAATCCTGATTAGCATTTAAACGATTAAAATCTCTTTTCCCAAGTAAACAAAACATGTTTTTTTAAAGTTACATGCAGCTGTATATTAGACCCATTATCTAAAACAACAGTGATATTGTATAACTCTTTATATGTATAAATTATAGTGTTTGTGTTGCATGAATATTTATAGTTTTAGTATAGAAATGCTTCATATGTTAGTAATCATATATGTATCATGTATGTCACCATCATAGTTCAGTTAATCTCCAGGTTAATCACTACCTGTTCAGTAATCTGTCACAGCCTGTGTAGTTTGTTAGTTATGTACAATATATATAATCTGCATTAAGCCTATATCACTACCTTTATATAATTCATCCTACTTGCACCGTTATATTCTACCATGTTGTTGTTTACTATAGTTCTTTTGGACCTAGTAAATATATTTCACTTTTTGGTACTTTATTTTGCATGTTTTAGTATTTCTTGTTTTGTTTGTTTTTAGCGAGTTGATGTCGGTTCTTGTCATCCTGAACATTTCGTTGACCCTGTGTGAAGCTGCATATGACAAATAAACATCACAACATCTAGTTAGGGGTGCGAATCTCAGTGTCTGGCGAATCGATTCGATTCCGATTTTTTTTTTTTTTTTTGGTGTGCCGATTCGATTCAAAGTCAATTTTCGATTCTGAAACGATTTTCTATTGAAATGATGAAAAGATTAAACAGCATTGTAAACAAATAAAACATTTATTTAAAAGTCAAGTCAGATTTATTTATAGAGCACATTTAAAACAGAAACTGTTACCAAAGTGCTTAACAAAAATATCACATCAAATAAAAAGTAGCAAGATATATTTACAGCACATGGAATAAAAATATAATACAGAAAACATAATTAGAAACAATGAAATACTAAATCAGATCTGATGACCTTGTGTTAAATAGGAATAATAACAAAAGCATAAACAGAATCAGCATCAATGAAGAACTAGATCTAAATCTGATCACCCTGTGTTAAATGTCAATGAGTACAGATGTGTTTTGAGGAGAGATTTAAAAGCAGAGACTGAGGTGGCCTGTCGAATGTTGATGGGCAGATTGTTCCAGAGTTTAGGGCCCACGACTGAGAACGCTCGATCTCCTCTGAGCTTCAGCTGGTTTTTGGTATGGCCAAAAGCAGCTGGTCTGATGATCTCAAAGCCCGAGAAGGAGTATAAGGATGAAGAAGGTCGGAGAGGTATGATGGTGCAAGGCCGTTAATGCACTTGAATGTCAGCAGGAGAATTTTAAAATCAACTCTGACACATACAGGAAGCCAGTGAAGAGAGGACAGAACCGGAGTAATGTGCTCAAACCTGTGAGTTCCTGTTAGTAGCTGAGCTGCCGCATTTTGTACGAGCTGGAGACGTGAAAGTGAAGCCTGACTAGCCCCAACATAAAGTGAGTTACAGTAGTCCAGCCGGGAAGTAATAAATGCATGGACTAGTTTTTCAAGGTCGGATCTGGACAGGACGGACTTAAGCTTTGCTATCTGGTTTAGCTGAAAGAAGCTTTTTTGTAGAACAGAGTTGATCTGTTTATTAAACTTAAAGTCCGAGTCTAACACTACCCTGAGATTGGTAACCGACTGCTTTAGATGTGGCTGAAGGGAGTGCAGGTTTACAGGATCAGTGACAGTGGTAGAGCTTGAGTTAAACACAATGACCTCAGTCTTCTGATCATTAAAACTCAAGAAGCTTGCAGCCATCCAAGTCTTGATGTCATCAAGACATTTTAGCAAAGGGTGGATGGAGCAGGAACTGTTTGGTTTTAAAGGCAGATAAATCTGAGAATCATCGGCGTAACAATGAAACGAAATACCATGTTTCCTCAGGATTGACCCCAAGGGGAGCAGATACAATGAGAACAGAAGGGGTCCAAGAATGGAGCCTTGTGGGACCTCACAGGAAAGAGGGACAGAAGCAGATAAATGATTGTCAAAGTTAACACAAAAACTCCTGTCACCCAGATACAAACGGAACCATTCTAGCGCCACCCCTGTAAACCCTGTAAAACAATGATGTATGCTCGTAGTAAACACTAATAATGTCAAATAGTAAAACAGCAGCCTGAATTGTGAGCAGATGTGTATATGAATAGAATGCAGCAGCTTTAATTGGGTCCGGAGGTCCCTGGTGCCTGTATCCAGCATCAGTGTGCCAGAGGCGGGGGACAACTAGTCATAAGTTATATTATAACGTTAAGTACTTAAATTAGGGTTAATTATGAAATATGTATTTATTTTATGAGCTTTAAATCAATAATAAAGTTGTTTTAGGTGTAATAATTTACCGTTAGTCATTCACCCATCAGTGAATATTTATAAGAATCATATAATTAACAAGATTATTAATTACTGAAAAGTACTGTAGAGAAATTACTGCATATAGATAGGTTTCTATAAATATCTTTAATTACACACACACACACACACATATATATAAAATATAATCTTAGTTGTTGTGGATTTTAGAATTACCAACAAAAAAAAATCATACTTTGCTTGAATTTGTTGTAGCTGCATGAATATTTATATTTTTATGTTTTATGATGTAGCATGTATGTATGTCATGTATGTCACATAAGCTTATTTCAGGGCTATTCAACTCAATTGCTCAGGGGGCCACAGATACTGAAAGCCAAGAGCTCAGGGGCTGCACATCCTGTAGTTATTGTTATAAATTAAGCTTGTTTTACAGTTTAAATTTTTTATAATAAATAATTCACATTTTCAGCTAAAATTATGTTACATTATTGATTATATGGTCAGTGATGCTTCGACACTTTGCTTGTTCGGGTTTTGAAATTTTCTTGCCAAATGTAATCTGATAGTTTTTTCCTCATGTGCAGATTTTGTCATTTGAACGTTCAGATCAGAAAATGAACCGACATTTTATTTGTGAACTCTTGAAATAATAGATCGTTTTAGATGAATTTTTATGTACTTTTCTCTATTATTTAAAACTTCTTCAGCAGTTTCCTACCCTTGCATCACCCGTCCGATGGCCCAGTCTCGCACCATGAACATCAGCAGGAACTGCACCTCGGTGGGGAATGGCGAGGGTCTGGCAGCCTTGGAGTCCGTGTCTATAGTGACCATCACGCTCCTCGCCTGCCTGGGGAACCTGCTGATCGTGGTGACCCTCTACCGCCGGCCGTACCTGCTCACACCCAGCAACAAGTTCGTGTTCAGCCTGACCCTATCCAACCTGCTTCTGTCTGTTCTGGTGCTGCCGTTCGTGGCGGTGAGCTCAGCTAAGAGAGACTGGGTGTTCGGGGTGGTTTGGTGCAACTTCACGGCTCTGCTCTATCTGCTCATCAGCTCAGCCAGCATGCTCACCCTCGGAGCGATTGCTATTGACAGGTTTGTCCCAAATCACAATTGTGGTTACATCATTTTTGCATGCATCATTCTCATAAAGTTATAGTAAATTTGCATTTGTATTTTTTTTAACAATACTTGCCCAGTTCCCGTCTTTCTTAGGGTTTACAGCTTTTATCAAGATGCATTAGAGTTGTTAGAGGTTCATACGGCTCTCAGCAGCCTCTGAGTTCTGGATCAGATCTTTCATGAGAGCCTTTTTGAGTTTCTCTTTGGGTTTCCTCACCTTGTTTCTGTCTCATCTTAGATACTACGCCGTGCTCTACCCAATGATCTACCCCATGAAGATCACGGGGAACCGGGCGGTGGTGGTCATCGTCTATGTGTGGTTACACTCTCTGGTGGGCTGCTTGCCTCCTCTGTTCGGCTGGTCCTCCTTCGAGTTCGACTGCTTTAAGTGGACGTGTGTTGCTTCGTGGTCCAGGGAGGTGAGCTACACGGCCTTTTGGGTCAGCTGGTGCGTCCTTCCTCCGTTCTTCGTCATGCTGGCCTGTTACAGCGTCATTTTTCGTGTCGCGCGCATGAAAGCTCGGAAAGTGCACTGTGGGACGGTCGTGGTGGCCCAGGACGAGACTAATGGAGCTCAGAGGAACGGACGCAAGAACTCGAGCACATCGACTTCCTCTCACGGAAGCCGGCGCAGCCTGGTGTACTCAGGGAGTCAGTGCAAGGCCTTGGTCACCATCTTAGTGGTGATCGGCACGTTCCTCGTGACTTGGGGGCCTTATGTCGGGGTGGTGTGTACCGAGGCTCTGTGGGGACAGGGCAGCGTCCCTCAGGAGCTGGAGACTCTGGTGGCGTGGCTGTCTTTCTGCAGCGCCGTGTGTCACCCGATCATCTATGGCTTGTGGAATAAAACGGTGAGGAAGGAGCTGCTGGGGATGTGCTTCTTCGACCGCTACTACAGAGAGTCGTTCGCCACGCGGCAGCGCACGTCCCGCCTGTTCAGCATCTCCAACAGGATCACAGGTTTGGAATAAGCAGCTTCTTTGTGTGGAGCTGTTTTATATTTAGCTGTAATCATGTTTTTGGATAATCATAGGATGTTTTTATTTTCAGATTTGGGTATGTCCCCACACCTGACTGCCATGCTGGCTGGTGGAGGACACCTGTTGGCTCCTGGAAGCAGCACAGGAGACACCGGCTTCAGTTTCACCCAGGACTCAGGTCCGTGCTGCATAAAACACAAACATTTTTAAACGGCACAAAAATCTGCTTCTCTTACCAACAAAAAATTATTTTCTATAACTTTACTCATTAGACCTTTCAAAGAAAGTAACGATTAGTCCAAATTTGAAGAAATTTTCTGCACTTTCTCCGTCATCTTTGTCACTTTGTGTAGAATAAAACACCGTTCACCAAAAGCAGGTAGTCATTTTGTCCTCAGAACATACAGTTCATGGTAATTTTCTCCATCTTATGAAGATGCAAACTTTGTTTTCATCCAAAGAGGATCAGTAAAGTCACGTGTCAGACCTGATTCTCGTTTTGTTTTGCTGGAAGTGTTAAAAATATGCTGAAGTATATATAAAGTACAGTTTGTAGAGTTAACCTTGTTTTCTTACACGCAGGCACAGATGTGATGCTGTTAGATAACTCCTGCACAGATTGCTCCTCCCTCCCACTGCATTATGGGAATCCGTCCACGAAAAGGAGGAGCTCAGTCACCTTTGAAGACCAGGTGGAGCATTCTAAAGGTATTTATCATTCAGTTCTCTGTGGGACAGATTAGAGACAAAGAAACACACTTCTTCTTCTTCTTCTTTCTGCTTTTCCTTCTTCAGGGGTCTTCACAGCGAGTCATCCTCCTCCATCTCTGTCCTCACTCCAACTACCACCATGTCTTCTCTAACTGCATCCATGTATCTCCTCTTTGTCTTTTTCCTGGCAGCTGCATTTCTAACATCCTTCTACCTGTATACCCACTGTCCCTCCTCTGGACATGTCCAAACCATCTCAGTCCAGCCTCTCTAACTTTATCTCCCAGAAACAAAGAAACACACTTCATGTTTGGAACATGAACCTATCATAGAGTGACAATTGAGCAACATTTCTCTGTAGCGTTTGCTTTGTTTGGTCTTCACAAAGACATCTGTGTTCATCTCTTCAGCTGAAACGTCCTCAGTCCAAGTCCACGCAGAGGTCCACAAATCCCTCGACTTGTTCGCCTCCAGCTTAGCAAAGGCCATAGAGAGCGATGCTAAGCTTGCGCTGTTTGGGGAGGACGTGACTCAGCAGGGGGGGCTGTTCGTGACGAGGGCAGCGCAGAGACCCAGATACCAGGACGGTCAGAGACTCAGACTGGAGAGCATCGATGAAGGGATCGTTAAAGACGACCGGGAGGAGGAACACCAGGATGTGGAGGAGAAACTCATCTGAACACATCAGGTCCATAAAGATAGAGGACCTCACAGCTTCATAGCTCAGCTCATGAAGTTCGGATTCTCCATACTTGAAGTTGTTAGCCAACAGGAAGAGGCACATTATTCATTCCACTGCTGGACTGAGGAAAAAGCATCAGTGTGGCAAACTTTGTATCAAGCGTGTACTCAAATAGGAAACCTCGACTACTGTAGCTGAACGGGTTTGAATATTAGTATTATTATTGTTTTTCTATATTTTTGTTAGTGTTTACTGATCGTATGCTGCATCGGACCTGCAGATTATGAAAGATGAATATAGTTTTCTTCCATGAGGCATTTTCTACTTTAACAAAAGCTTCATTTCGTTTAAGAATTCAGCATCAAGTTAACACGTACATGTTTGGAGTTGCTGATTAGTCGGTGAGTCACAACAGTTTTAACTTAAATTTTGCTTATTTCCTTTTAAACTAATTGTTTTTACTCTGCCATGTTAAATCATTGCACACATTTCCCCAACTCACAGGATCAGGCTGACTGTGAGTCATAAAACATCTCTTTGGGTTTAACTGCCTCCTACATGTCAAAGTTCAAGCTCAATAATCCAGGTAAAAGATCCAACAACGTTAAGTCAGGTCCTCTGGACGGTTTCTTTGTGTTGAGACGTTTCATCTTTCATCCAAAGGACTTCGTCAGTCCGAGGAGCCACAACAAACTCAGTCCCATAAAGTGGTTCAAAACATGGCATGGTTTCCTCAGAGGAGTTGACGGGGGAGAGGGCGGACTCCAGAAAGCCATTCATTCAGTCAACCTTTAATATTTAGACAGGTTAATCCCATTGAGCCTCGGGGACTCATTTACAAGAGAGACCTGATTTGAACAAAGAATGATGACAATGCAACAAAGACAATAATAGACGATCATAAAGGATGCGTACAAATAGAGTTTTTTTAACAAGTGAAAATAAAATGGTATTTAAAAGAAAATGTAACAAAAAAACAGCTAGGTTGTAGGGCGGTGTAGAAAACTAAAAACAAGAACATGTTTGTTGCAGGCAGCACGGTGGCGCAACTGGTAGAGCTGCTGCCTCTCAGCGAGCAGGTCCCTGGTTCAAACCCCGGTCCAGGGGCCTTTCTGGGTGGAGTTTGCATGTTCTCTCTGTGCATGCGTGGGTTTTCTCCGGGTACTCCGGTTTCCTCCCACAGACCAAAAACATGCATGTTAGGCTGATTGGTAACTCTAAATTGTCCCTAGGTGTGAGTGAGAGAGTGAATGTTTGTTTGTCTCGTTTGTCTCTATGTGTCCCTGTGATGGACTTGCGACCTGTCCAGGATGTACCCCGCCCCTCGCACAGTGATTGCTGGACATGGGCACCAGCGACCCCCGTGACCCAAAATGGAATAAGCGGGTAAAGAAAATGGATGGATGGATGTTTGTTGCAGCTCCTTGGCCTGATGAAGTCCTTTGGATGAAAGATGAAACGTTTCGACATAAAGAAGCTGTCCAGAGGACCTGACTTAACTTTGTTGGATGCTCTTTCATAGTTTCACTCTTTTTGACAAGTTCACATGAAGTTCAGTTGTTTTTGTTGGATTGTTGCAACACTACTAAAGTAACCAGCCAAGAGGGACACACTCCCTAAAATATGTCACAGAAAGTCACATCTTACGCCTTTCACACACAGCCAACAGCAACCGCCCATTAAAACCTTCAGCAGTCTCCAAACTTGACCTGCAGCGTTAAATTGGGTTCAGTCCTCGTCAAGTTCGATGGCAGATCAGAGTCGAACACAGAGCTGGAAAACCAGGAAGGAGCAGAAAACTGTTGTTTCCACACCACCTGAGGGCGGCTGTGGCTCAGTGGTTAGAGCAGTCGTCCTCCAATGTGAGAGTTGGGGGTTTGATTCCACCAGTAGTCACATGCTGAAGTGTCCCTGGGCAAAACACTGAACCCCTCACTGCCTCTGTTGTGTGTCCCATGGATGAATGTGATAAAGCAGATTAGTTTCTTCAGATTAGATTTGTATAGATACAGTAGTGCTGTATGAATGGGTAAATGAGGGCACAGGTTGTAGTGTAAAGATCTTCGAGTATCTTGACTAGATAGAAAGGTGCTATATAAGTATTTAACATTACTATTTTCAGACAGTACAGATGTTTTCTTTAAACACTTCAGTTATACAAGAAAACGACTTGTAGATAATCTGGATGATGATGGCTGAATTCCATGTGTTTGGTTTGTTGTGCACCCTGATGGTCATCACGAGCTGCTTAAACACTTAAATAAACCAGAGTGAACACTAACACACATTTAATACTCGTGTCAGAATCACGTCGGGAGCAGCGCTGGCAGATCAGAAGCTGGAGCATGAAGAAGGTACTTGCTGCTTCGTGGTACTGGGATTTCTTTTTCTGTGGATACACAGTTCCTGCTCTTTGTTATACAACACATTCAGAAGGAAAGTATTACTGAAAGCCCAATGAGGTACAAGGAAAATGGGCTTGAGTCATTAACAGGTTGTTGTAGGAACATTTTCAGGAATAAATTAAGCCTTATTTAGTCGATTCTCAAAAATAAATCTTTTCAACTGTATATTTATTTTGTATGTTTTACTTCTTGTTTTTTTAAAAGCAACTCAAAGAGCCCATTTGTGGTCAGTAGATCCCACTTCTCAAGTCTTACCTTGTATGTTTACTTTTTATATTCAATCAGGTACTACGTTTGTAAGAAAGCTATATGTGTAAGAGTTGATGTATTCTTTTTTTTAAGCTATTGATACAAAACATTTGTATTAAAGTTTTTATATTAAAATGTTTGCTGTCCTTTCGTCTCAGCTGTGACATCGTCAAAGAGGTTTGGTTCCCTTTAAATCATCTACAGAAGACCAATTATTTAAATTTATTGGATTATTTAAACATTTTGAATTCTATTCTTCATCCAGCGGAAGTCTTACATTTTTTTTTGTTTTCGAGGCCACGATCCTTAGGTGATCCAAGGATCATGATCAGAGTCACCATCAAAGGTTTTATTAAAGGACGGCACTTCGTTTGCACAAAGTTTGACGTTATTTCTCCAGGATGTTAATAAAACTTCACAATTTGATTCTTCTTTCGCCTTTTCCCTCTTCAGGGGTCACCACAGCGAGTCACGCTCCTCAATTAATATGCAAACAGACCAGTTTCTTGTTAATAAAGCGTTTTATATTAAGACTCCATTTCTGTTGTGGAGATTCAAGGATCATCACTTGATGTGACAATCATTAACTCGAATGATAATTTTGTAACTTTACAGGACTCCACCTGACGTCACAACATTCAGCTGCTGCTTTATGAAAAAAGGATCTGCATCATTGAAAAAGCTTTAAAAATATCGAATTCTCATTTTAAACCATTACCCAGTGGCTTCAACAGAAGGTGAGAAGATCTGTAGAGCAGAAAACTCTCCTTAAATCAATAAGCCAAAAAAAAAAAGTGAGTTTAACTCAGTTACCTTTAAACTAAAGATAACGAGAGAAATTGCATTTCCTGCGAAAATGCAGTGTGAATGCTTATTGTGGAAAAACTTGCTGAGAAACAGCTGAAATTAACTAAAAACATGCTGAAATGTAGAACAAGCCTAAATTAGCAGAAACAACGTTTGCCCAATTTGGCTTAAAGAAGCAGACATGAGCACAAAAAGAGGAAATTATCTGGGGACAAAAAACAGAAATTTCAAAAAAATATATAAAGAAAGAAGCTGAAAAAACAAGAAGGAAGCGGAGGGAGCACATTTTTGCTGAATTGGGCTGAAAAAATTGAAATGAGTGCAAAAAAATGGATTTAGCTGAAAAAAAAAACGAAAATTAGCATAAAACAGCTAAATAGTAGCTGAAATAGCAGAAAAAGCTGAAACTTGCAGAAATAAGCTGAAGGGAGTATAACAAGCTAAAATTGGCAGAAAGAAGTTAGAAGCACAAAAATGTTGTAGTTAGAAAGAATCTGAAAGGAACACAAAACGGCTGTAAAAACAGCTGAAAGTAGCTGATTTTTTTAAAATTTGTACAAGGAAGCTGAAGCAGAACAAAATGTGAAAGGAGCAGTAAAATGTTGTAAACATATCTAAAGACATGAAGGTTGTAAAATTAGCTCAATTCATTTTCTATGAGAAAAACAGTGGCAGAAAACATTAAATATTTCAAAAAGCTACAGTTGCACCAATACCAAAAGTCCTGGCACCCTTCTCCTGAACGAGCTGAATGTTTTCATGTATGAATTGTTGAAATGGCACAAAAACTGTGTGCAGAAAAACGTACAGAAGAAAAATGGATCGCAATAGAGTTGATGCTTCATAAACATTCAGACAATGACAAACGGCTGCAGTGTGTCCCTGTAATCTGACAGATTATTGGTTACAGTATTAACAAATGAGGATACAAATTGGTTTTCATAGTTTAAATTTATTGTTTTTCTTTTAAACTCTATAAAACAGACTTGAAAGAAGAACCACTGCTTTTTCCTTTTGTTTCCTCCTTCAAAGAACAAAATTAAAGCATCTGTTTTTTCCTCTGCAGTCTGAGTTCACATGCGTAAGTCCTGCAGCAGCACGTCAACGCTCCTCTGCTACAAGCTCAAAATGTCAAACATTAACACTGACCAAAAGCTCCAAACACAAATAATATTGCACTTAAACGTCCTTTCACACCAGCGCTCACCAGTTTTCTCACTCCCAACACACATGTGCACACTGACGTACTCTCTTTCATTCACGCCGAAGTACTTTATCCAGAAACAGAAGTAAGAAAGTCGTCTTAAAAAAACACAGCGGCCTAAAAATGACACTAATATTCCAAAGGAAGTATTCTACACTAGTACAAATCTGTTGTAAGTGCTTTGCAGCGAGAACAAAAGGGGTTTGCTTGAAATTAAATTTGGCTACTGCTCGTCGTTCTCCTGGCCTGAGCCCTCGGAGCGATCGCCCTCCAGTCGATCTACGAGAAGGAAGGATCAACAAACATCAGGAGGAAGAGGAGACGTTTTTAATCTGGATTAGTGTGCGCTCACCTGATCTGATGTGATTAAGGGAGGCCAACATTCGTAGCATGAACGAGGCGGGGACTGTGATTGTGTTTCTGGTTTCTTCCAGCATCAGCTCATTCCGGGTTATTACCTTGATGTGAAGAGAGAAAAATAATTAATTACAAATAAAAACAAGTGCAAAGAAAGAAAGACAGCTAGAGCAATATACAATGCTTTTTCTCAAAATAATCATCTTAAAATGTTTAACTTGACTTTCAGAAATGTTAATCTAACAGCACCTCCACGTGGAAAATGTTAATTTTAGGAACAATTTTTCTTTTGAAGTCGCCCTTTCTCTCTCTTTCTAATCACGAGAGTTATTTTAAAGACATGTTGAGTATTTATGTTCTTTCCTCTGCAGTGCTCTTCCTGCTCCAAACAGAACATTTAGTCTTCATCACCCATGAAAGTTGGGCAATCAGGTGTTTGCTTGTGTGTGCGCTTTGTTAGCAAAATATATCATGAACCAGTGGACAGATTTTATTAAATCTCAGAAAGTGATAAATGGATGCACATCTACAGTTGAATAACTTTTAGAGTCAACTTGATTCAATATGGCCATTGTTGCCAATCAAAATTAACTATCACAAAAATGGCTAAAATGTAGTTTGTTTTTTTTTTTCAAATATTAAGCTGAACTTTGGCGTGGTAGTAGCCGAGAGTCATCCTCAACATGTACCGTATTTTCCGGTGTATAAGTCAGTGTTTTTGCACAGATTTGTCAGTTCTGCAACTTATACGCCAAAGTGACTTAAATACATTTTTTTCTTTCTCCATATTCATAACCATTTTTGACTAATGCTTTAAATTTTTAAGAACTGCGAGTCCTCCCGTGCACGCTCGCTTCACTCAGCTGGTACAGGAAGGCTGGAGAGCTAGCAGTTCCAGCTGCAATGAATGAATGAATGGATGGATGGATGGATGGATGGATGGATGGCACCGTGCAGCCCAGATTAAATGAAGCTCTTTTGACCATTAAATAAATGCATAATAAATGCAACTTATACACCGAAACGACTTGCACACATTTTTTCCTCTTCATGATGCTTTTTTTTTGACTGATGTGACTTATACTCCGGAAAATACGGTACTCTGAGCACTAACACACTGAGCAACATTTCTGTAAAAACACTTGACATGGAAGGATCAGAACACATGCACCTACCTCTTCAAGACATATTATCTTCGGTGAGGATGTTATAAAATGTTTTACATGCTCCGAGTGTTCGGGATGACTCAGGTGCTATCTGTAGGCTTGACAGAGGTACAGCCTTTTTTTTTGTTATAGCCGTTTTCTGTTTGTTGAAGACGCTCAGCTGTGGCACGCATCTTGAACTGGGTCGACTCCAAAAGTGAACCAGTTGCAGATGTTTAGCAAAGAGTTACTTGTTGAGTTTCAATAAAACCTATGCAGTAGTTTATGACACATTTTGCCAACAGTCAGACACACATACGCACACACACAAACAAAAACATTATTGCCCACCTTGTCAGCAGCAGGCAATAATGAACAACTAGTTACTGAATGTTGGATGTAAAGGCACTTTTGTCATTTTTATTTCATTTTATCCAAAGAGGGTGCCATACTTCATCGGCGAGGACGTTGTTAAAAGACGGCAACTCTTCCAGCGGTGACCATATTTTGATGTCGTAGTCGATTCCTGAAGAAGCCAGGACTGAAACGGAGCAGAGACAGCGAGCATCGCGGTTAGACTCGGTGCGTTAAAGGTCATGGAGCCCAGCTGGACGGGGGACTCACTGGGGTCGTACGGGTGCGGCTGCAGGCAGTTGACCACGTGGTTGTCGGCTTCGAGCAGCATGAGGTGCTCTGCGGTGTGTCTGTCCCAGATGAAGATGTGTCCGCAGTCTGAGCCGCTCATCACAAAGTTGTTGCCCCAGAAACACGACTCCTTTATCTGAAAACGAAAAACCACTTTGAAATGTTCAATATTCTGCAGACAATTAAAGGAACAGATTAAAACAAAAAGAATGTAAATTATAAAATCTGTTTAAATACTAAAGCTGATCTCAGTGTGTCGTTACGACACCTTCGCTTTAATTCAATTCAACTCAAAATACTTTATTAATCCCAAAGGGAAATTAAATGTTGTTGTAGCTCTTCCTCCTGGTTTCATTAAGAGTAGTTTGATGCAGATGGCTGTGGGCAGGAAGATCTGCAGCAGCAGTCCGTCTCACAGCGGATCTGAAAAAACTGGCTGCAGATGCTGATCCGTCCACCTGGACCCAGCGGGCCTCTTGGTCCTCCTGGGCAGCAGGACCACCTGAATGTTGGCAGAACTTCTCCCTGAGCGATGGCCACTCCTCTCAGCAGCTTGTTGATCTCCTCATCATTGCAGACAGCCAACTACAGGTGTCGGGGGATGATCCTGGTCTTCTTGTTGTCATGAGCCACGTTTCCTGCACTCAAGCACCTCCACCAGGTAGACGGAGATGCATCCACGGCGCCTCCTTTACAACTCATTTGGGATTTGGGGCTGTATTTGAGGTAATATTTGAGCTTTGAGATGTTAATCAGCTGCTCCTGGTTGTAAAAAAAAACACCTTGTTGTCATGGATACACATCATCACAAATGTCCAAAAGTGAAAAGGTTTTCGGTAAAAATCCTTCCAGCTGCACAGCATCCAATACCAGAGGACGTAATCAGTCAAAAAAAGGCATTTACATCCAGAAACAAAGAGGAAATAAAGTTTTCAAAAGCAATACCGCAGAATGAAAGTAACAGCTACTCCAACATGCAGCAGCTTGAGCGGCACAATTCTAGAACTAAAAACTAATCTAATCTAAATCTAGTAAAACTAGAAGAAACAATCTGTGTCATGAATTTCTGCCTCCTGGTACTTTAACTGAATCCTCTTTTCCTAAAACATTATTAACTTGCTTAAAAAGTCATTTGAGTCTCATATTATGGTGCAGCTTATATTCTGCATAATGTCAAATGTTGTGTTTGGAAGTTCAGATATGTTTAGACAAAAAGCAGATCTTTCCCAGTGTTCAGTGTCTTCACGCTGAGCCAACAGCTCCCTGACTCCAGCTCAACACCCGAGCAGGTTTCAAAAGCCCTGAATCATTCCACGTTCATGACGTTTTAAACAGAACGGGATGGTTTACCATCGTTCTGGAGTTCCGATGGCCTTTGTAAACCATTTTGACTGAAGGTCTCCTGATGTTTTGCGTTTCGCCCTCCATCTCTCTCCTTTCTTTTCTCCTGTGAAACAACTCCTGGATACGAGCTGCTGCCGAGCGTCTGAGGAGGAAACAAAAAACACGTGAAAAGGAATTAAAAACTAGGAACCAGGTGTCAAAAGTTCATGCTCGATTATCCAGGTGGCAATCAGGCTATCTGGACGGTTTCTTTTTGTTGAGACATTTCATCCTTCATCCAAAGGACTTCATCAGTCCAAGGAGCCACAACAAACTGTCCCACAAACAGTTGAACCACTTTGACTATGGCTGCCTCAGAGGAGTCGATGAGGGAGAGGGCGAGCCCCAGAAACCATCTGATCACTGGCAAACTGGTTGGTCCACTATGTGGGTGTGCTGCTTGTGGGGCTGAGTTTGTTGTGGCTCCTTGGCAGGGCTTAATTTGTAAACCGATTGCTGCTGTAATGCAAATAGTGGGCAGTTCAATGGGGTGGGGGTATCCTGGGGGATGCGCATGTTCACAAGAGGAGAAGAACCTGACAAGTTGTTTAATGAAATAAAATATATTTTGTTAGCATAGAATGGAGTCCTAACATTTATTAAACATTACTTCTGTATTTATATATAAAAAGACATCTAAACTGTGCTTTGACAAACTTATTGATACAACTAAAACATTTTGTCAATGTGAAACAGGAAAGGGCAGGTGTCGCTCCCTCTTTGAGTTATACTCTTTGTTGCATGAGTGTTGTGGGTGATGAGCGTCCAGAGCGTCATAAAAACAGCCGCGGAGGTGTAGGAGTTATTTATTTATTGTCTCAGCAGCAGAGGGGAGCGACACGGTTCAAGCATGGCTCCCCAAACGACAAGGCAGCCATATTTGTTCATAAATTTATTATTAGTAAGCCTGACAGTTGCCGGATCCAAGCAAACTGTTGCCAGAACGCACCCTGTCTAAATAAGAGTTCCCGGATCTTGTTCCGGCAGGATCTGACTCAAAATAAACACTGCTCCTCAGACTGATGAAGTCCTTTGGATGAAAAACTCTAACATCTCAACAACAAAAAAACAAAAAAAAGAAACCGTCCAGATGACCTGACTGAACTTTGTTGGATAGAAAGCAGACGGTTCTTTTTAGGTAGAACATCTGTTCAGCACATCTGACTCAGGTGGATCTTTTTTCTTGTTATGTGACTTTAGACAGATTTTACAGAGAAATTCAAACTTTTATTTTCTCTGTCTTTCCATCAGACCATGCACACCGGTTGTTTATACTAAACATCTTGATGAAAAAAAAGAACATATAAAATGCAGCTGTGATGCTATTTTCCACACTGATTGTGCTCTCATGCAGGGAATCTGTGAATTGTTAGTAAAAGTGGAATTCCCAGCTGAATAAACACACAAATCAAGGTTAGCGGTTGAGTTGTGGAGTTTAAATGCTCCGCAGCAGCTCACACACCTGAGGGGTTAGAAGCTTTAATGTTCCAGAGCAGACATTACCTGATCATCCTATCTCCTACAGCAGAGCCCCTGGAATTAAATCTACGGTAGATTTGTTGTAAAACAGTCAGTGGGAAGGTTTCACACTAAAAGTTGGGTTTGTGTCATGTGTTAAGAGGAGCCAGAATATAATCTGGTCTAACACACCTCTGTCCCTGCCCTCTGAACCTTGTGGGTGGGATTAGGATTGGATCGTCGTCGCTGTCGTCGGAGTCCTGATTGCTTGGCGGCGGCTGACTCCGACCCTCCCCTTCCTCTCCAGCAGGTTCTGCTCTCCTGCAACCCCCCGACGTGTCCTCCGAACCCTCCGGCTGACTCCTCTCCTGTGGTGAGGACGACACGTTGTCCCCCTCAGGTGAGACCCCTACCAGACTCTGATTCGCAGAGCTGGAGCATGTAACATCACCTGGAGGCTCTGTGGGGGTCGCTGGAAGAGTCTGCTGCCCCGAGGACTCGCAGGGAACTGAGGGGAGGTTGCACAAGAAGCTTTTTTATTTTGGTCTGTTTAAACAGGACTGTTTGGAGGTGCTGAATGAGCCGACTCACCCTGCTCCGACGCCGAACTCTCTGCTGACGGACTCGCTCTGCTCTGAGCAGCCACAGCCTCGGAGGTCTTAGAGCCTCCGCTGCCCAGAGAGCTGGATGTGCTGCTGCTCCTAAACAGATGATTAAAAAATATAGGTTAAACTAAAGAAGATAACACAAAATCAGATGAAACGGGAAGGGCTCAGAAAAATGTGGCAGGGAACCACCAACGTTGGAATACTGATCATGTGATAAATACTGAAACACTGAGACCAGATTTCAGGTTATAGATCAGAAAAGAGGCTTGTTAAAACATTAAAAGTCAAAAATGCAAACAAGAAATAAATTAAAACATTAGAAACAGTGCTGAATTTTCTGTCTAAATGCATTATGGGACTGAATAAATTAAATATAAAAGCCATCTTGCAATCTGACGACTCAAGTTTACAGTTTTTAACAAATTTCAGATGCTGCATCTTCCTGTCTAAGAAGACCGACCATCTGCCCTGTTATCTAAAGATAATGAAATAAAGATTTGGGACGTGGCAACTCTGAATACACCATTACTCAGAATGAGATATGCAGGTTTTAGAGCTCAACCATAAAGGAACAATGGGATTTAATTCAGCAGAATGATGGTAAACCACATTCTACACTTTTACAACAAATCTGCTGTCTAGAAAATAAAGTCAGAGTTAAAGTGGCTGCAGTTCATGTCCACCACTTATTAAAAACAATCTAATCTTTCATTTGTGTACTTGGTTTTATACTGAGAAGTAAAAAGACTGGAGGTGGGGGTCCCCCCTGGACTGGTCACCAGTTCACTCTAGAGTCAGAACAGAGACCAACAAAACATTCAATAATTCTGAAACAATATTTAACCTAAGTGCACGTTTCTGGACTCTGGCCTTAGCGCACCAGCACAGAGAAAACAAATCCTCACACAGAACGTGTCCAGGTGAGATTCAAACCAACAACTTTCTTGTTGAGATGCAACACCACATCATCCCTGCGCTCCATTTGACACATTCATTTTTAAAAACGGCACCAAAATAAGCATATTTATAAAGAAACCATTTAATTTTTCTGAAATCCTAATTTGAAGTCATTTGATTTGTCTTACTTTCATTGAAATGGTTTAAACTAAACGTTTTCCATCATCAAGGATTATAAATGAGACGATTATACAATTTTTAGAAACGGTAATTTTTATTTTCCACTGGTTTTATTTTCCCCTACCCGCTCCCTTCCCAAGGACATCTGTGGACCTGTGTCAGAGCAGCTGATGGACACTGCCCCATCTATCAGGAATATGGAACTATCTGACAGCGTCCACAGACAAACTCATCGCCTTAGTCGGCCTTCCTTATGCATATATGTATTATGATGTCATCAATATGTTGCTATTTCTGTGCTGAGACTTTTTTTTTTGCAACTTTCACACTGTGTCCCATCTAAGACATTTATTTACACCTCCTCTTCTCTCATGTTTCTCTTTTCTTACCTAAACGAAAAGGGCGGCACCTCCCACGAGGCCGCAGCCTCAAACACCTCCGTCTCCCCATGTCTGTTTGTGTTTTACTTGGACGGGCTGTACTGAAATGTAATTTCATTGTGCTTCGGTGTGATGACAATAAAGCTGATTCGGATTCATTTGCTCACATTAAACTTTTTAGCATCTCCGTGTTGCCATGAAGAATATTTAAGTCCTGTGTTTTTTAAAACTAATCTAATCATCAGAGGTTTTTTCTGGACATTCCTGTGGTCAGACGTCACTCACCACTCATCAGTGAAGTCCAGCTTGATGGTGCTGGTGGTGGTGCCCTCTGAGCTGTAGTGCAGGCTTAGGACGGGCTCCGCTGTGCTGGGTCGGGTGGTGGAGGTGGAGGTAGAGGTGGTGATGGGGGGCGGGATGGCGGTGGCCGCTGCAGGACCGGCCTCATTAGGAGGTGAACCTGCAGATTCGGCTCCTGCCGAGCAAAAGGGTGAAGCAAATGGCTAATCAGAGTAGAGGAAGCATGCTTGTGTTTTGTGTAGCTTGCACTGAATGTGCACCAATACTTATTTTTATCATTACTGATGAGCAAAATTAGGATTAGGAATATGCAGCAGACACGCACCCTGCTGTTCATCCAGAGTCATGGATCCCAGCTGTTTGTTTACCACAGACGAAGGAGAATCTGGGACACAAATCAGAGCGGCCAAACATTAAACACTCAGAGGTCAAAGGGGACGCTCACACAGTCAAGGTGCTTCGGGGTTAAAAGTTTCACTCGAGTTAAAAACAGTAAACCAAGGTCAGTGAGTAAAATGAGAGTACATCCGAACAGAAATAAAGTTTAAAACGGCAGAAATGTTTTACTCAAAACCAGACATTGTGACTGGAGGCTTTTAGTTTCCTATGAACATTTTAAAATTAGCTTAGAATAACAATCTGAGCTCTACACAAGAGCAAAGCACAAGAAAACTTTTCATCTTTTCAAAAAATCCCATTCAAGCTACAGCTGTCGCAGTAAAAGCTCCATTCTAACGTGAAATTGTATTTTGTTGACAGTTTTAGGTCAATCCTGGTGCATTTTTAACAATACAAAAATAAATACAGTAGTCCTTCGCTACTTCACGGTTCGAATTTCACGGACTCGCTCTTTTGCTGTTTTTCAACATAAGATTGTTGGATTTTTTTCAACACAAGATTTTGTCCAATAGGGCAAAAATAAAAACAAAACAAACAAAAAATCTTCAGACAGGTGCTGCCATTTTGTAGTTTTCTTTCAATAAGTCAAGTCAAAAGAACTACACGGCCCAGAAGCCAACAGTGCTCCCGGTCCCTGCTTTCTGCCAAAAAGGCAGCAACAGAGGGAGCAAGCGCGAACACACGACCTGGATCTGGTCGCCGCGGTGCTGGTCCAGACCCAGGCCGAGGTGGTGGACTACATCCTGGTTAGCCTTGCGCACGAAGTGTCACAACTGGAGTGGCAGCACATGCACTTCAACCTGGACGGGGAGTTGGGCTTGTCATGCTGCTGCAGGGTAGGTCCGCTGAACTGGAACCGAGACCGACGGGAATCAAACTGCTGTTCTGCAGAGCTGGTGAGTACTCACATAAAATTTTGCAGTACTGGACAGTGTATATGTATATGTATATATATATATATATATATATATATATATATAAAAAACGTTTCAACTTCGTGGTTTTTCACCTATCGGGTTGGTGTCTGGAACGTTTTCCCCACGATAAGTGAGGGACTACTGTAACAACAAACAGCTTTGTCCCATTTAGTCTGAACTTAGCCTTCAATATAATGTTAAGAGTGATGTTTGCAAACTTTACCAAACTACCAGAAAGTACAATAAATAAATACCTTTTTCAGGCTCCTCATTCCCCTTTAAAGCCTTACAATCATAAAATGACCATAAAACACCTGTTAAAAGCAGGAAGTGGCTCAGAAAAAAAAAATGTTTTGGGATCATGATTATAGTATTTCAGTTTGTTATTTTTAGGAAAAACTGCTGCTGCAGACTCAATCTGCACGAAAGAGTCCGTAGCGGTTTTCCCATCCACTGCTCTAAATACTGAGGATCTCCTTAAAACAGGAACTACTTTCATATTCACCCCTAGACTTGATTCAATGTAAAGTATGAGTGGAGTAATGCTGCACATCTCATGTGTGAAAAGGGCCAACGTAAACCAGCAAATTATGAGAGTCACAAAGATTCAATCAAGAACCAAACCAGAGCTTCATACCAGCTGGTGCCACTCCAACAGGAGAGTCTGCAGATGAAAAGTCAAGGAACAATTGGGGGGGGGGGGGGGGGGGGGGGGAGGGGGGGGGGGGGGGGGGGG
>NC_056510.1:26139480-26184836 GCF_014905685.2 Nematolebias whitei
TGAGAGGCTGGGCAAACAGTGGAGGCGTTTATAAGTACAAGATGCATTAGAGAAAAAAGGAAACATCACATCAGGTTAGTGATGAGGTCCATCTGCAGGTTGAGCTTACAGCCTTTGTTACAAAAAGCAAGGCAAAAGTGGCTCTGAGCGTGACAGGAAGTAAGGGGGGCTTGGGGGGGGGGGGGGGGGTAACCTGTTTGTTTCAGGGCAGCAGCAGGAGCAGCAGCAGAGTTAGCCCTTCTTTGCTGTCTCTCAGCGGCTGCAGAAGAAGAAGAGGATGTGGAAGGCGCCGCTCGCTGACCCTGTCCGGGGGGGTCGGCCAGCCGCAGCAGCCTCTGCAAACGCCTACACACTAAACTTATGGGCAGCCGATGAGGACCGTACTCTGACAGAGAGGCAGAGGAGACAGGGAGAGTGGGTGAGCCATGAGGATGGGAGGAGCAGAGATGGAGATGCTGAAGGAGGAGAAAAGTGGAGCTGCTGCTTGAGTGGAGTGGCTCCAACACGCACGCACGCACTCAAACATAAAGAGACAGAGTTACCCTAAAAACATCCACTTTCTGAAGAGAAAATGTGGATTTGTCTGTTTTTATTAACAAGAACTCTTCAAACTCAAAGTGTGAGCTTTCACCTGAGAGTGCAGGCTCAGAGGTGGGCGGGGCTGTGGGCGGAGCTGTGGGCGCCCCGGCCGTCTCAACCCGACCTTGCTGCTCTGAGTCAGGTGAGGAGGTAAGCGGAGAGGAGGAGGACGGAGCAGAGGTTTCAACCAAGGAGGAGCTGGAAGTAGGAGGTGCTGTGACCGCTGATGATGATGACCCTGAGGAGGACGAGGAGGTGGATTTAGAGACGGGGGCGGCAGCAGGACTGGCAGCAACCTCCGGACAGTTTGCCCCCACAGGCCTCTCAGGGGTGCGGGACTCCTGGCTGGAGTCTCCTGTTGGTGCAGCCCCCTCTGGACGGATGGCTGTTCCTGGAAAAAAAACAAAAACAATTAAATTTAATAAAACGAGCAGAACTAAACAACATTTATGGACTTTTAAACATCTCACCTCTGGGTCGAACCTGAGGTCGGGTTCCTCTGCTGCTCTGAGCTTCACTGGCCTCCTCAAACCACCGGGACAACATGTCCGACATCCTCTGCATCAGGGACACGTTCGGACTCTGTTCCCCTGAAACAGAATAAGCAAGAACATATCATAAGATTTTCTCAAGTTAATATTTGAGGAGATGAATATTGATAGGCCCAGGCAATCATTTAAAACTAATAAGAAACATGTTTGGACAATCATGGGATCAAACAGACGTCATCCTGTTTTAATGTCCGATTTAAAAAACTCCAAAATAATTAAACATCTTCTCAGTCAGGTCTACTTGATTTATTAGGTAAGAAATGTTTTGCAAATTAAACTTTCTGACCTGTTTCAGCACAGCTGACTGGTTTCCAGGAAGAAATTACATTTTAACACATTTCCCCCATTTTTTTTATTAAAAGAAAGTCAATTAATTTTTATTTGAAAGCATAAATAAGTGTCCAAAAGTAAATATTTTGTTTATATCCCCTAAATTTAAAGATAAGTTGAACAGAAAAAGAAATTCAGCACTTTCCTCTTTATCTCCTCACCTTTAACTTCAAATCAAGCTGCATTCACTGACTTTCAGGAGGTTTTTTTTTCACAGCTCAAAGTCGGAAAGTTCCCATTTTTTGCTGAATGTAGCATCAGCAACAGAATACTGATCACCATCACCAAGAACTGAAACATTGGTGCAACCTGCTCATTTTACTGACAGTCCTAAACGTTAGCCTTTACTGAACAAACATGGGGGAGTGGAACAATGGTGGACTCAGAGTGTTGGTGTTATGGAGGAAGCTTCAACCAACTAAAAGAGAAATTAGTATCTGAGGTGCAGTTTTCTCAGTCTGAAACAGACTAAAACAAAGCTCTCATTATCTGTGAGCAAATGACAAAAGTAGTCATGGTTATTGAGTTTGTTTTTAAATGTACATGACAATCAATTTCTAAAGATATCTTGTAAAATAAATAGTTATGACTTATGAAACTGGTTCCATTTTTTTAAGGAATTGTGTAAAAAAAATGCATTTTTTAATATAATTTTTAGTTATATCTACTCCAATAGAGCCCCTTTTTTGGCCCACCTCACTGGGTGGTTTACCCTCGTTATTGTTGCAGCATCAGCATCAAATAATGAATGAAGCGTAGGTGGAACAAGTTCCTCTAAAACCTAAATGTGTCGAAGAACAGCTGTTTGAGAACAAGTTTTAATTACAACAACCAGGGGTGCCCACACTTTCTCAGCCTGCAGCTCCTTTTTAAAATGACCAAGTCAAAGTGATCTACCTGCTATAAGGCCCCGTTTACACAAGAACAACCTCTGGAAACGTTTATGGTTTTTCAATGTTTATTGGGGGTAATGAACAAAAAATGAGTGGATTTACACAAAAATGCTGTAGTTTCCATGTCATTTGGGTTGCCAGATAAGAAATTATGAACTGTAGTACTGTCCCTTTAAAATGATAGTATTTTGACCTAAATTGTTGTATGTGTCAAGTAAATATATTCTAAGATGAGGTGTGTGTTTGTTGAACATGTGCATAGAAAAGGAGGTGGTAAAGAAGACATTTTAAATTTATCTGGCAACCCTGATGCCGGGTTCAGCTGCATTCATTGTGCATGCAGTTACGTCCAAACTGGTGAATACACCAACATCTCTTTGGACCCTGGATTTTATTAGTTTTGCTCCTACATGCTGAAAAAGGGTGAGCAGCGCAAAAACGCTCTGCTCTCTGCCATTTATTATAACTGTTGTTAGTGCAGATAAACTTTGGACTGCAGCCGCCTGTAGTGCACATGTGTGACTTCACACTTGGAGCATTTCACACCTCCGTGGAGGGATTCCCCCGAAAATCTCCACTCGGACACCTGGATTCAGAAACCTTCAGTTTCAGAGAGAATGAGGGCTGTTGTCTGTAAATGAACGCTTGAATGTTTCACGTTGTGTAAATGGGGCCTCAGACTGGCTGCCCTGTCTGTCAATCAAGTTACACATTTCATAGATGGATGATCGGCTGACGTTTTATTTTAATGCCATGCGTTCTACCCATAATACGTTTGTGATCAACCACCGTATTGGGTGACCCAGACTTAAAATGTAAACAAGTCATTAAACTCAGGTTTATTCCATGTGAAGCGCTGTAGGTAGGCTCAGCTCGATAATATCAAGTCAGATTCTGTTTTGAAAGGCTTCTACGATTACAAGCGATAAAATAAAAAGTGTAAATATTTGAGCAGCTTTGCTGGTTGAAATGATTCCTCAGGTCACATCTGAAATGTGAGTTCTGCTGTAATCGAGCAGCAGGACAAGCTGAGATCTCACCGTCTCGTTCCCTCTCACTCTCAGGACGAGCTCGAGGTCCGGTGTCAGACCAGTCCCCCCGAAGGCGGAGGCGCTTGACCGGAGGCTGCCTCAGCTGTGGAAACACACACAAACACAGATTAACAGCTCGTCAGTCAGAGCATGGTCAAAAATAACTTCGCTGCCAAAGCAAAACACTGATGGTCTCTATCGGCGCCTTCTCTAAAGTCCCCCCTCCCTCTGAGGTTGCCTCCTCTTTTAAGTCACTTTGCAGTGCAACAGGCTGGGAGCCAGAATTAGAAGGTGGAGGGGCTTCACAGAGGAAATGTCATCGGGTCTGAACAGGTGGTGAAGAGAAGAAGATGCAGCGAAGTAAATAAGAAAAAGACAAAGAACAAACAAGGTCAGAGGTGAAGAAGGAAGACAGATAAGAGTTTACGTTCCTGCCCCCCCCCCACCCCCACTCTCAGCACGACTTATTTAAGTGGAACGAGGAACACCGCCGGCATCAGCCGCTGTATTTAGAAAGGAATGTGTGAGTGTATCCCGACACAGCTGAAACAGGCTCCATGATGAAGCACATTCAGAAAACAAACCCCGACTTTTCATTTAGCAGAATTCCTGATAAAAATAATCCGTCCACACTGAAAATAAAAAAAACGTAGAGGTCAAAAACATCAAGAGCTTCCAACTAAAGTTTTTACTCCATCCTTTAGTCGGGGGTCATTTTCTCCGCTGCATCGGCCAGCACAGATTTAGCTCTGATTTCTGCAGAGCTCAGAGTGACAAAAACAAATGCTGCTCTGGTTAGAACCGCTCTCATGGAACAACAAGCCTCTGAAAAACAAAAAGTCTGGTGTGCATGAAGAATTAAACTCCACACACCTGCTGACAGTCTGACAATCCTCTACAGAATAAATACTGGTAGTCTAGATTACAATGAGCTCAGAGGAGTAACAAATGTTTTAGATAATGAATGCTGCATCCATGACAGGTGAGCGATAAAGTGTGTGTTTCTTTATACGTCTGGCTTTTAGCAAAATATCTCATTAAATACTGGGGGGGGGGCGGGGGGGGGGTAATGAAACTCTCAGAAAATAATGACAATATCCCCGACTACAAAGACCTACATTTTAGAATCAATGCAGCTGAAGATGACTGTCACAGCTAATCTACCTTAGCAAACAGAAAAATGTCTATAGCTCATTTAGTTTTATAAATGCTGAACTAAAATGTGGTGTGGTAGTAGCTGAGCATCATCCACAACTCGTACTCTGAGTGCTGACCGATCAGAACTTTGCTGGAAACTTTAGCGGTGAAAGTTGGAGGGCAAAACACATCGTGTATAAAAACGCAAGCACTTAATTGTTTAAACAAAATGTTAAATGTTAAAGCTCTAATACGACTGGTTGCTTTTTTAACATTTTTAAATTGTTTTTTTTCCAATTGTCTTTTTATTTTTTTCTAAAGATGTAAAGTCAGACATTTAGTCTGATAGGCTAATATTGTTACATCGAATTGTTTTATATTATTAGTGTTTGCCGTATATCTTAGATCTTAGCGTATTGTTTGGCGTTTGTTTAGCAGTTTATATCTTAGATCCTTGTATACAGTTTCTTTTATACTTTATATTTTACTATTTTGGGTGTAACTGGGACCCTGAGTACATAATTTTGTTCCACCTCATGTACCACATGTGATGAAATGACACTAAATTGACTTGAACTTGAATTTAATTAGTCAAAATACAGAAAACAAAAATAGACAAATGTTTTTTATCATTCATAACTTTTGAAGTTTAAAGATGTCTTGACTGTATGGACAATATAAGAATCAGCACTTCCCTTTAACTTGGAAACAAAAAGACGACGTGCCTTGATTCTGAAACAAATCTTTAAGTTCAGACAACTCTAAGGTGAATCCTCAGCTGCAGGATGTCCACAACGAGCCGAGCAGGTGTTGAAAACTTGTTTTTAATCTGCCTCTTTCTTTTTATGTTCCTGGCTTTAGTTAGAAGACCTTCATGGAAGCTCACCTCCTCCCGCCTCTCCTCTGACGGGCCCTTCAGCTCTCGGGCCTGATCGTCTTTGGGATCAAACAGGTAGATGTAATCGGAGGAGTAGCTGACCAGAACCTCCTGACCGTCCTCGCTGTAGCACAGAGACGTCACCCTGCACGACTTGTTGGACAGGTGAGCAGGAACGAACCGGACGCACATGCCCGTCGTCCCCCGGCCCGTGTAATTACCTGAGGGCGAAAAATAAAACGACATTTAGCTAAATATTGTTTAAACTGAACTCTGAAATGTACTTGTGGACGTTTTTGGCTATTCTTGAAAAAAAATAAATCAAATGTAAATTAAATATTAGTTATTTTTGTTTTACAGTAGTCCCTTGTTTATCGTGGCGGATCCATATCCTGAAGCCCCACGATAAGTAAAAAACCGCAAAGTAGGAATCGTAGTACAAGTAGTAAGTAGTAATTTATTTTAGTATGTATATAGATTTCTATAAAAGCGTTTAAACCCTTCCCACACTCTTGCAATATTCTAAACAATGTTTCTAAACACTAACAGAGCACAGAATGTCATGATTTCTGCTCTGCCAGCGCTCTTGGCCACGCCCACTTCTCCGCTGCAGAGATCAGCTGATCAGCTGCAGGAGGAAGCTTCTCCCGCAGCTGTGGGCTGCACACAGGTGCTAAATAATTTAAAATAATTTATTTTAAATGAAATTCCATGCCAATCGTGCGGCTCATCCAGTCAGTCAATCAATCGGGTGTCATGTCCGATCTTATTTTGAAAAACCGCGATAGAGTGAGTCAGCAAAAAACGAACAGCGAAGTAGTGAGGGACTACTGTATTTTATTTTTGCTTACACGTTAAGCAAAACATCCGCTTTGCTCTGTAGGTGTGACGAGAAGCTAAGACGCACAAGATAAAAGTCAAAATATTCAAGAAAGCATCTCCTGACTGGTCCCACAGAAGGACAGAAAGCCTCAGACTTGCTGATAGCTACTCCTATAGTTAATGTCTGAATCTAGAAACCAACGTGAACCCTCAGGGAGGAGGAGGACATGGTTCACCTGTGGCTCTGGTGCCCAGCATGCGTCTGTCGAAGATCCGCACCGAGCTGTCGGAGCAGCCCACAGCCAGGTAGTACGGCACCAGAGGAGAAATAGAGATGGAGGTCGCTGCTCTTCTGCAGTTTATCAGGATGTCCTGAGATTACAGAAACACATCCAGGTGAGGGTGAGAACACCAAAAATGTGTATTTTTCACTTTTACAGATTTGGGATTTTCCATAGATAAAGCAAATTGGGAACAAATTGAGTCTTTGGGTTAGGCTGCTGGTATCACAGTGCTTAAAGATCCAGTTTAAAATGGTTTACTTGTTGGGTATGTGTCGACTCTTCACTGGTTTGTTCTTTGAATTTGGGAGTTTTATTATCATTTTCTTTAATGACCTATAGATCAGAGTTGAGTCAAACAGAAAAATGTGCTGGAATAAAAATGAGTGGGAAAACAGCCAAAGTTTAAACAATACTTTTAAAATACTTTTAAAAAGATCAGAGTCCTATTATTAAAGACCACTTAAAAGAATAGGTGAAAATCTGCCTATTGGAAGCAAAATGTTTAAAAAAAAGAATTGGGGATGACTCAAGATTTCTTCACGATACAGTATGGTTTTTTTTTTCTAGATTAAATTAAGAAAGTCTGCAAAGCACCAAAAAGAACTACACAAAATCTAAAAACTAATGTTTTTGAAGTGTTTTGGAGTCACTTACAGGGTGGTAATCTCACTAAAAGCAGAAAACGAAGCAAAACCTAAAATAATGTAAAAGTATGGATTCATCCCTCCAGTGGAGATAATCTACACATCAACAGCGAATGTGTTCTGGTGCTGTCGGTTCTTACAGAAGGATGATCACTAACAGTTTCAGGGTTATAAAGAGGCAGTGACAGTCTGGTAAAGTGATCAGCAACTTCAGAGCCACAAGTTCTGATCTGAAAATGGAAATACGAGAAGCTGAAAATCCAAAGCAGCTTGGACTGACGCGTACAGAGCGGTTTGAACAGGAAGCAGAGCTCATATTAGAAAGTTTGACGTTTATCTACAACAAACTGACTGTTCCCCGTAAACCACTAATTGATGCTCTTTGACTATATAGAGATAAACATTCCAGCTGTGGTCGTACATCTTTACAGTCTTCTTTGGTGCAGCTGGTTTTGGTGCGCAGGTCGAACCATCGCACCGTACCGTCCTCCCCACACGACAGGAATGTGTAGGGGTCGTTCGGTACGGTCATAATCTGACAAAAGATAACGGAGAGGTAAGTGAAAAACAAACAAACAAATATTTATTGCTCCAGAAGCAGCACAGCACCTCATAAGCTGTTCCGTAATGGCAGCTGAACTGACACTGTCTGTTAAACTCTGGACTCTTCTCAGTGTGTGTGTAGAAGATGATGCCGTCTCCGGAGCACGAGATAATTTCCTGATTGTTGGTGTGAGGCATGAACTTTGCGCTGAAGATGTTTGCTCGATGACCTGAACGGATGGACTTCTTGACCTGCAGAGAACAAAAACACGCGACACGCTAAAGCTTCTGTTATGAAAAGAAAAAAGCTAAGCTGCTAAATTCTGTTGTTTAAAGCCGTCGCTCAGCCAGTTTCATAAAGATCTCAAGAAGCCAGCCTGGCTGGTTCAACTTGTTTACACGCTTTGCCTCAGCTGAGCAACTTTTTGTTGACGAAAGACTTATTTGTTAAAATTAATTAGGGGCATTTCAAGAAAAAACACTTGGAATTTGTCAGTAAAGTCTAACACCCTGATCCCAGCTGTGACTATAGTTTCCCCTTTATAATCCTTTCAAAATAAAATACAATGGCGGGAAAATTTGGGGGTGCTCTTGCACCGATTTATTTTTATCTTTGGTCCAGTAGTGTGGTGAGCATTAAGTGTTGTCTCAAAGAACAGTTAGTAAACAACCAGCTGTGTCACTACCAGGTGCTGGAGCAAAATAAATAAGAAAAAATAAAATTGTCATGATAGTTGCAGCAAGTCTTCAAATTCACCCACTTTAATTAAATTTAAATACTCCAAAATCACTACCCATTAGGGGTTGAATCGACTAGTCATCAAGTCGATTCTAGGACGTCTCGCGAGTTCTTTTTATTTCACGTCGACTAGTTGCAGTCAGTGATTGTGTCACGTGGTCAGCGCCGAGCCGCTGGCTACAAAACAGATTCTTCCAAGCAGATGGACGATGAGGAGCAGGTAAAGTCTTGTCAAACAGGTAGAAATTCACCAACAGTGTGGAAGTATTTCACTAAAGATGACTCTTACAGTTCAACCGCCCGCCCCGCTGCTATTATTTTTATTTTATTTAATCCACTAAATAAAATTAAAATAAAAACAGGGGGATGCACAACCAGTGGAGAATCCAGCACCGCCGTGATGGTTTATTTTATTTAGTGGATTAAATAAAATAAAACTAACTTTTGCAGCTTCATAATAATTTAGATTTTCCTGTGACTTATGTGCAGTATGATAAATGGTAGGAGCATAATATATGCTCCCAATGTTTGTTTGTTTGTGTTTTGTAAATAATAAATGACTTTTTTTGGTGAAAAAAAGTGTCTTGAGTTGCTATGACGTCACATCGACTAGTCGACTTTTATCATGTTGAAGTCGACTTAAAAAAATATGCAGTCATTCAACCCTTACTAGCCATCCCTAATGTAAGGAAATAAATATTTTACTATGTCCTTTACTTTAAATAATACATGAAACACACACAAAGTAAGAACAAAAAATTAAAATAAGGCTAATATACAGGTATTTGCTTCTCTAAAACAAAATTATGACTAAAGTTGGAACTTTTGCGTTTTAGCCTGAAAACCTGTTTTCAAGCCCGTTTTCAAAAGCAACTTTTGCTACCCCTAGATGCAGCCACGCACCAAAATGAAAGTCGGTACAGTAATCCCTCACGACATCGTGGTTCTCTTTCAATAAGACTACACTGAAAAAAAGAACTACCCTACCCAGAAGCCAACAGTGCTTCTGGCCGCTGCTTTCTGACGAAATGGAGGGGAAAGTTTTGCAACACAAAGTCAGAAGTAACAATCGATCTATTAAACTCATAGAACTGGCGGGAAAGTCGAAAAAAAAATCCTGAATCTTCCTGAAGCTTAATTATTCACGTGCACATCAACCTGGACGGGGCGGTGGGCTTCATCGCTGCAGGGTAGGTCTGCTGAAGGAGAACCAAGCTGCTGGTCTGCTGAGCTGGTGAGTAAAAGTTTGCAGTACAGTGCAGTACATATACGTATGTTGTTAAAATTATGTAGGTTCAAGAGTTTAAGACATCGCAATAGTGAGGGAAGGGTTCTATCGCGGTGATGTGTGGAACTTGCGCGATAATCGAGGAACTACTGTACCTCGCTTCATTCATTCATTCAACCTTTATTTAGACAGGTTAATCCCATTGAGCCTCGAGGACTCATTTACAAGAGAGACCTGATTTCAACAAAGACTGATGACAACAACGGACAACAGCGACAACAATAAACAGTTATAAAAAGTCATACAATTTTTTTTTTGTGCTTATTTTTCTAGTTAATACAATGGCAACAAGGACAGACAACCAAACGTTGGAAGGGTATTTCTAATTCCTCCTCTTCGCTCCGTAACGGTGGACAAAAACTGTAGACGGGTGCAGCGTTCTCATTTTGAAGTCCACATCTTAAAGAAGCAGCTACCAGTTATTAAAACTCACCTTTTTGTTATACGGGTTTGTGATGACCAGAAATGTGTCGTCTGATCCCGACAAGATATATTCACCCGTCTCATTCCAGGATATCGTGTTGACCTGAGAGAACAAACACAAACTGAGCTGTGCTAGTTAGAAGACCAAGAGTTACAAAAGGATGAACATCACTAACGCCTTCAGCGAGGAACTTTTGTTCTCTTTTTGCAATAAGAATAACGTTCTCAGATACTTCTAATATTCATCTGCTTGACAAAACACTTTCCCAATCTTTCTACTCTTTGAAGCAGAAGAAGAAAAGTTTCTACAGAATAATATTTGTGACCTGTGTTAGCAAAATGAGTTGGAATGAGCGCAGGCTGTGGTGCAAAACAAATACAAATCTAAACAAATTTAGCCATAATTGAGATTTACGTAAAAACAAGCCCACAAAGACAACACCCTGGTAACTATAATAGAACATAATCTTCCTAATCTACCAAAATAAGTTTTTTAACAAGTATAATGGGGGGGGGGGGGGGGGACATAATTTCACTTGAAATGACAATTTGTATCTGCCGACTTCTGAAGCACTGGGAAATCCCTTCGTATAACGTGTGGCATCATTGTGAAGCCTGAGGATTCCTCTTTTTCAATACAGGGCTGAGATTCCCACTGATATCAGAAGAAGAGCATGTTTCTCTGCTTGGACACACCTGATGTGAATGAACGCTCCATTAACAGGTGTGTGGAGAAGCTGAAGATCTGCTGAGGAAACACCTGAAGGCTTGGTCACATCTAAGATGAGCTCCCTGTACTCCAGTAAATAAAACTAGCTTGTGCCCTGGTGATAAATCCCCCAAAAAATACAACAAAATACATATAATTTTAAAGCTTCTGCAAAGAAAAATATAAAAAACTACTTTAATTTTGAAAGATTCCTAAATTTGACATTTAGCTAGAGCAAGTCACATATTTCATCACATCGGGCCAATTGTTTTATTTTGCTAACTTTTCTTATTTTCTTCAACACGTTTATATTTACAAAGAAAAGATTTAGCATGACTGAGGTCTAGTTTTGCTTCAAGTAGAACAACTCATTTTAAAAAGGTATAAACTGATTTATTTTTTCCCCAATGGTACATATATATAAGTCAAATTTGGTTGTTAATTCATATTTTGTTTGTCCAGTAAAAAAAAACTAAATATAATCGTATCCACCATAATTTAACAGGGATTACTGTCAGGTGATAGTCAACAGCTGCTTGCCTTCATTCTGCAGATCAATATTTCATTCAAACCTGCAGCTTTGTTCAGCGTTTCATCGTCACAAACACTTCAGTCAGAACGAGACTCAAAGTGAAGTCGCATGTGAGCCATATTTAATCTGATCAGCGCAGCAGAGTGGACGAGCTGCGATGCACGTGAAGCCGTCGTCCTCCGATGCAATAAAAGATTGATACATGAGCTGAGGGCTCATGTTCATTTATTCATTATGATGACATTTAAACAACGATATCCTGCAGACTGTGGTGCAGTGCTCTGGGAATTTCCTTTAAATCACATCAAACAGCTTCCCTGTTTATATTTACCCCATTTTACTGTTAGAATGAAAATCCTCTCTGAAGGTTGAGAGTGAAACTCAAAAATATGTGATTGGTTTAATACTTAGGAGCTGCACAAACAGGTTTTTATCCATCCATCCATCCATTATCCTTACACTCTTCTTCCTTTTCAGGTCGCGGGGGTCACTGGTGCCCATATTCAGCAGTCACTGTGAGAGGCAAGGGACACTCTGGACATGTCTCCAGTCCATCACAGGGACACACAGAGACAAACAACCACTCACTCAGGGACAATTGATAGTTACCAATCCTTGAAAATTATTTACCATTAAATCAAAGTTGTTCCTTTTCTACATTCTAACATTTGTTTTATTGTTCAGTTGCTTGCTCAGGATGAGAATCTGCAACGAAGCCGAGACTCAACGCTCCTCAGATAATGTTATTAACATTTTATTTTTTATATACAAGTGTTTCTGTTCAGTGCCCTGAGATGACTTCTGTTGTGACTTGGCACTATATAAATAAACTGAAATGAATTGATTGTCCTCACCCCCACATAATTACAGTAAATAAAAAATAAAAACAATTAGTATTTTTCTCAAGATGTACATTTCACTTTAAAACTCAACAAGGGTACTGATATAACACATAATACACCCGTCGACAAACTGTTTTACAGAAATCTATAGCAATGGCCAAGACAAGCAAAGACCTTGTATATCATCTGACCTTGAGTTATGACCTTAACCTTGGTGATGAAGAGTGTACGCGACACTCCGGTTAGTGATGATGATGTATGTATGAAGTTCTGTTAACCTGTCGTGAGCGGATCAGAAGTTAAGGGCAAGAGAAAGCTTACATTTGTACGACGGACCGACCGACAGACACTTTACTATAAAACATCCCACCTTCAACGGGCGTTTAAAATATATTTTCTTTCTTTTTTTTAATTTCTTAACCCAACAGTACAAAAAAAAAACTATTTAAACAGCTTCATATTTCTGAGCTTCATCCATCTATCCTCTAAAGCTCATCTAAACCAAAGGTTCAGTTAAAAACAAAAAATTAACTAGAGAAATTGCATTTCCTGCAAAAAAATGTATTGTGAATGAGAACTTGCTGAAAAACAGCTAAAATGGAAGAACAAGCTTAAATTAGCAGGAGAGCAGAAAGAACAGATTTGCTGATTTAGGTTTAAATATGGAGAAATTAGCACAAAAATTAGGAATTTAGCTGCAAAAGAAAGGCTGAAATTAGAAAAAAAAAGTTGAAAAGTATCTGGAAAAGCAAAAAGAAGCTTAAACTATCTGATGGAATTGGAAAGAACGGGAATGAGCTCAGAACATGTGGAATTAGCTAAAAAGGCTAAAATTAGCATCAAACAAGCTAAACAGTAGCTGAAAGAGCAGAAACAGCTGAAAGGAGCATCATAAGCAGAAATTAGCATAAAGAAGTTAATTAGATTAAAAGTAGCAGAAAGTTATATGAAAAACTTGAATTTATCTGCAAACAGCTGAAATTGGCTAACAATGCTAAAAAGCTAGCTGAAAAGGTAGAACAAGCTTAAATTAGCAGAAAAAAGCAGAAAGAACACGTTTGTCCAATTAGGCTGAAAGAAGCAGAAAAGAGCACAAAAAAAAAAGGAAATTATCTAAAAAAAAAAAAAAAAAAAAGCTGAAATTTGCTAAAAACAGCTGACAAGTAACTAAAACAGCAGAAAAAAGCTGAATTACCAGAAGGAAGTAGAGAGAGCACATTTTTGCTGATTGAGGCCGAAAAATTTTTAAATGGGTGCAAAAAAATCTTAAATTAACTGAAAAAGTTAAAATTTTCATAAAAACAGCTAAATACTGATAGTAGCTGAAATATCAGAAAATGCTGAAACTTGCAAAAATGAGTTGAAAGGAGCAGAACAAGCTGAAATTAGCAGAAAGAAGCTAGAAGAAGCACAAAAAACATGGTGTTAGCAGAAATAATCTAAAAGGAGTAGAAAAAAGCAGAAAGTAGCTGAAAGTAGCTTCTTTTTTTTGCACAAAGAAGCTAAAAGCAGCTGAAGCAGAACAAAATGTGAAAGAAGCAGTAAAAGGTTGTAAACAGATCTAAAGATTTGAAGGAGGTAAAATGAGCTCAATTCATTTTCTATGAGAAAAAAAGCAGCAGAAAAGGCTAAATATTTCAAACAGCTAAAGTTGCACCAACACCAAAAGTCATAGCACCCTTCTCCTGAACAAGCTGAATGTTTTGATGCGTGAATTGTTGAAATATCACAAAAACCGTGGAACAAGAAAGATGCAGAAAAACGTACAGAAGAAAAATGGATCACAGAGTGAATGCTTCATAAACATTCACACAGTTATAGAAACTGAAGAACAGCTGAGTTCAATAATGTTCTAAATATGTTTAGTTTATCCATCAGAGATCTGTTTATTTGTCACCTGTATAATACCTCCTTCAGGATTTTTATTTATTTATGTGTTTATTTTTCTGTGATCGTTCAACCTAACATTATCTGTCATAGCGTGGTCCAGTCCTTTGGTCTTATAAATGTATTCAATCAAGTGGTCCAGCTGAGATAGTTAGTTTTATTTTAAATAAGAGCCTAACAAAAGGAATTTGTCATGTGGCCTTCAAACAATATTCATCACAACTAGTGTGATCAGACTCCTCAAAGGTAAATCAGGTTTTAATGTTGAAATTAATATATTTAGGGATCTGCAACAAACTGACTGACGTGGCTCGTTGTGTCTCACCAGAAAGATTTCCATGATTCGTATTTATTCATGTGTTTATTATATTTTAGAGAGAAATGTGTTGAAATACATATTTTTTTATTCTGTAAACACAACGTTTTATTTTCATATAACAAGTGATTTCCACAACTCATTGGAGTCTCAGGTTCTGTCAATTATTGTCGTTGATGAAGACGAACTCTGTTGATCTACACTTTAGGAACAATCAATTTGACTTTATTTGTGGGTGTACACAGGTCTTATGTAATGTTCTCATTTTTACTTCATTTTTACTTTATTTTTACTTTATTTTACTTTATTACTATTCGCACCTTATGTCGAAGCAAATTCCTAGTTTGTGAACCTCGTTCATTGACATGGCGATAATAAACTGATTCTGATCAAAAATCGTTTTATGAAAGCGAGCAGACAGACGTTGGACCTGCTCTCCTGAGTCTTGCTGGCGTGTCGTGTTCGTCGACGTGTTTAGGACGGACTGATACCGATAGCGTGACAAGATGTGTGACCGACGTGTCGGCTTCAGGTTTCTCTGAGGCAGCGGCCAGCGGAGGCCTGCTCCGGCTCAGATTCACACACAGGCCGAGAACAACAACAAATAAACTCATAAAATGAAGGGAAACTTAAGAAATGCAGCGGACTTACGCAGCCATCGTGTACGTTCAGAGTCGCTTCGAGTTTTAGCCTCTGAACAAACTCTCTTCTACCTGTGAAAAGACAAAACACTTTTAAAAGATCTGTTTTAGTCACTTTGAGGAAAAATCATGTTTTTTACTTCAGTTCAACTCAAACAGCACAGTTTCACAATAATTTCAGTTTCTCTCTGAACAGCACATTTAGATAATAGTTATATATTTAATAGTTAATAATGCAAGTTTATTGGTGAAATACTTGTGGCCCGCTGCGTTTCAAAACATAATGAAGACCGTAAGGATGAACGGAGGTGAAATAGTTGTACATCATCATCGAGTGAGGTGGGTTCAACTGAGAAATTATTTATTCTCTAAAAGGTAACAATAAAGAAATAAAAGCACAATTTACAGAGTTGCGAGAAACAAACATTACAGTTGGTATAATTTATTAGTATTCATTTAAACTAAGCAGCTGAAGCAGAAAAAGAGGCGGCACTTTTGGCTTTAGGTAATGAGGAAGTGTAAAAAATAAATAAATAAATAAAAAACAACAAGCATTCCTCGTAGGAATGAATATTGTCCGCTACCTTGAATGCCAAAGTGAAAAAAGAAGAGATTTTGCATGATCTTTTAGTGCACAAAACAACAAATTGGATTCCAAAAAAGTTGGGACACTAAACAAATTGTGAATAAAAACTGAATGCAATGATGTGGAGATGGCAAATGTCAATATTTTATTCGTAATATAACATAGATGACAGATCAAAAGTTTAATCTGAGTAAATGTAACATTTTAAAGGAAAAATATGTTGATTCAAAATTTCACAGTGTCAACAAATCCCAAAAAAGTTGGGACAAGTAGCAATAAGTGGCTGGAAAAAGGAAATTGAGCATATAACGAACAGCTGGAAGACCAATTAACACTAATTAGGTCAATTGACAACATGATTGGGTATAAAAAGAGCTTCTCAGAGTGTCAGTGTCTCTCAGAAGCCAAGATGGTAAGAGGATCACCAATTCCACCATTGTTGCGCAGAAAGATAGTGCAGCAATACCAGAATGGTGTTACCCAGCGTAAAATAGCAAAGACTTTTAAGTTATCATCATCAACCGTGCATAACACCATCAAAAGATTCAGAGAATCTGGAACAATCGCTGTGCGTAAGGGTCAAGGCCGTAAAACTCTACTGGATGCTCGTGATCTCCGGGCCCTTAAACGTCACTGCACCTCAAACAGGAATGCCACTGTCAAGGAAATAACAGAATGGGCTCAGGAATACTTCCAGAAAGCATTGTCAGTGAACACAATCCACCGTGCCATCCGCCGTTGCCAGTTGAAACTCTACAGTGCAAAGAGGAAGCCATTTCTAAGCAAGCTCCACAAGCTCAGACGTTTGCACTGGGCCAGGGGTCATTTAAAATGGAGTGTGGCAAAATGGAAGACTGTTCTGTGGTCAGATGAGTCACGATTTGAAGTTCTTTATGGAACACTGGGACGCCATGTCATCCGGACCAGAGAGGACAAGGATAGCCCAAGTTGTTATCAACGCTCCGTTCAGAAGCCTGCATCACTGATGGTATGGGGTTGCATGAGCGCTTGTGGCATGGGCAGCTTGCATGTCTGGAAAGGCACCATTAATGCAGAGAACTATGTTCAGGTTCTAGAACAACATATGCTCCCATCTAGATGTCATCTCTTTCAGGGAAGACCCTGCATTTTTCAACACGATAATGCCAGACCACATTCTGCAGCAATCACAACATCATGGCTACGTAGGAGAAGGATCCAGGTACTGAAATGTCCAGACTGCAGTCCAGATCTTTCACCTATAAAGAACATGTGGCGCATCATAAAGAGGAAGGTGTGACAAAGAAGGCCCAAGACGATTGAACAGTTAGAGGCCTGTATTAGACATGAATGGGAGAGCATTCCTATTTCTAAACTTGAGAAACTGGTCTCCTCTGTCCCCAGACGTCTGTTGAGTGTTGTAAGAAGAAGGGGGGATGCCACACAGTGGTAAAAATGGACTTGTCCCAACTTTTTTGGGATTTGTTGATGCCATGAAATTTGGAAACAACGGATTTTTCCCTTAAAATGATACATTCTCTCAGTTTAAACTTTTGATCTGTGATTTGTGTTCTATTCTGAATAACATATTAGATGTTGGCACCTCCACATCATTGCATTCAGTTTTTATTCACAATTTGTTTAGTGGCCCAACTTTTTTGGAATCCGGTTTGTATATGTTGAGGATGACTCTCAGCTACTACCACACCAAACCTAGCTCAATATCTGTAAAACTGACAGCGTTTGTGATTTTTGTGTTTACTGGGTTGAGCAGCTGTGGTGGCCATCTTAAACTGTGATGTTTACAAAGGTTTATTAGTCGCAGATATTAGGGGTGGGAAATTGGAAATTGGCCGATACTTACAAGAGCATGGGTCTGCAACCTTTACGATCTAAAGAGACATTTTTTTTACCCTTTGATCACTACATTAAACGTGTCCGGCGCAGCAATACCTGCCACAACTGTGATTCTCAACTGGAGCCCGCAGACCACTTTAAGTTTGTTGGTGTTCTGGCCAGTAGGGGTGATTTTATAAAACTAAAAATATCTAATGAGTTTAACATGTATTGATATTTTTACATTTTAAGACAAAATAAAAAGACGAAATTCTTGCAAAGAAGTTAAAAAAAATACTATAGTTTTTGCCCAATTTCTAAAAACAAAAATTATTATGACGGAGTACTAGGGTCACGCTAAGAAAAAAAGTATGTTACGAATGAGAATAAAGTCGTAGTTTAAGAGAATAAAGTCGTACTATTACGAGAATAAAGTCATACGAGAATAATGTCGAAATATCACAAGAATAAAATGTGTAATATTATGAGAATATTGTCAAAATGATATGAGAATAAACTCGTAATATTACAAGAATAAAGTTGAAATGATACAAATATAAACTCGTAATATTACCAGAATAAACTCATAATATTACTAGAACTCCCATATGAAAAAGCAGTCTTACTACTGCAGTAAAATGATGAATGTTGACGTTGGGAGTAGAATAGCAGGGGCCCAACGTGCTGTGGCATATGGGTTCAAACTGAAACCGTATGACATTGTAATTAATGGCTGCATTGACAGATTTAGTCGTAACATAATGTGGATGGAGGCATATTTCACAAACAGTGACCTGGATTACTTCATAAACACAGTGACTCTCATTGAAGGTTGTCCACAGCAGGTGCAAACCGACCCAGGAACGTACTACTAACGTATTATTATTATGAATGAAATAATTGTTTGAAAAAAGGGGCAGATATAATAAGATTTTTTCTTCTTTCTGCTGCCTTTCATTTTAAATCTTTTGTATCTTTTTTTATATTGTTATGGAATTGTTTTGTACTTTTTTTAAATGAATAAACTTTATACCATACCATACCATTACGACTTTATTCTTGTAATACTATGGCTTTTTTCTTGTAATTTTTTTTCTTAGCGTTGCCCTAATATTCCATCGTAAAATATAAACTATGCAGGCCTATCCAACATTTTTCAGTCAGGTCATCTGGACAGTTTCTTTTTTTTTTGTGCTGAAACATTTCGCCTTTGATCCAGAAGGCTCCATCAGAGACCATCTTATCACAAGCAAAACTGGTTTGTTCCACTTTGGAGTAAGCGGTTGGGGGAAGAATGAGTTTTGTTGTTCGTTTCCTTGACTGTTGAAGCCTTCTGGATCGAAGGCAAAAACGTTTCAGCACAAAAAAAGAAACTGTCCAGATGACCTGACTGAAAAATGTTGGATTGTATACCTGGATTATTGAGCATGGACTTTGTTATGCAGGCCTATGTGATTTTTTTTTTTTATTTTAGAAAAATTAAGTACCGTATCCTACTTTGAAGAAATAAAGTGTAACGTGAAAGTATGTTTTACTCCTTGTAATGTTTCTAGTATTCACATATTTGCAAAAGAAATTACAGGAAAAATGCTCAAACTAGTCCTTTTAGTTGTTATAGCAACCAATAAAATTCAGTTTTATGTCAGTTTTGGTCAAAGCTTGAAAGAGTCGCCGCAGAGGAACCAAAGAGCTGCATGCGGCTCCAGAGCCGCAGGTTACAGACCCCTAAACATGAGAAACCGATTTCACTGATTTTTATTTTTTACTTTTAACTACAATTGTCTGAATTTCATTTATATTTCAGAGCACTACCTCATGGCCAGTTAAAACAAATTTGTATTGTTTCCAGGATATTGTTCAAGGGTATGCTTGTCAATAAAACAAGATTGGAAAACTGAAGGTGCATTGTGACCTTACAACACCTGACAGTGTCAAATATAAAACAATATCGGTATCGGCCAAAATCAGAATCGGCAAGTCAGACTTTTTAGAAATCTGTGATCGGCCAGCAAACTGTAATTGGTGAAAGCCCATAGCAGATATACATCTATTAATGAATGTTTGCAAATTTCATTAAAGTCTGTTCATTGTTATAGAAGATATTTTGCCAACAGACAAATGAAAGCCGGCCGACACAGTAATATGATCTCTCACAGCGACAGGCGATATTTAACTGGCAATGGTGCATTAAAGTTGAATTTCACTTCTAATATTATTATTATTATTTAACAATAATTAATAATTAATTAATTAATACCAATAATAACAACCCACATTTATTATAACATAGTCCAGTTTGTGTGCAGTCAACTCTTGGTGAGTAAAATCTTTCAGTGTGAACATGCAGCAGCCGTGCACTGTGGGAACGCCGTGTCTCTGCAAGTTGTTCATTCAAATGATAGATTAGACTTTCATCCGAGCTGCAGGAGTTTGAGGCATGAAGTCGTTCTCTCAGATTATCCTCAGTCACAAGACGGACTCATCACCCAGAGGTACCACATTATTATCAGCTCAATCAGATTCTGACTGTTTACAGGTGATTTCAGTTTCTTCGTGTCAATGAGCTCATTGTTTAATTGAGACGGCGAGCAGACGATAAAAATCAGTTCCACTACTCAGACACGAAGAACTACACGTGCACTCCCCTAAATGTGTTACTTTGTGAGTCAAAGTTTTGAGTAAATCACCAAACAGGGTCCTCTTCATCCATCACACCAATCACCCTCTCTTTAAAGCACATTACCGTATTTATTGCTTAGACGTTTTTCAGTCAAATTAAATATTTAGGTATAATACTTTCTAAAAGCTTTTAGTTAACTTTGTAAATAATTTCACTACAGCTTGTACATTTGGGTGCACAGACTGGAACTTTAAATTTATTTGGAAAAGTTGTTTGTGTCAGAAATGTTTATAATGTTGCATTCAGGGTCCGTTTTTAATCTCCTGATGCTGAAATGATGTTTTTGCCAGTGTGTGTCTGTTACCAAAGTTTTGTCACAGACCATTAGATGAATTTTAATGAAGTTTGCAGTAACTAATAATTAGTTGAACATCTCCAACTGATTAGCCTTTGGCGTCAACCCAAACAAAATGGCTGCCACCGCAAACTACGCTTAAATAATATTTATATCTCAACCAATTTTAATGATATGCCGAGTTAAAAGTGGGTGTGGCTGCAGCTAATATATAATCTGAGCACTAACAGATGGTGAAGGATCTTTGTTTACTTTCAAGGAATGACAGGTCGTTAATCTTGCTATTAACTTTAGTTTGTATTGATCAACTTTTTTTATTTTATTGAGAATAAAACATGAGTGCATTTAAAGCTAAAAATACACAAACTTGCATCACGTCATGTGCTTTGTCCAACTGGCAGTTCAAACTCCATCCATTGTCTTTAATCGCTTCTTCCTTTTCGGGTCGTGGGGGTCACTGGTGTCCATATCCAACAGTTACTGTGGAGAGGCGGGGACACCATGGACAGGTCTCCAGTCCATTACAAGGACACGCAGAGACAAACAACCATTCACTCCCTCACTCACACCTAGAGACAATTTAGAGTTACCAATCAGCCTAACATGCATGTTTTTGGCCTGTGGGAGGAAACTGGAAAAAACCCACACATGCACGGAGAGAACATGCAAACTCCACACGCAAAGGTCCCGGGCCGGGATTCGATCTGCCGACCTTCTCGGTGAAATGCAGCAGCTCTACTGATCCACCATGCCGCCCCAGTTCAAATTTTTAAAGATTAAAAAAGAAAGTAAAAACTGATTAAACCTATAGAATCAGTTCACTTTAAGTTAACCAGATCATCAGACTTGAATCTGAAGAAGGAGCACACACACAAAACCAACTGTTCCCTGGCGTTTTCCTTCAACCTCGCATCATGTCTGCTTTTCCATCTTATGTTTCACCCCAACTTGCTACTTGTAACGGCTCTACCAACACTAAATATATCTGATAAGAGCCCGCACATCCCTGCACACAAACACAGCTCAGACTTTTATCTCAGGCCGGCTAAAAACAGCGCTGACTAAACCTCTGAGGCACCAGCTCCACATTGAAGTGGTCATATCTCTCCATTCAACCTTTGTATGACACAACCTGTCTGCGTGATCAATTCCTGTCTCGCAGCAGCTGTGTCCAACCGTTTACGCTGCTCCTGTCAACTGCAGCCAACGCACCAACACACACAGGGATCTGACAACTTTCTAGATGTACTGATTAGCTAAGAGGATGCTTCAACCCAGTGTCACCAGATTATACTGACTGTTTTTACATATTCTAATAATGACTGTCATTTTCTATACACAAGAATCTGTAAGATGCATGACTAAAAAAAAACAAAGATGAACAGGATCAGGTTTTTAATACTAAAACAAAGGATTGGTTATTTTAGACGTTAAAATAAATGCAACTACTTGATAAGCTCAGCTGCAAACATAAAAAAAAAGAACACTTATGATTTCTACATTTATTCTTATGGGTAGCATAAAACTGAAAACTAGTTTAGTTTTGTCTGTAAGGACACCGAATGGAGCAGAGCGGTTCGACGTGGACTTTATCTAGAAGTTATAGGTCATATCATCAACATAGTGTGCACTTTGTGATACTTTTAAACACAAATCAATGATGCAAGACACACATTTTTACAAATAGAAGGACTGATTCTGTTTAAAATGATTAATAATTCTGATATTTGAAAATTTGCATGGGGAAAAAAATGTATTTAAATTGTTTAGAATGTCACAGAAGAGATGCAAATACCACCAGTGTAGCTTGTCAGGCTAACACTGTGGAGCTGTGAGGAAATAAATGTTGCACCGTTTTAAGAGGTTTCTAAAAATGTTTAAAATATTCAGACAACAAATCATAAAACTCAAGTTCACAACTTAAACAACATAGTGTTGCCTCCTTATTGGGTTTGGCATTTGGACTCCTCTGCTTCCTGTTAGTTTTCCAAAACAGTTGTGCAAAAAGCAAAGCAGTTCTGTGTAATAGCTCACACATATCTGGTATATGAAGTGAAAACAGGGTTTTCCTCAGATTAAACAAAACACAACTCAGGATGGTTTGAGCTACTTTCCTTTAACTTTCCAAAATGTTGCCAATACGTTTGGTGGATGATCTCAACCCCGTTGTACTGACCTGTTTATCTTTTCTTTTTTGACCCCACTTCATTAAATCAAGCTAAAAGTGTTGCCTCGACAGGCTTGAATTTTACCCTAAATGTTTTAGATTTAGATGTAAGATGCAGCTTAAAGACTATCTGCTTTTTAACATATTTCATGTTTTGTTTTCATTTTCCTATTTACATTTGAGTGATGGCACCACATGACAGTTAAGGTTTGCTTACAAGTTTATGCAGAACTGAAACATCCAGATAATGCACAACAAGCACATTAAAAGATTAATCTCTGCTATGATTGAATTAGGAAGTCTAACATTGTAAAACTGGATTAGAGAGTTCATTTACACATTTATAGTGAGGCTGCCCAGCAAATGACTGACCTCTGACAGTCCTGTACTGAAATTGCAACTTCTGTCAAAAACAATATAATATAAAACAATACAATAAAATATCAGCATGAAGAAATGAGTGTGATCTCTGGTCTGACAGAGCTGCTGTGTTACGGATTATACATACCCTAATCTCAAGAGTTAAGGGTTTAGAAAGCACGGCTCCTCTTTAATCGTGATAAACTACATACACTTCAGGGGTGACTCAGGAAGAGAAGCTATGCCATTAGAAAGAAGTATAATATAATAATAAATCCCACTTCTTGTAATCCAGCTCCACGTGCATGCTGTCTCTGCAGACAAAGTTAAATTAAATGTCAGTGTTAGCATAAAGCTCTGTTGTTTTCTTACCTAAATAGTTGGTCCTGATGGTGTTTGGCACTCCGTATCCGATTAGACGTTTATTAACATCCCAAACCAGGTTTCCAGTGCAGGACATTGTAAGCAAATGGCTTTGTTTTTGATTGACAATAACATTTAAACTGAGCTAACCCTTCTCCTGGCGATGTCGTCTTTTATTTGTCGCTGCTGTCAGTCCTGTTCAGTCCCTTTCTGCCGGGACGGTGTTAGCTTGTATTCAGCATTGTTGGGAGGGAAATGTACGCTGCTGACAGGTCTCCGCTGTCCCTCCGAGTCCAGTCCAACTGCGTCCCTACTCTCCGTGCTGCTATCTATCTGTCTAACTAGCCTAGCCTGGTTTATTTCTTTCAGCGGACAGCTGTCAGCTGTGCCAAAACAACGCGAGAAAGTGCGTGATTTGGCTAAATTGTTTGGTGCATTTGTTTTAGAAGCCTGAGAAAGAAAAAGGGGCGGAGTGAGTAGAAACTATTTAATTTATCACAGAAAACCTGCTTTTATGGTTCATAAATATCATAAGAAAGTGAAAACGACTCGATACTTTGGAATTGTAAATTTATATTGACATAAAACAATTATTTTTTTTATTCAGACCAATTTTGATGGATCTGTAACATAGGATTCGTATGTATAATATGTAAAGCTGGTGTAATAAATAAAATATTGTAATTATTTTATGCTATAACATGTGTATTTGTTTATAAAAATATATTTATTTGTCTATTTAACAAAAAGCAATATTTATCTACCATGTTTTAATTCAGTTTCACTCTATCGGTATTCACTAGACGAAAAGTTAACGTTCCCCGCGTGAACCAATCAAATCGAGCCTCTTTCTGTCTGAGCCAATGAGAATGGAGGAATGCTAACCCATCCCCTCACGCTGAAGGTTGCGTCGAAAGAAAGTCACCTCCTCGTCGTGTCGGTCAGAGGGAAGCTACTGACAGCTAGCCTGGTCATAGTTGTGCCGGGGAAAGGTCGACAGTAGGACAGTAGCATCTTTCTTCTAACCGTAAACCCTGTCTTTATCCATTTACACTTTACCAACTGATCAAATTTAGCAGCATTTAAAGACAGAAACCTTCGAACTTCACCTTTTGACGAGCTAGCTTATTTACTGCCCTCTTTCTTAGTTTGAATTAGCGATCATGGCTGCGCTCAGGGCGTCCTACCACAGGATTTTGAACAGAATCGAGTATATGCTGCCCGCCAAACTGAGACCTCTGTACAACCACCCGGCAGGTAAAGTACATTACAGCCCTTTGATCACTTTAAATGAAGGGTTTTAGTCCAGATGTGGTGGAATCTACGTGGACTGCATCCAGCTGTGAAAACAGCTGTCTGCTACAGTCTGCTGTCTAATCTGGATGCCTGAACTTAATGAAAGTCATTGTTTTCATGTTGCTTTTGCAGATCTAAATCTACCTAAAGTCAACCTAAGCTGCTTAGTCTGAAAATAATTTAGAAAAAATGGGACATTTTTGTAGTTTTTTTATCCTAAAACCTATTTTGAGTTCAAAGTAGTGAGTTCTGGCTTTGATTGAACTTCACTCAGATTTCATTCTTTCCTAACAAACACATCTATGTTAGTTTTTTTGTTTGTTTGCTTGTTGTGCTATAGAAACACAACTTAAGCTATTCTGTAGCAAAAATGAACCATGTTTGCAATTTTACAAAAAGCTGTTTTCCCTAAACACAAAGCGGTCAAAAGTTCATTAAGATCAGAAAAACACAATGACATTTACAAACCTGATCAAAGTTATTATTTTGTACCAGAACTAGGCATCTTCATTATTGTTATGTGTAAATCTTTGGTTGAAATTAGAGCCTGGGGTCACTGCTATAAAAATGTTTTTGTTCGTCATGGTAAAGGTTTGATATTTTGGCTTGTCTGAAACTATAAATATATTACATATTCATGAAAAAGAAAACAATCACTAAATGCCTGAGTTAAACTTTTTTTTTTTTATCTGAATTTGTCAAAGATTGTAAGATACATGTATAAAGTTCACTGATCCCCACATTCACTCATCAAGATCTGACCTTTGCTTGTGAACTTCATGCAACTTCAACTTCAGGTATAATCAACACAAATTATACCCTTGAAACAAAGAAAACAATTTTCTCAAGCTTTTCTTTATAAGTTTCATATTTACCTCCTGTTCTTTAACGTTATCCCGCACTAACACCGAATAATTAGACTGAAAGGAGATTTCTAAGGTAAATCGGACTCTCTGTTCTTTAGTTTTAACCGTGAAAATGCCCTTAGGCTCATTTAGTCCAGGAAAGCTTTCTGAACAGGTATGAAAGTGCAGCAACACAAAGGCAACTCCCTCAAGGATAATTTGCAATGACAACCTTCTTACATTCTGTTTAGCCCGTAACATTTCTGAGAAAAGCTGATTCCAGGCCAGCAGCTTCTCTGCTCCGTGTTGTAGTTTATTGTGTTTAACTGCGCGTCCTTCCTGTAGGCTGGAAAGACGTCTTTTAGTCAGATTATGTGGGTTCTCGGTGTCGTATTTCTTTATATTATAAATCCTAGTTGAAATGAAACCATTTTAAAGAGAAACACTGTGTGAAATCAAACAAGACTTTAGTTTACTAGAGTTTTGCTTGGGTCAGATTGATGATGGCATTCCTTTTATATAAGTTTAGATTAAAGTTGGAACTAAAAAATAAAGTGTCATAAAGTTTAGTTTTGGTATCAAGATTCTCACAAGAGTGACGTATTTGTTTATCATGATCTGAGGACTTGAACTGACCAGTTCTGTAGTTTTGAGAACAGTACTGATGTTTGATGAACACCCAGAACTGAACAGTCTAGTCATAAATAGGGGTGCACGTTTCTGGACGATCTCTAAAAAGCCTGAGCTGCCGATTCCAATTTTGTCCGATACAGATTTTGCTTTATAAGCGACACCGTCAGGTGTTATAAGGTCACAATGCACCTTCGATCTTACTTTCATTCATTTCAGCACAGCAGCATGTTTCACGCTACTGTGTTCATTCGTACTCATCTGCTCACACCGACTCATGTTCGTGCTGCTGTTTGGCGTATTCTTTTTGCACTACTTAGTGTATTTTTAGTTATTGTTTTTCTTAGTTCATATCTTAGATCTTATTACAGTTTTTTTTACATTTTATATTTTATTGGATGTAACTGGGACCCTGTGTACACAATTTTGTTCCACCACAGGTGCGTATGACAAATAAAGAACCTTGAATTCTTTAATTAGTTGAAAAACATACACTTGAACAATATCCTAAAAACAATACAAACTTGTTTTAACTGCCCATGAGGTCGTGCTCTGAAATATAAATGAAGTTTAGACAATTGTTGTTAAAACTACAAAAAAAATCCGTAAATCGGTATCGGTTGATCCCCCAAAATTAAGGCAATCGGGACGATTTATTGGTGCACCCCTAGTGATAAAACATGTTAGTCCTTAAACTACGAGTCACTTGCATCATTTCAGAATCCAGTTAAACCTACATGACTATTACGTTTACAGAAAATTAACTGTACACAGTAGATTATGTTCCCTGAAGTTTCTGCCTTGTTGCTGTAAAGTGATCTAAATTAGTGATCACTGTACAAAAAAAAAAAACAAGTTCTAATCGTGTTTTTTTTTTTACACTAATACAAAATCACAAAATTGTAACTTTAAACAAAAATCATCTCTGTAAGTGTCATAGTTTATGTGTTTTCTTTCTCTGTGTCCTTTCAGGTCCAAAAACTGTTTTTTTCTGGGCTCCGATGTTCAAATGGGTAAATGCACTTTCACACATTTGAACCCGAGAACCTGTGTACTCACACACACACACACACACACACACACACACACACACACACACACACACACACACACACACACACACACTGCAGGTTGTTTCTAACCTTTGTTGGCGTTTGAAAGCCTTAGTTTCATCTTAACCTCATCAGTTCCATACGTCGTCGTCTTCTTGCTGACTGCTCATGATGTGGAACTCAAAGAATAAAAACATTTCGTCTTCAAACTCCTTGAACTTGTAACTAGTTAGAAACTGTTGTGAACTGAATTGTTTGCTTGTGTCCGTGATGAATTCAAAACCGTTTTTCTAACTTTCAGGGTCTGGTGATGGCGGGTTTGGCTGATATGACTCGACCAGCAGATAAGCTCAGTACCTCTCAGTCTGCAGTGCTGACAGCAACTGGTGAGACTGGGTTTGAGTGGGATTCATCTGATTTAAATTCAAGTGCATCACTGAACCTCTATATATTATATTTTAGTTTGTTAGCAAATGTTTCAACTGTTTTGCTTTATCTGTTCAGAGATGGACTTGACTAAAGTGTGCTAAAGGTTGCCGGTTGCATCTTCTTTCACAATATTTTACTTCAAACAAGTCTTATCTGTTAGATTTCTGTCAAAACATCGACTCTGTTCCGATGGATACCGTGAGCACAAGCGTCACCCCCTCCTGTTGTCCTCCTCCAGGTCTCATCTGGTCCAGATATTCTCTGGTTATAATCCCCAAAAACTGGAACCTTTTTGCTGTGAACTTCTTTGTCGGCAGCGCCGGAGCGTCGCAGCTTTACAGGATCTGGAGGTGCGTTTGTGTGTGTGGGAAACGTGAGCGCTCAGAACTGGATTCCTTCAGAGAAACGTGCTGCAGAAACCTTTTAATGACCCGTGGATATAAAATGTTGCAGGATGAGAGCACAGCAGCTTTCTGTGGTCAGATGTTCATCAGTCATTCCTGATATGAAACAGAAATTGTTTTGTTTTTTAAGTTTAAATTGGGTTTTCCAAAAACTAGAAATTATATATAGAAATAAAGTGGGGAAAAAAAGCCAAACTTACTTGAGATAAAAATCCCAAAACTTGAAAGTAAATGAATAAAAATATAGTAATTATAAAAGCTTTATCAATAATTAAAAGTCACACAAATTATTTCCTCAGTTGTGATTTTGTTTTAAACCGACAGTAGCAAACTTTCAAATGTGTATTTAGAATTAACTTGCATCACAAACATTTGCTTCAAAAATATCATCGTTAGTTTAGAAATATCTGCTAAGTTTCAGTATAAAACAAGGTGAAGAAATATGAAACTTTAGGAAAATAAATGCTGCAATAAACAAAAAAAAAAAATATTCAGAAACTCTTGAGATCAAATAAATATAAAAGTTTGAACTGTGCTAATCTTGTATTAAAATTTTGGTACCACTTTACAATAAGGCCCCCCTTATAGATGGCTAATAGTTTATAGATACGTTATTAATTCCTCTATAAACACTTTATAAATCATTAATAACTGCTTATTATGCATTAATTAAGGCTGACAGAGAAAAAAATGACCCGTTTGTTGCCAAATAGTGAACCAGATGTGTTCATCTATGTATTTCATCTAGAGTTGTTATATTAAACATTTACCTTGTCAGCACAATAAACATTTGTAAAACTATTTCTTTAGCATATAATATTGTACTTTATCACTGCATTATAAGTATCTACATCTAATATTATATCCTAAAAAATTAGGTTTACACATGCTTATTGTGTTTACAAGGTAAATGTTTAATATAATAACTCTAGATGAAATATATACAGTGCCTTGTGAAAGTATTCGCCCCCCTTGAACTTTTCAACCTTTTGCCACATTTCAGGCTTCAAACATAAAGATATAAAATTTTAAATTTTTGTGAAGAATCAACAACAAGTGGGACACAATCGTGAAGTGGAATGAAATTTATTGGATGTGTCAAAATGTTTTAACAAATAAAAAAACTGAAAAGTGGGGCGTGCAATATTATTCGTCCCCCTTGTGTTAATACTTTGTAGCGCCGCCTTTTGCTGCAGTTCCAGCTGCAAGTCTCTTGGGGTTTGTCTCCATCAGTTTTACACATGGAGACACTGAAATTCTTGCCCATTCTTCTTTGCAAAACAGCTCGAGCTCAGTGAGGTTGGATGGAGAGTGTTTGTGAACAGCAGTCTTCAGCTCTTTCCACAGATTCTCGATTGGATTCAGGTCTGGACTTTGACTTGGCCATTCCAACACCTGGATACGTTTATTTGTGAACCATTCCATTGTAGATTTGGCTTTATGTTTTGGATCATTGTCTTGTTGGAAGATAAATCTCCGTCCCAGTCTCAGGTCTCTTGCAGACTCAAACAGGTTTTCTTCCAGAATGGTCCTGTATTTGGCCCCATCCATCTTCCCATCAATTCTGACCATCTTCCCTGTCCCTGCTGACGAAAAGCAGGCCCAAACCATGATGCTGCCACCACCATGTTTGACAGTGGGGATGGTGTGTTCAGGGTAATGAGCTGTGTTGCTTTTACACCAAACATATCGTTTTGCATTGTGGCCAAACAGTTTGATTTTGGTTTCATCTGACCAGAGCACCTTCTTCCACATGTTTGGTGTCTCCCAGGTGCTTGTGACAAACTTTAAACAACACTTTTTATGGATATCTTTGAGAAATGGCTTTTTTCTTGCCACTCTTCCATAAAGGCCAGATTTGTGCAGTGTACGACTGATTGTTGTCCTATGGACAGACTCTCCCACCTCAGCTGTAGATCTCTGCAGTTCATCCAGAGTGATCATGGGCCTCTTGGCTGCATCTCTGATCAGTCTTCTCCTTGTTCCAGATGAAAGTTTAGAGGGACGGCCGGGTCTTGGTAGATTTGCAGTGGTCTGATACTCCTTCCATTTCAATATGATTGCTTGCACAGTGCTCCTTGGGATGTTTAAAGCTTGGGAAATCTTTTTGTATCCAAATCCGGTTTAAACTTCTCCACAACAGCATCTCGGACCTGCCTGGTGTGTTCCTTGGTCTTCATTATGCTCTCTGCGCTTTGAACAGAACCCTGAGACTATCACAGAGCAGGTGCATTTATACGGAGACTTGATTACACACAGGTGGATTCTATTTATCATCATCAGTCATTTGGGACAACATTGGATCATTCATAGATCCTCACTGAACTTCTGGAGTGAGTTTGCTGCACTGAAAGTAAAGGGGCCCAATAATATTGCACGTCCCACTTTTCAGTTTTTTATTTGTTAAAAAAGTTTGACACATCCAATAAATTTCATTCCACTTCACAATTGTGTCCCACTTGTTGATTCTAAACTAAAAATTAAAATGTTTATGTTTCTGTTTTATGTTTATGTTAATCTTTATGTTTGAAGCCTGAAATGTGGCAAAAGGTTGAAAAGTTCAAGGGGGCCGAATACTTTTGCATGGTACTGTATGTAAACACATTTTGCTCACTAAGAAACTGGTTAGTTTTGTCTCTGTCACCTTTAATTATTTATTTATTAACCTTTATTTAACCAGGCAAATCCCATTGAGATCACAGATCTGTTTTGCAAGGCAGCCCTGGACCTGAAGGCAGCCTAACATGCATGTTTTTGATCTGTGGGAGGAAACCAGAGTACCTGGAGAAAACCCACACAAGCACGAGAACAACATGCAAACTCCACACTGAAAGACCCCAGGTCCAACCAGGGATTGAACCCAGGACCTTCTTGCTGTGAGGCAATAATGCATAATAAACAATTATTAATTATTTATAAAGTGTTTATAGAGGAATTAGTAACATATCTATAAACTATTTTATAATTATTGTAAAGTGGTACCAATATTTAAATCTAAAAGTTAAGAACAAATCACCAATTTACATTTAATAAGTCCAGTCATATTGCTGTATAAAAAACAAGATAAAGTGGAGTTTATTAAGATTGTGCTTTACAAAGTTGGAAGAAACAACTAAGTCATCTGTTTTGACAGAGTTTGCACAGCTGCACGAAAGGTTCTCGTGCTCGTCTGTACTTTGAGACAAATGAGTCAGAACTACCTCGTGTCATTTTTCTCTTGATGAAAACAAAAAACAAACGGCCATGTCAATGAAAAAATAATAATGTATATACGTGTATTTTATGTAAAATGTTCATTCATAAGGAAGCATCTGCATCTGTTTATTTTAGAGCTGGCTGAATCTGCTCCAAATGTCATTCTCCTCCTGAATGACTGAAAATCTTAACCAGCAGTTTTCCTTCTATTTTTTTTTATGTTTATTTTATTCTATTGTGTAGTGTTAGTATGGCAAACATTAAAATCATGCTTTGAAATTAGATTGATCTATTGAATTTAAGAGTTTTATTTTGGAAACTTGATTTCATCGTGGTTTGACCTTTGCTCAAACCTCGAGCTCTTGGTGGGGACGGTTTTAGGTTTAATTGAAAATTGACCGTAGTTGTAACAAAATCCTATTAAAACAGAAATTTCAAGAACTCGATAATTAAAAAAAGAATCTTACGAGATAAAGAAATGCAGAAAGTGTCTCTCTGGGTCAAATGGCAAACATGAATAAAGTTAATTTTGATGTTTTTCCTGACAGGTACAAGCAGGATAAGGCGGCGCAGGATAAAGAAGCAGATCAGTCTCAAGACTCTTGATAATCCAACCTTCCTGCTGCGTTACTGCTGGCTCAAAGGGAGACTACTATCATCATCATCATCATCATCCCACGTTATTTTCATAACATTCACACCATAACCATATTCCACCACATTAAACCTAGAGTCCCTGTAGGAAGTGTGTGCTTTCTAAAGTGTCAGATTACCTCAGGGTGTAAACAAAAAGAGAAAGTTTTAAAAGAATTGTAATTAACTCACAGGACTAATGTTCACGAACGCACAAGTTTTCTGATTGTACCGTTGATTCATACCAGTTGCGCTAACTGGGAAGTTATTCTTTTAATCAACCTACAGTTGTAGCAATCAGTAGCTCAAGGCTCCTAGAAACACATCAACACGAGTTTGTCTTGAATGTGGTTTAAGGAATGTTGGCGTAAGAAATTTAGGAATCATTTAATCGCTTTAATTTTTTTTCTGCAACATATTTCGAGTCCAGACGTCTGTACCTCAGCAGTCATTAAAATCCTTTACTGTGCAACAATTCCTTCCATTTTAATAGTTTTGTCATTTAATCTGAGAACAGATCCTGATAATCATTTTGTCCACGTTGTGTTGGATGCTGTTATATTTAACGTGCAGCTTTTTAACCGATCAATGCAGCGAGTCGAGCAAACGGCAGCACGGACAGCCGTCATGAAAAGGCCTTGTTTAAAAAATGTTTTTACATTTTTGTGTCAAATTATTTTTTACTAATTCAGATGGTATTTATGTAGTAACCCATCATTTAGCAATAATTGCTGTTATTCTGCTGACCGAACAAAGAATTTACTGAAATGTAACGTTAGTGGCTATGAATAAATTGTCTAACAGGACACCTCAGAGCTTTAACTGGTTATTTTTACACCGACATGTTTAGTTGTAGAAGTCCCAGCGTTAAAAATACTATTAAACATTTTACTTGGATATGAGACCTGAGTAATATTTTCAGTTTATCAACATGGAGCTTTGAATCATTCCCAGATAAAACTGGGCTCATTTAACCAATTTGACCAGAAGCATGAAGTGTAGTGGGCAGCCACGTGCTCGAGAAGCAGCTGGGGAATTAGTCTTGCTCAAGGACACAACATGTGAACATTACAGGGAATCAAACCTGTGTCTGTCTAGTCATAAATTGGCTGCCCTCACCAAACAACCAAAGTTCAAATATGAAACTGGTTTCAATGGAAAAATAAAGTTTTACTAATATTAAATACAAGTATTTACTTCTGATGTTTTGAGAACATTTTTATTTAACTACGTCTTGACAAATTTTTACATCTGGTACTTGTTCTAAATACGCAAATGTTTAAAAAAAAAATGTCCGTTTGATCATTAGCACCAATTTATTCCTTATTGTAGGTGTTTGAACAGGTAATTTGCATCCGGCTACACGAGCTGGTGTTCATCCTCTCAAGTTTTCATCTTGAAGTGACGTCTCAGTTTTTAATAAATCACACCACCGAGGGTTAACCACAATTTTATTCACAAGCATAAACAAGGAGTCGGGTTTAGCGTTTGCCACCGACGCGGGGCGCGTTGACCTTCATGGGCTTGGCGATCTTGGGTTTCTGTGCAGTCTTGGAAGATGCCTGCGAGGAGAAACGCAAACACAGAAAATCACAGCTCAGCAGGCAGACATCAAATTACTGCTCTTAAAAAAACTGATTGCATCTTGTCTGAAAGCTTAAACAGCATCAATGATCACAACAGATCTACTGAATATTGTTGATTTTAGATTTTAAACAGGCAGATCTCACCTTTGCACTCGGGGCTGCAGGCTTCTTAGCTGCCTGCTTTGCCTTCTTGGCCTCCTTTGCAGCTCTATAAAAAAAAACAACTAAATTATAGCAAAAGTATAGCAAAGATTTCTTAACTTCCAGTCAAAACTTGGTAAAAATCAAAGCAAAATACAGGACACACTTTGCTGTTGCATTTTTAAATAAAATACTTGCACCATCATTCTTATGGGAGCAGAGGTTTAGACTACTGGTCACCAGATGGAAAATAAAATGGTATCCTGAAATAAAACTACATTATCAAATCAGATCCATCAACATCTGATTAGCTGAGTGTACATATGGCAGCTCAACCCCACATCAGAAATGTATTTTCCTAAATTCAACACTTGGTTATGTTTGCTACTACAATTACATCACCTGTATAAATAACATTTAACATTTCAACACTTTTATGGCTAAAACTGTAAAGAAATATATTTTACCTCAATGACCATCAGCAATGGCATTTCCTACTTTTACATGATCTTTATTTACTTATTCAAGGCTATTTAAACATAGGTGTATTTATTAATAGGAAAACTAGGATTATTAGGTGTTATTACTTGAGAAGTAGCTAACTTAAGCTAAGGATGCTAGTCATTGTTGAGAGATGAGAAAACAAATTAGAGGTTGTACTTTCAAATTTCAGATCCACCTCTAGAACTGTGACCAAAACAATGCAGACTTGTTTCAATTTGAAAGTACCGTAATTGCCGGTGTACAAGCCGCTACTTTTTTTTCCTCACACTTTGCGGTTTATATGCAGGAGCGGCCAATTTATGTATTTTTATTTTATTTATATGTTTATATTTAACAGGCTTCCTGCAGTCTCATAACATTTTCCTTTGACAGAGCAGGGCGCTCATGTGGCTGCCCAGCACCCAACCCTCTTGGGGGCAGGCTTTTGTACCAAACCTCTCGCTCAGGGTTTCAACTTTCCTATCCATAACTCCACCCACTCTGTTACCATGTGACCAGAAGTCTAATCATAATGACCAATGAGATGCTCTCGAGGACCCACCCCCAAAGATAGACGTGCATTAACTTCTTCAAATCAGTTACTGTATTTTGCGCCTCAGGCACAGACCGTGCAGCGATAACAGAAAACGCACAGAGAATTTCTTATGACGCAGCTTTTAAGTTAAAAGCGATCGATGTGGCTGTTGAAGGAGGAAACAGAAACAGCTGCTGAGCGAGACGAGGCGGTGTGTAATGACCTTTTCCTGAGCCTCGAAAAGGACTTTAGTCCACAGGTAGACGAAGAACATGGCAACGATTGACTTTTGGTTGACTATTGGTACTTTATATATATTTTAGCTGTGTTAAAGGCATTTTTCAGAAAAAAACATTTGCCGGCTTTTCCTCTCCTCCGGGTCACGTGGCTCCGCTGAGCAGAAGTCATCAAAATTTTATTTTAATGCAGTCAAGTCTGGTACATGTAACTGGGACCCTGTGTACACAATTTCGTTCCACCACATGTACCACGTGGTGCGAATGACAAGAAACTGACATATAAATAAAAGTTTTTAAATTATTTCTGTGTTACATCTTTCTGTGTATGGTAAATGTGTTTAAATACCAGTATCTCATTTAAGCTCACATCCCAGCACAGAGCGGACACAACGAACTGTTCCCCCTCCTCTTCCTCATCTTATGAGCTCCACTGAGCAGAAAACACGTCGATTTTATTTAAAAAGTACATTTAAAAACAGCAGCTGTTACCAAAAGTGTTTAACAATAAAAAACAATGGTACTAATTTAATGAATATTTACCGTATTTACCAGTACTGTGCGACTCCTGGTCACATGACCTTGATAAGAATTGTGGGTAAAATTAACCGATATCATTTTCTATTTCAGTTACGCATGTGTTTGGCACTGTTGTGTCCAGTGATTATGCTTAGATGGTTCTTGTGTTCGTTCTGTAGGTTGAATGGTTTTAACCATGAGTCGGACTGCGAAGCTTCATGAAGACTTATGATCACCAAGCCATAGTCTGTGAAACGCCATCTGGTGGTTGATGCTTGTACTACAACAAGAGCTGCACATGATGCCAGGAGCTGGGCAGATTGTGATAATGAAACGTGGATAGCCGCGGCTTAGTAGCCGAAGCGTCACAATATGCTGAATCTAGACCAGCATAATATGTAAATTATATTGGGTCCAGTCGAGTTACATTGTCGCTATGGTTTCACATTTTACAATCTTGTTACAATCTTAAGGGGATAGAAATATTTGTCAAACCAAAATTCAGAACTAGTCTGAAGGGAAGGTCTACCTCAATCCAAGGAGTTGGATTGTGGAATGGTCTAGAGAGTGATGTGAAAAATGCAAAGTCAATGTGTACATTTAAGAAAAAGATCAAAACTGAATTGTTAAAAAAATATATATGAAGTAGCTTAGTGTGTGTTTTGTATTAGAATTAGAAAAATTAGAAAGAGTTATTCATTTTGTTCTGTTACTTGAAGATTATTATGTCTGAAATAATTGTTTGAAAAAAGGGGCAGATATAATAAGATTTTTTCTTCTTTCTGCTGCCTTTCATTTTAAATCTTTTGTATCCTTTTTTTATATTGTTATGGAATTGTTTTGTACTTTTTTAAAATGAATAAACTATATACCATACCATACCATACATTTTAAAAAGCACTTCCATGCTCATTCAGTGAAAACATCACTTTAATTTATTGTGAAAGAGTATTTACACAAAGCAAAAATATTTCTTACAAGACAAACCAATAAAAAGATCTAAACTGTTAACCAAGGATTAAAGCATCAAATCTTTAGGCTGAATTTGTTTCTACACCTAGAGGTTACTGAGGATACCGTGTACATGACCTTAGTTAAAGGACACAGTTTAGTGTGTACATGACTTTAGTAAAAGTACATTAAGTAAATATAATTTTCTAGACTGACAGACTCTCCTAAAATGATTATTTCATTCAAAGCAGTGTTTCCCCAACCATTATCCAAGGAGGGAACCCCTCCCTTTAACAGAACTGAGCGCCCCGCCTCCCAAATCCCCCACCCCACAAGCAGCTCCACTACTTGTGGATGGGGAGCGGAGATTAGCAGCTTAGCTCAGACTCCAACAAAACACGGTTTTCTCCCTCCTCATTTTTACAGATGATGGGAAACCATCCTGGCCACGTTCAAAATTATGGGAATCTGTCGCAGCGATGAGAACTTTAATCCATGTTAACAGATTAGTGTGGTCAAATGTGGCATTTAAGTAAGAAACAGGCAGGTGATTTTAATTTCTCATACCTGATGGCCTGCTCCCTCTGGGCCTTGCGGACCTCAGGTTTCTGATTCCTCTTGGCCAGGATCTCAGCCAGGGAGGCTCCAGTGATGGCCCTCTGGAATTTCACTGCGCGGCGGGTACGCTTCTTTGACACCTCTTCCTGTTAACACACAAAATGCATTTATTTTTACCATAAAATCTGTGATATTTCAGCACGAACGTCACTAACCCAACTTGGAAAAACTTCATAGGTGTAGTTAAATCCCTCAACTTCAGAAAAACTGGTATCAGACAAGCATCAACTTCAGGCGTGTTTTAGAAAGCACAACAATATATTGATTTGTTTGCAGACACAAAGTGACAGCATCTTTGCATGTGTTAATAAGCAAAACAATGACTTTTGACAGTAAGATGCATAAAGAACTGTTGAGCATAAAAAAAATGCACTGTGGTTCTCTATGGGTACAATCAAACTAATACAATGAGCTCATTAAAACGTTTGCAGTCACATTACACAGTTGTGTGATAAAACTTTGAACATGGAAAATCGAGCTTTTAAAGACTTCCGAACAGGTGTCAGCATCTTTTCAAGATAAATAAAAATAGGAGACTAGAGCAGCATTTCTCAGCAGCATGTTGTCAGCCACCTTCAAGCTTTTTGATATTTTAATATAAAAACAAACTATTATTTTGTCTCAGAAGATTACCGTCACACAATCTGACAAGGTATATAAACTAGTTTCCATTTTATACTAAGGTCAACCATCTTTAAGTGTTACTACTGAACTACAATGATACAAAATGGGTATGTTGGGAGAGTTTGGAGGCTGGCTGATGGGAAGATGTCAAAAGCCAGTACTATGATCCCCAGTTGTTCTATGGCTGCAGGTATGGAGTGAGTGCTGCTACCCGGCCTGCAAAACACAGTCCAGCAACAACACATAACACAGACTACACCGTGCACACCGTTCACTCGCAGCCAAAGGTGTACGATCACCTCAGCATGTGTGTAATTGTCTGAACAGGTTGGAGAAGCCTCGATCGTTTGTATGGATGACACTTACAGACTGGCCCTTCTTGTGCTTGCGTCTGTACAGCACGGTCCAGTTGATCTGTCGGGGGTTTCTCTTGGACAGGAAGGCAGACTCACACTTGGCGTTCAAAAACTGAAACACCTATTATAAACAAAAGATTTAAAAAACATATGTTACACGTAATATTTAAGTGGGGCCCAAAATGTTAGGTTTTAAATTCTGGAAACACTCAAATGCATGCGTGTGTGTACATGTACTCAAAAAGTATGCATTAACAATAAATGCTACTGTAATGAGATGTAAATACTTTCACACAGGAACATACATTGATGACTCGTTTTCTTCCACGGGATGTATAAAAAATACATTTGGTTAAATTACTGACATTATCTGGATTATGAGTCTGCTTGTAAAACATGTCTAAACTAAAATGTGACGTGTTAGCGCTGCTCCGCACTGACGCCGGTAGCTAATGTTAGCATTAGCTACAACTTTCAACTTGCAAACAGAACATATTAATAACGACTGCTCTAAAAGTTAGTTTATTTAACTTCAATGTGAATATAAACTTCATACTGTAGCCACATACAGGAAGTAAAGGTCATGGCAAAATGTGGAACAGTTACCTTGCCGTCTATCCTAGCGTATCGGCGGCCATGGCCGGGGTATATTTTATACCCACTGAAACTGCACAACTCGACCCTGAAAACAACAAAATATAATACATAACTGGAAAAACACAGAATAATGTTCCTCTTCGTGTAGGTAACATTGTCAGAACATAAATCTAGAGGGTGAGATGGCTTTTGATTTTGTTCTTTACACTCACTTCATGATGGCTACGAGAGGGCTCAAACCGGAAAGGAAGATGACGGAAGCGGAAACGGAATTAGAGACTTTTAAAGATACACGAAAAATACATGTTTTGGTGATTATTACATTTTTTAGGGGATGTGCTTATTCCAAACATATTTTATAAAACACAACACAAATGACGTTTCAATCTATCTGCGGAGGAACACGCACAGCAAATACACATCAAGCAAAACAAATATGTCATATATGTGAAATACAAAATTTTCATTTACTTTTTTTAGATTACGTCCACGTCTGTGTTTGACGTTTCAGTGAAAGTTTTCTCTTTATTATTTCACTGAAACTTGGTTGGCGGGACACACTAGCGCGACGTTGAAAATTGTAGTTCTTTATAGACCAAAACGCCTTATAAAGAGGAGGAAGCGCGCAATGCATTGAACTACATTTCCCAGAAGACGTTTCGCTTCGCATTTGACAACCTAACGCTTTCGTCTTTCCCTCCTGTGTTTCCCTTTCCCTCGGTTGCTAGCTGACGCTAGGCGTTTACTGGGAGGACAAGATGGGTGTATCAGACTTGCAGTGCGATATAAATGATGGTAAGTGGAACAAACTTTAATTTGTTCAGATAAACACCAAATATTCGTCTTATTTATGGGAATCTCCGTGTTAGCTGCTTCAGTTCAGAGCACCACCGTTAGCTTGTTTTTACATGAACAGATCAAAACATTTCGTGACAGTTCTGCAGTGTTGTTGAACACAATAAAATCTTAGTTTTTTTATGTCTTTATATTCTTCTTAATGTCCAAGCAAATTTATAGAAAACCTGCATTTTTGTTTACATCTTGTCCTTGATGGTCCTTAGCATGAGTGATCATTATTAGTGGAGATGATAAGTGGTCGTGTTGTTCTTATCAAACGCCACTGTTTTGGTACTATATTTTGAAATTTGTCTTTTCTTTTAATGTATTTATAAACATTATTAACCTGCCCCATTCTTTATTCGCCAGGACCTTTGGTGGATCTTTCAGCAAGGGGCATGCAGAAACTGGACCCCAATTTCACATGCTCTGAGGACACCCATACTCTCATCTTGGACCGTAACAACATCATGAAGCTGGACCACCTGGAACGGTGCCGCAGCCTTCAGCAGGTTGCCTTTGCTTGGCCTCACAAGTGTTACTAGAGATTTGTTGCCTAAACATTTAGCATTCTCTTTTAAAACCCGTCTTTGCTCTTATCAGCTTTCCATAGCCAATAACCGTCTGGTGAGAATGATGGGGGTGTCTCAGCTGACGGCGCTGAGAGTGCTCAATCTTCCCAATAACAGTATTGGCTACATCGAAGGACTACGAGATCTACCTCATCTGAATTGGCTGAATCTGTCTGGGAACAACATTAAAGTAAGGAGAGATTCATGCATCCTTTACTTTGTCATTTATTCCGTGGATGATGACGACATGTGTAACAGACTCGCTGCTCTGTGGCAGGTCATGGAGCAGCTCAACAGCTGTGTGTCGCTCCAGCACTTGGATCTGTCTGACAACAACATATCTACCATTGGTGATCTGACCAAACTGGTGGCACTAAAGGTTAGCGTGCGCTTAAAAACAACTTTTAATAATTCTAATGTTAGTTTCCTTTTTATGTGTTTTTGATCATCCTTCTTTGTCCACATTGTAGACACTTCTACTCCATGGAAACAGCATTACAACACTCCGTACTGTTCCTGCTCACCTTCCTGCTCATTTATCCATCCTCTCCCTGGCAGAAAATGAAATAAGGGATCTTAATGAAGTAATTATCATTTCCTTTATCTACACCGTCATGATAATACCTGTTAAAATAACACAAGGCATTTCTTATTGACTAACTCAAATTTGACCCTTTAGATGTCGTATCTGGCGCCTCTTTATGAACTGGAGCAGCTGTCCGTCATGTGCAACCCTTGTGTCATGGCGACGCCCTCTCTGCCGGGTTTTGATTATCGACCGTACATCATGAGTTGGTGCCTGAGCCTGAAGGTCCTCGATGGCTATGTGGTGACACAAAAAGAGGGGTGAGCTCGTTACTGTGAAGCTACAGTTTGCTAGTGAAGCAGCAACAGTGTGTTTGGATCTCATTGGTGTTTTGTGTGTAACTGTTGTGACCACAGTCTTAAAGCAGAGTGGCTCTACAGTCAGGGTAAAGGTCGCTCGTATCGACCTGGGCAGCATGTTCAGCTTGTTCAGTACTTGGCCACCGTTTGTCCTCTGACCGCATCACCAGCCATGGAGACGGCAGAAGACGCCAAACTAGAGAAGATTCTCAGTAAACAGAGGTATAAACATTAAAGTGACACTTCATCTGCACAAACATGAAATCAAAACAGCAGCATTCAATGTGGTGCTCCTAATTCCTCTGCTTGGTTGCTCTCCTGTTGGTGTGTCAGGTTTCATCAACGGCAGCTGTTAGAGGAGACACGAGGAGGCTGTCCCGGTCCCACTCGTCCAACTCAGCTGGATGTTGAAAGGAACAGTCCCTCACAGAATGGAGCTGAGGAGGTGAAAACAAAGCCCACACCTTTACCAGCTGCTGCTCCATCTGTCCAGGAGAAGGGTAAGAGCGCTTTGTCACGCTGCGCCACGTCCAGTTGCTCTCGTGTTTGGTTTGTACTGGTTTTATATATATATATATATTTAAAACATTCTTTTTGTTATTTTAATTGTGGATTCTGCCTTTTTTGTCAGAGCCGGTCGTGCAGTTTAACACCTGGGTGAGCTGTGATTCCTCTCGTCCGCCGCTGCCGGCGCGTCGCAGCCCGAAGCTTGCAGGCGAGCACGTTTACTTGGAGGATGTGCAGACGGACGAGGACAAACTCAACAGCAGTTTGCTTTCCTCCGAGTCCACCTTTCTCCCGTTCACGTCTGATTTTGCGCCACAAGCGCTCCACTCCGGCAGCGAAGACGAAACGGAGACGTTTGAACCAGATTCTCTGGCTCCAACGCGTCCGTCGAAGCCCAAAAGGCACAGCAGAACAAAGACGAACGATCCAACAGATAAACAAGAGAGGGAGACTCTTCAAGAGGAGGTTGTTTCTGTCGCTGCCACAGAAACTGGAGGTTTATCAGAGGTCACGCCACAGAATGAGTCTAAAATATCCTCTGACTTGGGTAAAGCAAAAGTGAAAGAAGCTTCTAAGCAGGAACCAGCGTGCCTGTGTGTCAGCAAGTTGGGTTTAATGGAAGCCGACAAGGCAGCTGTTAAAATCCAGTCGTGCTGGAGGGGACACTGCACTCGAAGTTTTCATCCTGCAGCCAGAGAGGTGCGCGGTGAAATCCGTCTGCGCAGGATGCAAGAACACATCCTGTTTCTGTCTGACAAACTGGACACGTACGTGACTTTATCAACAGTCTTTTTTGTATCTATTTCTTATGGTTGTACAGTAACGTGTGCCTTGAATAGCTTGCAAAGTTAAATCTGGTGTGTTTGCAGCGTGCAGAAGCAGTTTGAGGAGGAGAGGCTGCAGAGGCTGGTACAGGAGGAGGCTGTGAAGTTTCTATGGAAAGAGGTTAGCAGTTTTTAAAGAACATGTTCAGTTTCACCACACTTCTCTTTTCAGTACCGTATTTTTCACCCTATAAGTCACGTTTTTTTGCGTAATTCGCATGCCCAGTGACTTATACGCCCAAGAGACATATTTATGGATTTTTTCCCCATATTTATAAACCAATTTTTGACTGAGATGTGACCGTTTTCATTCATTCTGAAAATATTGAACACTACCATTTTCAGCTGCTAGATGGCACTCGAGAAGTATGGCATGCCGTTGCGTCATGTAGTAGGTAAAAGTGGCTATTAATGACACAAATGGCTTGCCGTAGCTGTCAACCTTCGTCCAGCTCGCTTGGAGCAACCGTGAAATCAGCTTCATGTTGTGCCGCTCGGCGACATGCAGCTAATTTGACCATTGAAGTGCGTTAATTAAGTAAAAGTTCAACTGAGACATCTTTACTATCAAGTCGAGCAAACAAATAATTGTTTGTAGGTGGTTATCTTGTTACATTTCCAAGAAATGCACATGGAGTCCTCCCGTGCACGCGCCTACTTCCGCATATCGGGTTTTGAAATACAAGCGATTTGACTGTCAGTGCATTTATTAAGCAAAAGTTAGACTAATTTTGAGCAAACAAATAATTGTTTTTAAGTGTTAATCTCGTTAAATTCTTGTTAAAGGTTTTCATTCATTCAACCTTTATTTAGACAGGTTAATCCTGTTGAGCCTCGGGGACTCATTGACAAGACAGACCTGATTGTTTAACAAAGAGTGAGTAACAACAAAAACAATAGACGGTCACAAAAGAGGCATACAAAATTTAAAGTTCTTTTTTTTAATCAAAACAAAATAGCAACCAAAAGGAAACGTGGCAAAAAAAAAAAAAAAATCCTCCCGTGCACACTCTCACGGAAGCCATTTGGCAGCCAATCGATTTTTGGCACAACACCGGCCCACGTTTCCAGGTTGTCAGCGGTGACGCGTAATCGAGTACTTATGGATTTTTCCACTTTATTAGACATATTTAGACTGATGCGACTTATAGGGCAGTGCGACATTTACCGTGGAAAATATGGTAATTAGTAAAGTAAGTAGAAGATAAATTAAAACAAAAGTAATCAAATGGAAAAAAATTAAAGCAGCAGTAAGTGGTTTTAGGTGTAGAGTGCAGAAAGAAAAAGGAGCACAGCAACACATAATTTCCAGATGCCTTTTGAATTTAAAGAATTATTGTTTGTTCACAGTTATAATAAAAAAAAAATAGAGGGGTGCAAATGTCAAAGCCTCAAAAACACTCTGATAATCCAAACCTTGTTCACACAATCAGCAGAATTCAACGTCTGTAAGCAGCTTCCAGAGTCAGAACATGTAAAATATTTTAGATATCTGGTAATTTTATTAACTACTTTCTTTGCCTTAACCTGTTGCATAGCACTGCACGTTGAATGGTTATTTGTTGTTTGATTTCTGTGTTCTTCATCCAGGTTCAGTCCATGCAGCAGTGGAAGCAGTCTGTGGAGCAGAAGTTGGCAGCCGTTGCTCAGTCCATCAGCGCGCCTCAGACCTCATCTCCATCTCTTTGTAAGGCAGCCTCGCCTGTTGGCGCCACAAACCCGCCAAACACCGGCGTCTCCTTCCCAGATTCTGGCTTCGAGGTGACCAGCGATCAGCAGGCAGCGCAGGAGGATAGCTTCCTGAGCAGTGGCACAACTGACTCTCTGAAGACGGTGCGAGCGCTGAGCCCCGTTCAGAGCGGCATAGGGAGCGAGAGCGCGGACTGCAGCCTGTTGGAGGAGTACCTGTCTTCTGTACAGCAGAGGGAGGAGGAGGCTGAAGTAAGTAGTGACCGAACAGAAACGCCACAGCTCTCTTCACCAGCATCACCCAGCAGGACCACCAACACAGAAGGAAAAGGAAACAACTGACCCAGTCTGACTGTCCTCACAGAATGAGCAAAACCAGAGTGAATGTAACACTAGTTGTTTTATAAACCTGCTCTGCTATTTATATTTACCTTTTTAATAAAGAACTGATTGAATGTAGTGTCTTTAAAAACTTAATTTATGTGCTCAAAACCAATTTATTTATCAATATGCACTGCATCGGAAACATGGTAAATGATATATTAGAATAAAATCCCCGGCTGATGTAGACCACAATGCACTCTGCTGTAGTCATGTACTGTTACCAACATGTTTCTGTCAGTTACCTGTTCTCATCAATATTATTTGATATTTAACAGAAACAGTGCTGTTGTATTCTTAGCTTTAAACATGTAAATAAACCGGTTGTACATTTATAAACGTGTGTTTTTATTTGACCTCTTCTTTCAGCTGTTCCCTCAGCAAGTCATCCTCCGTCTCAGTCCTCTGCGTCTTCTGTCCTCACCATGTCCACTTCATCCTTATATCTACTATTTCTAACGTCGACATGTCCAAACCATCTCAGTCTGTCTTCTTAACTATCCCAGTTCAACTTGTACCTTTGATGATCTCATTCCTAATCGTAGCCACTCCCAAGCAGAAGAAAATGGTCTATTTTTATGTTAGATATTCTTGAGGCATTAAGATGCAACTTAATGCTTTTATTTTTCTAAGTGGGGGGTTTATTTTAATTGTTTTCCACAAATTAGTGAAACAAGTTACACTACCACTGAGCACTTCGCTCTCAGACTGCAGGCTTACTTGTGGTTCCTAGAGTTTCTAATAGAATGGAAGGAATATCTTCCAGTTATCAGGCTCCTCTCTTGTGGAACCCACTTCCAGTTTCTGTCTGTAAGGACTGAAACATTGTCCAGTTTTAAGACTGGGCTTAAGACTTTCCTTTTTGATCAATCCTATAGTTAGGATTGGCTTGTTATGCTGCTATTAGACTACTGGAAGACAAATTGACCTCATTTCCTTAAATGAATTGTTACAATTGAATTATTTTCATTTGATACTATTTCTATCTTAACATGTCGTTCTGGACCTGCCATTGTGTATCTGTTCCTACCAAACCCAGCGGGTCGAAGCAGATGGACGCTTGTCCTGAGCCTGGTTCTGCTAAAGGTTTCTTCCTCATGAGGGAGGTTTTCCTTTCCACTGTCGCCTTCATGTTTGCTCAAGATGAGAGTTCTGTGATGGAGTTAAAGTCAAAGCAGTCTGCTCCTCAGATAAATA
>NC_056510.1:26189836-26224301 GCF_014905685.2 Nematolebias whitei
CGATCATCCGGGAGGGACTCAGAGTAGAGCCGCTGCTTCTCCACGTCGAGAGGAGCCAGTTGAGGTGGCTTGGGCATCTGTTTAGGATGCCTTCTGGACGCCTCCCTGGTGAGGTGTTCCGGACACGTCCCACCGGAAGGAGGCCCAGGGGAAGACCCAGGACACGCTGGAGGGACTACGTTTCTCGGCTGGCCTGGGAACGCCTTGGGATTCCCCCGGAAGAGCTGGCCCAAGTGGCTGGGGAGAGGGAAGTCTGGGCCTCCCTACTTAGGCTGCTACCCCCGCGACCCGACCCCGGATAAGCGGAAGAAAATGGATGGATGGATGGATACATTGTTATTTACAGATTGGTTTTTTTAGATTATGTCTCTCACAGTGGACATGCACCTAAGATTGAAAATTTCAGACCCCTCCTTGATTTCTACACGGGAGAACTTGCAAAGTCGCAGGGTGTTCAAATACTTATTATCCTCACTGTATATACATACATACATATATATATATATATATATATATATATATATATATATATATATACACACACACACACACACACACACATATATACACATATATACATACAAGCTTTTGACACTATGGATCATAACATCTTGTGTCATAAGCTCTCAGAAATTATTTTTTCAGATCACACCATTGGTTGGTTCTCTTAACTATTTCTCAGATCAGAGGCAATGTGTTCAACATAATGGTATTTTCTCCAGTTATTTAACAGTCAACAATGGTGTACCACAAGGCTCAGTCTTAGGACCCACCCTCTTTACAATCTACATAGGTAATGTATTCAGAGCATCCTTGATGCATCCGTACATTTCTATGCTGATGAGACAGTTGTTTATTGTCGAGCTGAAACAGTTGCTAAGGTTTTCCAGCTTTTGCAGTCCACCTTTGACATCATCCAGTCAGATTTGTTCCGTCTCAAACTTGTTGTAAGTGCTGACAAAACCAAAGGGCTGTTGTTTTCAAACAGGAAGTCGGTCCCAGCAGTTCTTCCTCTGATTTTATCCTCAAATGGTGTCCCTATTGAGTTTTTCGATTCCTACAAATATTTGGGTATCTTTCTCTCTTATAAGCTTCACATGGAAAAACTAGCAAGGAAGCTGAAAGTTAAACTGGGTTTCCTTTTCAGAAGCAGATCCTGTCTAACTCTGAATGCTAGGAAACACCTTGTAACTATGACTTTCCTTCCCTCCATTGATTACTGTGACATTATTTACATGAACGCTCCTACAAGCACCCTGCAGATGTTGGATGTTGTCTATCATGGTGCACTAAGATTCATAACTGGCTGTGATTATCGTACCCACCACTGCTCCCTGTATTCACTGGTTAACTGGACATCATTAACTTCACGCAGACTCTCTCACTGGTACATTTTCATCTTTAAATTACTTCTTGGTCTGTTGCCTTCATACATCTCCTTCAACATGTCTCTGCACGAGTGCAGCTACAGCGTGCGCTCTCAGGACATTATTACCTGCAGTGTTCCCTCAGTGAAGACTGAACAAAAAGGTCTCCTACTCCGCTCCTGTAAAACCTTGCAAAAAGATCTGAAGCTCTCGACCTTGACTTCGCCAAATGGCTTCAAACATCTGTTAAGTTCTTGGCAAAAACCAACGCAGACATGTTCCTGTTTTTAGTTTTCTACACCGCCTTATAATCTAGCTGTTTTTGTTTCATTTTTTTTAAATGGCATTTTCTTTCACTTGTTATTCTCAATGTGTATGCTTTCTTTGTGATCGTCTGTTGTTGTCATTGTTGTCCACTGTTGTCATGACTCTTTGTTAGAATCAGGTCTCTCTTGTAAATGAGTCCCCGAGGCTCGGTGGGATTAACCTGTCTAAATAAAGGTTGAATGAAAATTGTAGATTCAACCACTTGCTTCTCTCCTGCAGCCAGCCCTCATTTTCTATTAAATATATATTTTTAGAGGAATCAAAAATCCTGTTACAAACATATTCAGCATACATATCCCACAATGCACTTTCAGATGACCCCCCACCTCTAAATACATTTCTTACCTGATATCTCCACTACGTCTTGTCTCTTCAGAACTGGAACTGCCACATGGCGTCAGCCCTCTACCAGCTGCAGAGCAGGATCCACTCCTCCTTCCTGACAGTTCGTCTCCCCACCTTCAGTTACAACCACACCTTCTGCGCCCACCTGGGCCAGAGACCTTCTCCTGAAGATGAACACGAGGAGCGCTACCTGCTGGACTCCATCAACTGGCCGGGGCCCCCGCCTCGCTCTGCGCCGCTCAGTCTGCGCCAGACAAGCGACCCCGTCCACAGCCTGTTCACCATCCTCCCCAGTAATGGGAGGCGAGGGTGGCACCTGGGGGACCAGCTGGAGGCCCTCGTTCAAATCCACGACTTTCAGGGCCGTCCGAAGCGCTACGGCGGAGACTTCATCTTAGCCCGGCTGCACTCTCCGGAGCTTGGAGCGGGTGTAGCTGGGACGGTGGTGGACCACAGGAACGGGATCTACTCGGCGTTGTTCCCACTGCTCTGGGTGGGACCCGCACGGGTGGAGGTAACGCTGGTCCACTCCAGCGAGGCTGTCGCCGTGCTGAAACGGCTGCGGGAGGAAAGACCCGATCGGGTGTTTTTTAAGAGCCTGTTCCGCCTGGGCTTCCTTTCAGAAACCACAGAGTGCAACATGTGTCTACCCTCGGACCAGCAGCCTCTGTGCAACTACACAGACCTGTACACCGGAGAGCCGTGGTACTGCTACAAGCCCAAGATGCTGAGCTGCGACAACAGAATTAATCACGCCAAAGGAGGCTATTTAAAGCACCTCCTCACCAACAAGGAGGCGCTGCTCTTCCAGAGGTCTGTAATCTGTAATGAAAGGCAGGCATAGCGCGTTTGTCTGTCTGTTAGCAAAATATCTCACGAACCACTGAACTGAATGTAATTAAACGTTCTAGACATAATCACTGGATAAACATCTGTAAATGACTCATCTTTGGAGCCAACCCAAATTAAGATGGCCGCCACATCCAAGTGACTTTAGGAAACACAAAAATGGCTCTAATTCAGACAGTATTATAGTTACTGAGCTAAGATTTGGTGTGTTAGTAGCTAAAAGTAATCCCCAACATATACTCTAAGCATTAACAGATCATTCAAGATAAACAGGCAATGTATGTCCCTTTAATTAATGTTAGTTTAATTTATACAGAGAAACGGTGCTCATAGTTGATACTGGTCATTCATCTGCGCGAAAATCATCTTTTTTTAACAGTAAATCTATTACAGATGAGGATGAGTCATTTTATCCAAATGGTTTTACTTTTACAATCGGACCAATATTACAATTAAGATTAAAACAGATTTTTAAATCAAAGGTTTGCATCATTATTAGAGTATGTGTGTTTGGATGAACTCTGACTGAGATACTACAGCCTCCAGCTGTTTCAGTAAACTGTTTAATATTTCATTCCGATTTATTTTTTTAATTCATTTATGGGAGCAGTAATTAAAAATAAATTGTCTTAAATGTTTTTCATTTGTTTTGTCCCCATCTCAGCGGCGTTAACATCAAAGTGGACGTGCACGCCTCAGGAACTGACAGAATCAACGTGCTGCCACAGGAGGGTACAGTTTATCCTCAGAGGAACATTTCTGCTGCGTCATCATAGTTAGGCCTGTCGTGATAAACAATAAATCAATTAATCGCACGATGAATGAAAATTATCGACCTCGGTTTAATTTATCAGCTTTATCGTTTCTTCGTGTCTCTCTCTTTCTATTGAAGACACTGGATGACAAAAAGCTCAACTCCAGTGTTCTTCACTGACCCCTCCCTTTCTCTTTAAAATCTGTTTTAACCGTCCGAAATCGCGTTTTTGGATCGTTAAAAGCAGCTAAGCTATGAGCTAAGCTAACAGGCCGACCTCGGGGAAAAAAAACCTCCGTCTTGTTGAAGCTCCAAAATTCACGTTTGAAACCCGTGCCTTTGTCTAAAAGTTGTTTTTCTCTGCAAAAAGAAGCTGAGAACTTGTTTACTGATTTTTTTTTTATTAAAAGCGTTGTGTGACAAATCTTATGCTAAAGAGTTCAAACCACACCGAGAGTCCGCCATTTTGAGAACTGAACAAACAGCCCATGTCACGTCATGGGGCCTCCCTCCCATTTTTCTTAAAGAGACATGCTGCTCGCTCCCTCACTATCCATCCTTCGGTTCAAACTGTCTTATACTGCCATCCGGTGGTCAGAAAAAAGCACTACACACGAATCAAATTAAACGTCTTCTTAAATTTGACAATAATTATTAATTATTGTCAAATTTCAAACAATATTATCGTTTATCGCAATAATTTCTGATACAATTAATCGCTCAGCAACTTTTGTTATCGTGACAGGCCTAGTCATAGTTTGATGATTTAATTCACTCTGTTTCAGGGAAGGCGGACGGGGGGAGCGTCACTTTGACACCAGGCCATTTTCAGTTTGCCCCTTCTGGGTTTTACTACGAAGACTCGTGGCGGCCGTTAGGCGGTGTTCTGATGCGGCACTTCAACGAGTCGTTTGCCATCGCTCAGTGTTTGAGGAACAAGGTGATCAACATGTACGGAGACTCGACTGTCCGTCAGTGGTTTGAGTACCTGATCGCTGCTGTACCAGGTGAGCACTTTGTTTTTATTCTTGATTTGTTCCTCCTCGGTGTGACTTCAGTTGGTTTCATCTTATCCAGAGCTGAAAGAGTTAAATCTACACAGCCCTAAAAACGTCGGGCCCTTCATGGCGGTGGACATCGCTCATAACGTGATCGTAAGGTACCGCTGCCACGGTCCTCCCATCCGCTTCTCCACCGTCTTGTCCAGCGAGCTGCGCTACGTCTCCAACGAGCTGGACGGCCTCTCCGGGGGCCGCAACACCGTGGTGGTCCTCAGCGTCTGGGCGCACTTCAGCACCTTTCCCGTGGAGGTGTACATCAGACGGCTTCGCCACATTCGCCGATCGGTGGTGAGACTTCTGGCCCGCGCTCCGGGGACGCTCGTGGTGATCCGATCGGCCAACCTGCAAGCTCTGGATCAGGAGGTGAGCCTGTACAACAGCGACTGGTTCTCCCTGCAGCTGGACACCGTGCTGAAGGCCATGTTCAAAGGCCTGAACGTTCTGATGGTGGACGCCTGGGAAATGAGCTCGGCTCACCACCTCCCCCACGCCCTCCACCCGCCTCCGTCCATCGTCAGGAACATGATCGACCTGGTTTTGTCTTACATTTGTCCGGAGAAGAAGAAGCTGTAACGTAACCACTGTCTGCAGCTGGAAAGATGCGTTTGGATAAATCAGACGTCGTCGTGTGACACCGTCTCCAACAACTGTTCCCAACGCCGTCCCCTCTGAGAGATCTGCCAAACTTTCAGTGAACTTTATCTCCACTTTCATTTGATTCTGGGAATGCCAAAGATTTTGGCGCAGCAATAGTTGTTGCTCGTGTGTTGTTGGTACCAAAGTGAGTCTTTGTGTGTCTCCAGATGTTACATGCTTCAGCCTCTTTTGACTTTGAGGATGTTTTTGTTTGTTTGTCCATTTGTTCCCATCATAAACACAATGTCGGGAAGATTTTGAGGGAAACCCTAAAAGTCAGTCGAGCTCATGGATAATAATGTTTTAGCTCACAGGTAAACATTCACGTGGCCTCACAAACACGATTCTAATCATTATTTTAGAATTTTAAACTTAGTTATCACAAAAATTCACACAAAACGGTAGAAAATATAGACTTTGAATATTCAGTTTAATACTTAAAAGATTTTTAAAAGCATATATGTCATATCACTGATTGGACTGACGCAGTTTGTTCAAGTTCAAGAGTCTTATTACACCTGAGGGGCAATTAGTTTCACAGTCAGTAGGCACACAAGGTATCCATACCAGACATTAGAATAACAAATCACTGTTCGTTGAGAAGCCTGATCGCTACAGGGATGGATGAGGTTTCAGTTTGTTCGTTCTACATCTGGGCAGCAGATAACTGCGTTCAGACAGAAGCAACTTGAACTCACCATGGAGTGGATGATCAGGATCTGCCAGAATCAGCCTGGCCTCGTTCACTGACCTCACCTTGTGTAGGTCAGAGTTGCATTCCGGGCCCAAAAAATCACAGTCATCATTTCCGAACCCCACCCAGCCCGACGAATTAACAGTAATTACAGGTCTGAACCCCCCCCCCCCCCCCCGACATTTTTAATTAGTTAACGGTCGGGGACGCGTGGCTGAATACAACGTGCATAAGATCGGAGCTGAGGGGTGTTTGTCCTTTCATGGCCGTAAAAGAACATTTAAACCTTGTTTCTGCCTGCATTCTGATTTATTCAGACACGGAGCCTGCTCTGACACGTCTGCTTTGGGATCTCACCTGCTTGGGTCATCGGCCGCGTGCGCCCGCTGAGTGCAGCGGCTGAATGAACGTTCATTTGGGCTGATGGATCGCTTCCTGGCAGTATAGTCCCATCTGAAGCTTAGCTCAACTTTTTACCTTTTCAAGGTCGGTCAGCTCGCGGTGAAATGGCCACGTGCGGCTGGTGAATGTATGGCATGCCATGTTATCTTATAATTGGATCGCGGCTGATCCTGACCCAATTAAAAGCCCAACACTGACCCGGCCCGCCCATCCAGCACATTATCATGGCCTGGCCCGCCCTGAATTTGGATCAGGTGGGGCCGGGCTTGGGTTAGAAATAACAGCTCGAGCGTAGGTCAGTGAGGTTCTGTTTGGTGGCTCGAGCTCATGAAAGAAGCTGTTCTTTAGCTATGTTTAGCTGTTTTGTATCTTTTTTACCAGTGGGCAGCAGGTTGAGCAGCTTCTCTTCTCACCTGTTCCTGCAGAGAACCCTCAAGGAACACACGCCGCTGAGCCTTCCTCACCAGTTAATTGCAGCTTTGGTCAGAAACAGTTTTATAAGACAAACATCTGATCACAAAGAGCAGAGGATGAAATGTCATTTAAACCTTTTTTTACATGTGCATATAAAATGTGGTTCTTGTTTTTTGGTGAAGCTTGAAGACACTGTTGTTACTGCTTCTAAGGTTTATAGAGCCCACTAACTGCTCAACGATTACAAATTCAATTGGCAAAAAGTTTTATTTTATTACAAAAAAACTAATAACCATCCCTTGCAACAGCCAACCGTTCAGTACAAACACAAACCTCCTGACCCTTGATTGGAGTTCTTGTTCAGAGGGAAGCAGAGTCCACACAGAGATGAACTTTAGATCACATTCGTTTTGAATCATCTCATATGAACGATCCGTGCCTTACACAATCATTAATCAGATTATTTATTGTTAGAGCCGTAGCTGTTCGTTTAGCTCATCGTTTTAGGGTTAAATAATTAACAGGAGAGCTTAAAATGTGCACAACGTAACCTAAAGCACAGGATGTGCAACTTTTACCAGATGCCTAGTTAAGAACATATTTAAAGACTCGGCTCAGTTTAACTCTGCAGATTTATCAGATCAGAAATTATACCTAAATGATGTGAAATCTTTGCTTCATCTGGGTCTTCAGCTTCTGGTAATTCAAGTGAAGATGATAAATACAGGTCCTTCTCAAAAAAATTAGCATATAGTGATAAAGGTCATTATTTTCCATAATGTAATGATAAAAATGAAACTTTCATATATTTCAGATTCATTGCACACCAACTGAAATATTTCAGGTCTTTAATTGTTTTAATACTGATGATTATGGCATACAGCTCATGAAAACCCAAAATGCCTGTCCCAAAAAATTAGCATATTTCATCCAACCAATGGAAGACAAGTGTTTTTAATACAAAAAACGCCAACCTTCAAATAATCATGTTCAGTTATGCACTCAATACTTGGTCGGGAATCCTTTTGCATGAATGACTGCTTCAATGCGGCGTGGCATGGAGGCAATCAGCCTGTGGCACTGCTGAGGTGTTATGGAGGCCCAGGATGCTTCGATAGCGGCCTTAAGCTCATCCAGAGTGTTGGGTCTTGCGTCTCTCAACTTTCTCTTCACAATATCCCACAGGTTCTCTATGGGGTTCAGGTCAGGAGAGTTGGCAGGCCAATTGAGCACAGTAATACCATGGTCAGTAAACCATTTACCAGTGGTTTTGGCACTGTGAGTAGGTGCCAGGTCATGCTGAAAAATGAAATCTTCATCTCCATAAAGCTTTTCAGCAGATGGAAGCATGAAGTGCTCCAAAATCTCCTGATAGATAGCTGCATTGACCCTGCCCTTGATAAAACACAGTGGACCAACACCAGCAGCTGACATGGCACCCCAGACCATCACTGACTGTGGGTGCTTCACACTGGACTTCTGGTATTTTGGCATCTCCTTCTCCCCAGTCTTCCTCCAGACTCTGGCACCTTGATTTCCGACTGACATGCAAAATTTGCTTTCATCTGAAAAAAGTACTTTGGACCAATGAGCAACAGTCCAGTGCTGCTTCTCTGTAGCCCAGGTCAGGCGCTTCTGCCGCTGTTTCTGGTTCAAAAGTGGCTTGACCTGGGGAATGCGGCACATGTAGCCCATTTCCTGCACACGCCTGTGCACGGTGGCTCTGGATGTTTCTACTCCAGACTCAGTCCACTGCTTCCGCAGGTCCCACAAGGTCTGGAATCGGCCCTTCTCCACAATCCTCCTCAGGGTCCGGTCACTTCTTCTCGTTGTGCAGCGTTTTCTGCCACACTTTTCCCTTCCCACAGACTTCCCACTGAGGTGCCTTGATACAGCACTCTGGGAACAGCCTATTCATTCAGCAATTTCTTTCTGTGTCTTACCCTCTTGCTTGAGGGTGTCAATGATGGCCTTCTGGACAGCAGTCAGGTCGGCAGTCTTACCCATGATTGTGGTTTTGAGTAATGAACAAGGCTGGGAGTTTTTAAAAGCCTCAGGAATCTTTTGCAGGTGTTTAGAGTTACGTTGTTGATTCAGATGGTTAGGTTAATAGCTTGTTTAGAGAACCTTTTCATGATATGCTAATTTTTTGGGACAGGCATTTTGGGTTTTCATGAGCTGTATGTCATAATCATCAGTATTAAAACAATTAAAGACCTGAAATATTTCAGTTGGTGTGCAATGAATCTGAAAAATATCAAAGTTTCATTTTTATCATTACATTATGGAAAATAATGACCTTTATCACAATATGCTAATTTTTTGAGAAGGACCTGTAATTTAAGTTTTATGACTTTCACTGTCTTGGAAGCAACGTGATAAAATAATGTAAATTAAAAGATCATTGTAGAGGAACTTCTTTAAAGATGGGTGTGAAGACGTCAGAACGATCAGGTCTGTGTTACACAGAGAAAATGTGCCTATTTTTGTCCAATCATGTTCCAAAATAAACTCAACTGTGCTTTTATCATTCTGCCAACATTTGTGCATTTCTGACTTTAAAGAGCAGTTTTGTTATCAGAAGCCATAATTTAACGTGAGGTCTGTGGAGGCAGTGACTGCAAGTCTGAGCTGGTCGATGTGCATGCATGGTGTTTAACCTGTACTGTTGGAGGAAATAAAATAATCTAATTTACGATGTTTCAGGCTGGAACACTCCTTTTTCATAAGCCGCGCTGCTGCAACTTGTTTCATTATCTCTTCTTTCAAAACATCTTTCTAAAACATAAAGTTCAGTTAAATAAATAACCCCTTCATTGTCGTAAGAATTCTTTTTTGTTATCACAGCAAAGTTTTAAATAAATATTACATTTTTAAATAAAAGTACTGAGTCATAAACCAAATTGGACTTTGAGACTTCCTGTAAGACAGTGTGCAGGGAGACAATAATCCACGAATAAAGCTGAAACCAACCAGCAGGGGGCAGCAAAGCTCAGCAATCGTTCTACTGTTTGAACAGTTGCTTTAAAAAATATATAGAAAGGACAAAACTTTACTGTTTAGCTTTAGTAAGATAACTTTTTGAAGCTGAAAAATTGTCAAAATAAACTGCCACACATCTTGATATGACTTTTATTTAAAAATGTTCATGTTAACTTTGAAAACTTCAAGCATCCGTTTCAGTACTTCAGTTCTTCCACAGCATACATTTTTTGTTTTTCTTGGAGTACAATGTTCAGGTTATAAATGACTTTGGCCAAAACACAGCAAATATTCGAACAAAACTAAAGGCGACACACGCACTCGTGTACAAAAACTTATGAAGGTGACACTTAGAAACCTCTGACAATGCCTTCAGTCGGGACGCAAAAACAAGCATCCATTACAAATATCTGATCTTCACAGCAAAGCAGAGTTTTAAACGGAAACAAGTCAATTCTGTGAGCTTCAATACAAAACATCAACAGGAGCGTATAATATGAAAACCCAACGGGGACGGGGCGGATATGTCAAAGTTTAACTTGGAGCAGCGTCGTCTGTAGATCGAACAGAAAAGAAGCACAGAGCTTTTTATTTTACATTTTAAACAATAATTTGAGACCTCTGTGTCCGTGTTTCAACGTGAGGAAGGAGTGTGTGATACTGTAAGTGTTGAATACATCAACAACAACAAAACGATGGCAGGAGTGTAATTTTACTTACAGTTTCAGAAAACTTACAAAATAGAGCACAAACCGTGTAAATGACAAAACACTCAGCAGAAACAGAACAGATTAACGGTTTTAAATGTGTTTTTTTTTAAGAAGGACCATCTTTTTATGGCGTGCATAAATGAAAATCCTCTGACAAGAGGAAGTGAGCCTGTGTGTGACGGCGTGCTGAGTTTAGACTGATCACACGTCCTGGACGTTCATGGCTGCCTCAGGCCAGCTGTACGTGTCCAGAGTGAAGGAGTCGTAATCCGGACTGTAGATGTGAGACAGAACAAAGGCCTCCTTGTCTTTGGGTTCAGGATACACTGAAGCCATGTTGTTTGTGTAGGCGTAGTTGACAATCTGTCAGAGGAGGAAACCAGAGAGATGTGGTGATGAAACAGGTAAGTAAGCACTTGTCCTGCAGCAGCTGTGATTGTTCACTGATAACATCAATGTTAGTTTGATCCTCTGCCTCTTCTGATTGACGCTCTGATATTTAGGATGTTACTTCACTTTGTCAATTAAAAAAAACATCTTTTCTTAATACCATTTATATCCTGTTTGTGTAAAAACATAATTCGATGTCCATTGACTGTACTGACCAGTCAGAGAATACTACCTTTACTTACTGGGTGAAAAAAATTACTGTAATTTCCAGACTATAAGCCACTACTTTTGTCACAGGCTTTGAACACAGCGGTTTATACAATCCTGCAGCTAATTCATGGATTCTTTTTTTTTTTTGACGGGCTAACGAGCTTCATGCAGCCAAAACATTTAGCCTGGTTACACCCAGGCGCTCACAGGAGGACGATGAAGCTAGCAATCAATGACTTCATGGTAGGCTACTGTATTTATTCAATTTAATTTTTTTCTAACTAGCTGTGTTACAGGCACTGTTCAGAAAAAAAAATAATTACTTTACGCATTTGTGTATGTTACTGGTACATATTGTAGCATTCTGCTGTGGTTGACATCAGTCACATGGCCTCAGGGAGGGATTATGGGTAGAATTTATGTTCATTGTTAATAATTTCGGTTAGCTCTTTAGCTTTGTTCTTTTAGTGATTAGTCTGTTCTTAGCCTAGTTTATGTTTAATAGAGGAACCATGAGTGAGGGAGGTAGTTGTCATGAAGACCTGTGAGGTTCACTCTTTCTGTGTGTGTTGAACATATAAAACACCATGATTGGTTGATTCTTGATCCACAACAAGAGCTGCACATCTCTCTCAGTAGCTGTTTGCTGTCATCCATCCATCCATCCATCATCTTTACCCGCTTCTTCCTTTTCGGGTCACTGGTGCCCATATCCAGCGTCACTGTGCGAGAGACAGGGGCCCTGGACATGTCTCCAGTCCATCACAGGGACACAGAGACAACAACTCTCTCATTCACACCTAGAGACAATTTAGAGTCACCAATCAGCCGAACATGCATGTTTTTGGTCTGTGGGAGGAAACTGGAGTACCTGGAAAAAAATCCACACATGCACTGAGAAAAGATGCAAACTCCACCATGAAAGGTCCCGGGCTGGGATTTGAACCGGCGACCTTCTTGCTGAGAGGTGGCAGCTCTACCAACTGTGCAACCAGCTTTCACGCTATAGTATTTAATTAAAAGATTTTAAAAACCTTCTGTGTAAATATCTCATGTTACAACGTGGACACCTGTGGCTTATAAAGGTGCAGCCTAGATATGTACAAATTTAATTTAGTTTTTAATTTAGTGGGCGCGGCTTATATTCAGGTGCGATCAATAGTCCAGAAACTATGGTAGACACTGACCATGTTTTGCCCGTCATTGTGCATCTTTCTGATGAGACTCAACACTGTTCAATAAAGCACAGATGTAAAATTTAAAACTTCACAAGCAGCTCACCACAGGCCGCTCTGCAATGCATACTAAATTACTTTATCTAGTTATTTTATTTTGAAACCACAGTTACATTTATAAGATGTTTATTCTGATGACTCCAAACCATCATCAGGTTGGTAATTTTGTTTTTACAGGCAGCATCTCTATTATTTTTCCTCAAAGGTAGACTTCAGCAAAACCATTTGGAGCTGAAATTAGGGATTATAGTGATTATTTTACTCTGAAGTGCCAGTGAGCTGGGAAGAAGCAAAATAAATTATTTCAGATTTTTTTTTAATTTGACCTCAATAAGGCTCCAGCTGAAAAACCCCTTTCAGCTCAGGATGGAACTCTCAGAAATTATAATCCAATAAAATAAGTTTTATTAAAGTCTGTGCAAACAATCAGCATTCTTAGGCAGCAGCTTAATTTAGTGAGATTATCAGCGCTACAGTCCACTTCTCATTTAATCGTACAACGATTGAGATTGCGTAACAGACTGTCAGAGCGACGGGTTGACATGGATTAAAGATCACCTACCTTCACAGCAATTTTAAAAGACACCTCCCTGATGGTGTTGAGGGGAGGGTAAAGTCTTCCCTCAGCCAGGTTCTCCTCTGTTACCATGTTAGCTATGGCCTGATAGAAACAGAGTAAAATACACATGTAGGAGAGGTGAAGCCATATGAATCATGTGGCATAATATTTTTCCAATCACAGTATAAAATCTGTATGTCCAGCTCTTAATGAACACAGTAAGTGAGGAACCTTGTACCTCTGCAGTGGTGAGGAAGATGTCATCAGATATGTGGCGCACTCCGCATGCGATAATACCCAAAGCCACTCCAGGGAATACATAAGCGTTGTTTCCCTGCCCGGGAAAGAAGGTGCGTCCGTCGGACAGTGACACCTTCTCGAACGGACTCCCGCTGGCAAAGATGCCTCGGCCCTGATTAAAGAGACGGAACAAAAAAAGAGATTTGTATAACCCTAAATACAAAAGGAGGAGGACAAAATAAATATTCTAATAATATTTTATGTTGCACCGATACAAAACCACATTCATGACTTTGATTAAAATTGTTCACAAGATCTTTCTGTTGAACTTTTGAAGTCAGGCTAGTAAAACATGAGCGCTGAATTTGTGATCAGCTGGAAGAGGTACAGCAGAAAGCTTTTCAAAACCAGTTCTGTTCAGTAGCATCAGCATTGTTACAAAATAACACAGAAATCATGTGTACGACAGTAAGTGTTATCTCTGCTTTTAATAATTAAGGAAGGTTGTAAATGTAAACTGAGGATGAACTTTACCTCTGTGAGGTTGTAGCACTGCTCTGCCGTGCACTCAGCTTTGCTGGTAGGATTGCTCAAAGCAAAAATGATCGGCCTCTGATTGAAAGACGCCATGTCTTTGATAATCTTCTCCGTAAATGCCCCCCCGATAGCAGCCACGCCTTTAAGACAAACTCCAGTCAGTTTCTCACATCAAAGACTCTAAGGAAACCAGTGAATGAATTAAATTACTGCAGAATAGGGCTGGGCGATAAGGACCTAAATTGATATCTCGATATTTCCAAGATAAATCGCGATATACAATATATATCTCAATATTTTTCTTTCCATAAATAACAAAAATATATTTCTGAATCAAAGCCTTGTCCCAGTTGTCACAGGCACATTTATTAACAACAGCTGTAACTACAAAATAAATGTCTAAAAAATAAACTATTTACATATATTAAAGTTTGTTTTTTTAGACATGTATTTACATATACAAGTACAAGTTTCAAGACATAACGTCCATAGAAAAATCAAAGTAAATATGTTCTTGTTTTTAGTATGTCACCCTGTTTTACAGCACCCTGATTTATTAATAAATCTGAAGTCTGGTTCTAATGAAGTATATTCATTCAACCTTTAATAACCTTTATTAACAAAGCTCTGACTCTGAAAGTGCAGAGCTCAGTTGGAGGTTTGTTTTTTTTTTCTCTCTGGACATGGACGAAGCCTTGTTGTTCAAGCTTGTTTGTGCTTTATTGCTGTGTCTAAATACCAGAAGAAACACAGCAAATAAATCATCCTAAACTGTTTATTTGTCTCCATGTTTTTTAATGAGAAGACAACTTCATATCTTGCCACTGTAAATCAGTTCACTTCCTGGAGAACACCAAACCTCTGCTTTGTAGCACCTATCCAGTCGTTTTAACACCTATGAGGAATGTAGAGTATAAGGCCCTATTTACACGGACACGATGGGGGGAAAACGTAGGTTTTTTGTATGTTAATTAGAGGAAAAGATCCACGTTGACATGGACAGATTTTGGGTTTACATGCATCCGGAGGATCTGAATTTATATGGAGCCGTCAGCTGCCTTGTGTGAAAAACAATATTCTCCATGGTCTTCTGTCTCATCTTCTGCTCATGCTGAGTCCATTTTTGAAAAATGACAAAATGTAACTCCTAAAACTGCTAAAACTTGATGCCACTTCATTTTTGTTTTTATTTACAGAAGAAGAAGTGTCTTCAAAGATTTTTGTGTCGTTTCTTTCAGTAGTTCTTGGTGCAGCGAGCGGGGGAACAGGTTAGTTCAACAGGTTGACTCGACTGCACAGTGCAGTGCGAATGCAAACGCACCAGCTCAAATGTAAACAAAATGTTGTTAATATTGGTCCTCAACTGAACCGAGTCTACCGGACTATCAGGTGTGAAAACAACAACCTATATCATTTTGTATCAGTATAGTCTCATTTTATATCGTGAATTAAATTATATTGATATTTTAAAAATATCGATATATCGCCCAGCCCTACTGCAGAATAAGTAGTTTTTCTTTAGCTTTGCAGCTATAACACTTAATAGCACTCGAGAGCCATTTAATAAAGTTTCAAATGTGTTTTTTGTGCGTGATGCTGACTGAAACATTGTTTGTTTTTTTTATTTCACCTATAATGGCAGTGGGTTTGATGACGTGCACCACCTCCTCCAGAGTCTTCAGGTGTGGATGCTCATGAGCAAACTCAGCCTTCTCGTGGTTCAGATGGCTTCTTCCCTGTACACAATAAAAACTTTATTTTGTTATTCTAAACCTCCTTCATTAGAATGAACAGCGAACCAGACGCTGTACCTTTACAATGAGGCCTTTTGAATCGACCATCCAAATCCTCTTGGCAGCCTCTTCTCTGCTCACTCCCTCTTTGGCCATGGCCATCATGAGTAGATGGGCAATACCCAGAGCTGCCTGGTGGGAGAACAAACTAAATCCATCTGCATCAAATGTTTCAAGTTTCTTCGGACTGCAAATTCATCATCAAAGCCGAGGAACCGCTTATCTCCGCTCACCTCGCCTGCTCCCTGGAAAACAAACGTGTGGTCCAACAGTTTGTTTTTGGTGATCTTCAAAGCTGCAAAGATTCCTGCAACAGCTACAGAAGCTGTGCCTGTATAAAAAAATAAAAAGTTTCTCTGAGAGGAGAGTTTAGTTTACAGTGAACAATGTCCACTTGTCACATCAGATATTTGACCAAAGAGTTTTTTAATTATTTAAGGGTCATTTTTCAAAAATAGACACATCTCTGGTCATGAAAGACTAGATCTCATCCATGGAGGTAACTGTGCTCATTAATGATCACAAGATAAAAAGCTTCAACATTTAGGACAGGTAGTGAGACAGTTGCTACAGACTAACAAAAGATCTGCTGAAGCACGGATCAGTGCAGCGCTGGTGTGACTGGATAAACTAACAGATACTACAATTAACCCAGAGAAGTTGTTTTAGTTTGAACTTTATGGTGTTAAAAATATAAAGATAGTAAAATAAAAAAAAGGACAAAAACGCACATCCTGGGGTATCTATAAATGTGTTTCTTACTGACAGCAACTAATACAAAAGAACAAAAAATCTTAAATTGATTCAGTTTATGTCTCCAAGTCATGAATACTAATGAAAGTTCTCATCTGTAAAGTCCTGCTCCTAAGCCTGAACTTTGACCCCTTGAGGTCCCTGAATCTTCCAAACGTTACAATTACTGATGAGTTTCAGTAACCATCAGGACCAGGAGACTTAACTCTAAATTTAAGGAGACAACCTTCTGGTTCCAAACTAACCTGCTGTCAATGTGCACTAGATGATCAGACCGAACCTGAGTAACTGGCTACTCTTGAAAAAAAGATGCAAATACAAATGAGCTAGAAAAATGTCATTGTCAATATGCAAAGTCCAAATTTTTAACCACACCAGAAAGGACAAGGCACGAATATGTTGTAAAGAGTTTTCCTTAAAATAAGCTGCTTAAATCTCAGAGCATGTAGTGATAGAAACAGTCATTTTACTGTATGATGCAGGTCTTTATAATGAATTATTTCAGTTACTTTCCTTAATGCAACATTGAACTATAAAAACATTAACACTGTACCTTGGATATCGTCGTTAAAGGTGCAGTATCGATTCCTGTACTTGTTAAGGATACGAAAGGCATTGCTGTTGGCAAAATCTTCAAACTGTATCAAGCAGTTCATCCCGTATCTGCAGAGAAACAGAATCATTGCACAACAAAATCACAACATTTCATTAGTTTGGGTTTGTTTTCACTCACTTGTCCGTCACCGCCTGCATAAACTCATCAATGAGCTCATCGTACTCCTTCCCTCTGATTCTCTTGTGCTTCAGTCCGATGTACAGTGGGTCGTCAAGCAGCGCCTGGAATAGTTAAACATGTCTTTAAATCATCGAGCACCTACTTGATTCATTCTCTAATCTCATCTGAAGTTAACTCTGAAGTTTTTGCCTTCCTGCTGCTCTGAGGTCAGGCTCACCTGGTTGTCGGTGCCGACGTCCAGCAGAACTGGGAGACACTGCTGTGGGGGAACCCCGCCGCAGGCTGTGTAGAGAGCCAGCTTCCCCACAGGAATTCCCATCCCATAGCTGCCCAGGTCACCCAGTCCAAGGATTCGCTCCCCATCTGTCACCACGATGGCCTGGAAGGTTCAAACGCATTAGCAATAGGTCCAAAGTGTTAACTCACGAGGAGCTGGGTGCTGCGTGGACCTTGATATCTTCTTCAGGCCAGGAGTTGAGCATGGTGGCGATGTGTCCTCGGTCATGAATGGTGATGAAGAGTCCTCTGAAAACATGCAGAGGAAAGCATAAATTCTCCATTACACAAACTATTCTGAAGGATTAATAAAAAAATAATTTGTCAAAATGTTTCTAAAAAATACAATACAAGAATTAAGGTGTACTATATCACCTTTAATCAACAGCAGCTAAATATCCAATTATGGCAAATTTGTCCAGTGGTTCACAACCCTGGTCCTCGAGGAATACTACCCTGCATGGTTTAGATGTTTCCCCACTCCAGCACACCTGATTCAGGGATTTAGTTACTTCAAGTTCTGCAGAAGCCTTATTATTCACCCATTCATTCAAATCAGCTGTGTCAAAGTAGGGAAACAATGTGCAGGATGGTGTTCCTCAAGGACCATGGTTGGGAACCACTGAATTTGGTCGTTTTCACACCTGATAGTCCGGTAGACTCGGTTCGACTGGGGACAAAATTTGGAACATTTGTTTACATTTTCAGCTGGTGTGGTTTGCATTCACTGAGTGCAACTTACTTCTGGAAATAAAAACAAAAATGGAGTGGCGTCAAATTTGAGCAGTTTTAGTTTTTCGGTTTTGTCATTTTTCAACAAAGGACTCAACATGAGCGCAAGATGAGGCAGAAGACCATGGAGAATGTTGTTTTTCACACAAGGTGGCTGACGGCTCCATATGAGGTAAGAGAAATGCGCGTTTGTTTTGGTTGTATTTACACAGAATGCCCTGCGCTGTAGTCCACTTCCTGCTTTTGAAGCAGTCTCCGGTCTGCTTGCATTCACACTGCATTCGAACATTTGTTTACAAAAACAGAGTTCACTTCAACCGAACCGAGACCTAGGTTTTTAGGCAAACAAGAGTTTGCGTTTTTGGTCCGCATGAGAATTCGATTGTGCATTCACACCTCCCCAAACGAACCGAACTTTCTAGGCAAACAGACTAGAGTTCAATTAAAGCGGACTAAACAGGGTTGGTGTGAATGCACCCCAAGTCTGATGATATTGTAACCTCTATAAATAAGGTGCAGTTCTCAGCTTGCTCAACCCTCAAAATTTCTGATGCTTGTAGCTGATGTGAACACATCGTATAAATTTTTAAATGTACAATAAACATTAATCTCACCGCGGTCTCCTGAAGGCGAGCCCATACTGCTGACAGGCCAGACCAACAGTGGGAGTGTAGACAATGGGCATGAACTGCTCGATGTCAGAGGTCAGCACCCGGTAGAACAGCTTCTCATTCCTGTCCTGCAGCGTCATCAGCAGGATGTACCTGAGACAAAGGGAAGCAACCAATCAAAAGTTATTTTGTTCAGAAATGTACAAAAGCATTCGTCTTTTAATTAACTGTGAATGTGCTGGTAGGGATGAAACGTGTACGCATCACTCTAGTGATAATGCACGTGTATCAAGTTTCATAAAATTATCTAGAGCAGAGCAGAAGTTATGGACCGGACAAGTTTACAAATGTAACGCCCTGCCTTTAATGGGCGTATGAAAATATTTTTATAGCAGTTGGTGCCTGATCTATAATGTTAGGAAATTTTTGGACACAGGTTATGAATGCTTTTAACTACTATGGCTGAGAATGTTAACTCTGCCCATGAACCATATGTTTGGGTTAGTAGAAAGATGAATGAGGAGCTGAGTGAGGCTGCTACGTGCAGCTGTTGCTTCAAGGACGCCTCAGAGTCTGTGAGCTCGGCTGAACTGATAAGAGTATAAAAACAAGATACACACACTGCTCGTGGCAGATTCTTGTAACTGGTTTTCATGTGTACTTCCTAGATCTGTGTAACTTGTCCTGAAAATCTGTCCTTGCAAGTAAAAACCGATTAAAAATCTTCTCCTGTGGTCGAATGTGGCTTCTTTTGAGTAAGTAAGATAAAGTGAGAATAGTTTTCTCCAACATATAAATCTCTAAGTTGCCATCAAAATTGCATTACACAGCTGATTACATAAATTCTTATATTTAAGAGCTTGAAAAGTATAAAGGGGATGGTGTATGATGTGCAACTTAAAGTCAGCCCTTGAACATTGCTTTAAAAGCCTTCAACTCCATACTGAATAAACGTTGAATTAAATGAGAAAGACGAGCAGTGGGACATGCTGAGGAGGGTTTAACCCAGAAAGCGAGCCGGCCTGAACTGATTGAACATCTGCGATGTGATAATCTTGAAGATCACTTTGCGATGCTTTATTAGAAATGTCTAAGACTCACTTGTCCAGGGCGTTTGAGCGTGTTTCGTAGCTCTTAACGACCCGCAGCACTTGTACATCCTGGGAGAGGAAGCAGGGGGGCAGCAGGCCATGGATACCCAGCTGTAAGCGCTCCTCCAAAGTAAATGCCATGCCCTGCAGAGTGGAAGAGACATTGTTGTATAACACTGTGATGCCTGGGAGGAGTCGCAAAGAGCTAAAGCCCCTAAACTAAATAAAAAGGCAGAAAATACAGACAACAGTGACTCATGTGTTAGTCATCACACAAAGCGGGGAGTTATGACTCATACAAATAAAAAGGTCTTTTTGTAAGGGCTGCTTCTAATTAGGACACTTTTGCATGAGAAAATACAAACAGTGGAAACAATGGTTGGAAACTTGGGAGCAGCAAACAACAAGCGGAGGACAAATGATTTTGCAACACTGCTGGATCCTTCTAATTTAAAAAAAAATGTGGATAAAAATGAATAAAGATTGTGCAAGTAATGTTGAAAATATGTTTTTTACATGGCTATTTGATGTAAAAACTGGACTGCTGCAATAAAACTTGGTTTCCATCAGCATTTCTAACTGATGTGGTTTACATTCCTGGATTGTGTTGATAATCAGAACAGCCCTCCCAAAATTTAAAATGTGGGAAAGAGTGGAAAAAATGATTACTTAAACTGAGCTTTTATTCTGCACAGCTCTCTGGTTAGCATTACTGTTTTTGTTGTTGCAATGAAGGCGTCCCAAACACCATCTACCGGGGAGTGTGAGCTTTAATCTATTTATTCTGTCCAATGGAGTGGGTGCCTGAACCCACACCCCTGTCAGCTCCACTTCTCTTTCCTCATCTTGCTTTGTGGCTCTTGTTTCCTCTCAAGAAGAGTAAACTGGCTTTGTAGCTTCAATTTGTATTTGAATTTACTCATATCTTAGGGAATTTTTCATGCTAGCAGAATTTAATGTGAAATTAGATAGCAGGTTTTTACAACCGCATCATCTGAAGTGTAACACAAGCTGCATTGTTTCGAGGAGCATTTTGATGAAAGATGCTCCACGTCACAGCTGAGCGTTTCCTACCACATAAAAAAAAAGACCTACTGCAGCTGCACAACTCAAGGTTTCAAGAAATGGTTCACTGGAAGAAGACTGGATAACAAATCAGATCAGAACTACACAGGAAAAGAAAACTCCCAGAAAAAACTAAACCTAAAATAACCTCAGCTCACACATGCGGATGGAAAACTTTTCAGTGTCAGCAAGTGTATTTATACTGCTGTGAAAACAGTCCAAGTCAGAGATTAAGAATTAGTTCAAAGTTATAGCAAGCTGGTAAAAAACAAAACAAAAACAAAAAAAACAACTAAACTAAACATTAAAGTGACAAAACCCGACCTTGATTTTAGGAGCTCTAACCAGATTATAGACCTCAAACCAATCTCCCATTCGTCTAAAAACTTCTTGAGAAAATAGTTGCAAATCAGTTGCGTGAACATCTGGACAGAAATAATCCGAGACGGTTCAGTCAGGGTTTAGAGCTCATCATAGCACAGAAACAGCACTGGTGAAAGTTACTGATATCCTCATGGCCTCAGACCGTGAACTTACATCTATAATGGTTCTGTTAGACCTCAGTCCTGCATTTGATACAAATGATCAACAAATTATATTACGGTCAATGGACTGTACTTATACATCGCCTTTCTATCTCATCAAGATACTCAAAGATCTTTACAACACAATCTGTGCCTCATTCACTCATTCATACAGCACTCTACTAGATTTTTTACAAAGATTAATCAGTGCTTTATCACATTCATACACTGATGGGACACACATCGGAGGCAATGAGGGGTTCAGTGTCTTGCCCAGAGACACTTCAGCATGTGACTGCTGGTGGAATCGAACCCCCAACACTCCCATTGGAGGACGACTGCTTTAACCACTCATCCACAGCCCTCCAAGGTCTGAACATGATATTAGGAGCAGCTATAAAATGGTTCAAATCCTGTTTATCATATAGATAACAGTTTGTTCATGTTAATAATGAATCTTCCTCATACACCAGTTAGTCATGGAGCTCCTCAAGGTTCAGTGCTTGGACCAATGTTATTTACATTATATATATGATTCCACTATGTAAAGTTATTACACATCATGAGATAAATTTTCATTGATATGCTGACAGTACTCTTTACAATACTATACTTTACTCTGCTTTACTATACTCAATACTTTATCCATGAAATCTGATTACCCGTACCTATTACTTAGATTACAAGCTTGTCTTAAAAGATATGAGCAACTTTTAATTTTATGCTTTTAAACTCAAGTGATAGATTTGGGGATTTTGGGACCTGGTCATCTTAAATCCTATAATAAATCATAAATCCTATAGTTGAGCGTTGACGGGTTTCCTGAGGTATCCACTAGTTATGCTGCTATAAGCATAAACTGCTAGAGGACAAACTGACCACAGTCCCTCATTCTGCTGTTGTTTTTAATTATTTCTATTGTTAATAGGTTTTTCTTACCACATAAACCACACCATGACAAGCCATTCTGTGTTTGTCTCTTTTCTGTCCTCTATAACCCCAGCCAACTGAGGCAGAGAGCCGTTATCTTGAGCCTGGCTCTGCTGGAGGATTTTCCTGTTTAAAAGGGAGTTTTTCCTTTTCACTGTTGTCATTGTGCTTCTAAGGACGATGGACTGAACAAAGAGATTTGACACAATCTGCTTCCTTAGATGATTTTTACTAATTGGCATGTTATGTTGTTGTTGTTTTTCTTTTGGTTTCTCCCTTATGCAGGAATCACCACAGCTACCAAACTTGTATGAAATATTTGGCCAATGTTTTACAACAGATGACCTTCTTGATGCAACCTGGACTCGAACCTGCAACCTCAGGATTCCTGGACCACAGCTCTGACCACCGAGATACTGCAGCCTCAATAATTGGCACTTTATAATGTATATAAATGTTTTGTACAGTGCCCTGAGACGTTGTGAACTGGTACTATATAAGGCTGCAGTTAAAGTAATCTACAATTAATCTAATCTCTTTATCTACACCTTATCATTGTACGTGTGAGACTACAAAGGCTGTTAGTTTTATTACAGTAAAGAAAGGATGGACGTGTGCGGACTCTGACATTTGCTAATTTACTGGAATTAGTTTGATACGTTCGCAAAAGTAAGAGTGAACTGGAGCTGATTTTCAACAGTGAAAATGGGACTGTACCACATAGTGACTCATTAAAAACAGGAAATTGATCTGAAAGCATTTGAGCTGCTCACTTTTTAAACCATATTGTTCCAAACCAGGCCGTAAGCTAGTATACGTTAGCTTTTTTTAATCCAAGTGAGGCTCCTCTTCCTGACTGCACACATCTGACCTGTGAGTCAGGATGCAAGTGCTGACTGAGCATGTGCAGTTGAAGGAACTGAGACCGAAACACCCATCAACAAAAAGTCAACTCAGCTCAAGCTGCTGCAGCAGTTCTGTTCTTCTCAAGCTAACCGTTTGCAACAGATGGTTGAATATCTAATTTTTACGAAAGTAGTAGAGATTTCAACCCATATTATGTATTACAGTAGCAAAGACAAGAAAACAATAGCGACATCACTCTTATAAATGTCTAAAATCTGTAGCTTTTATGATGTTTTTCTTCTTTTTTGTCTGTTTATGTTAATCCATCATCACTATGCTGGATATAATACCTGTACACACAGTTGAGACAATGCAGTAAAAGTACAAGATCAGTTTTTATGGTTTAAATTACACTTTTCCCCCACAAGAACCATTTTAAACTCCTTTGAGATAAATGGATGTAATTAAACACTGATTCACATCATCTTTAGCGTGACATTTAACCCATTATAAACATGAAGGAGCCTGAGTAATACCCAACTGTGCATGAGCAGTCCTTGTAATCTCACTATAGCAAACACAACATAAACTGTATTAACATAAAGGTCTAATTAAACAACAATTTACTATTATGTTTTATGCATCATATTAAACGGTAATGAGACTCAGTTTCACTGTTATATCAACGTCACAAACATAGCTTCCTTAACGAAAACCCGCATTTTGGGTTAAGAAGACATTTGTTTATTTTCATGACAAAATTGTAATTTATTAAATGTGCTAATAAAGCAAATATTGTCTCATCATTTTTGTTGTATCTATATGGTTAGAGGCTCCACTACCACCATTATCCCTGATTAAAATTAACAGAAATATTACACAAGATCCATAATGGCATAACCTCAATAATCCAGAGTCTGATGAGTTTTGCTCTATTCCCCTGTTTTTTATACAATAATTTTGGAAAAAGATAATTTTATGTTAAATTAAAAGAACTATTCAACCGCTGCTCAACTGCCTGGCTGACATCAGGGACTGGATGGCTTTAAATTTCTTAAGTTTCAATGAAAAGAAGTCTGAAGTCATGTTGTTCCCTCCCAACGACACGATCACAAACCACTGCATCGACCTCTCCGCTCTAACCCTGTCAGAAAAACAAAGAGTCACTAATCTGGGCGTGATAATGGACCCTTCCCTGAAACTTAATCATGTAAACATGATTGTTAAATCATGCTTCTTCCAACTGAGGCAGCTGTCTAAACTGAAGCCCATATTGTCCAAAAATAACCTGGAGACAGTAATACATGCATTCATTACATCTAGGCTTGATTACTGCAATTCGCTCCCGTTTGGTATCAGTCAGACCTCCATTGCACGACTACAACTGGTCCAGAATGCAGCAGCCCGATTTTTAACCAGTACAGGCAAAAGAGAGCACTTTACACCAGTTTTGGCCTCACTGCACTGGTTACTGGTTCACTTTCGAATCCAGTTCAAAATACTCATGTATGTCTACAAATCCCTGAACAATCCCCCCCCCCCCATCTCTCTGATCTGCTACAACCGTATGTCCCACCACGTTCCCTGAGGTCAGCGGACCAGTTGCTCCTCATAGTTCCAGGAACTCGTCTTAAGCGCAGAGGTGACAGGGCCTTCTCTGTAGCAGGACCAAGATTCTGGAATGAGTTACCTCTGCTTGTCAGACAGGCCCCCTCCCTCTTGGTTTTCAAGTCCCGTTTAAAAACTCATTACTATACGGTGGCTTTCAACACAAGATGATCTGTGTTTTGATCCTGTACGCTCCACACTGGTTTGTCGTCATTATCTGCATCGGTTTATGTCTTTATTCTGATTTACTTCATTTTGTATTTTGCTTTGTGTGTTACCTGTTGTTTTGTCTGTACAGCAATTTGGGTGGCCTTGTTGCTGTTTTAAGTGCTTTATAAATAAAGTGGTATGGTATGGTATCAACTTTGAAAATACGTGCAATGCTGTGTGACATTGCAGAAAATCATGCTCATAGTATGAGTTGGGACTGACTCTCAGCTACTACCACGTCAAATATTAGCTCAATATTTGTAAGACTGACTAAGGTCACTTGGCTCTGGCTACTACTTTTTAAAGCTTTGCTGCATTTCCTGTTCAGCTGAAGTGTTGTATGAGCAGAAAACGACTAGTTTTATAATGAAATCATCTGTATAAGCAGGCCTGTTTACATACAGTTTACTGAGAACAGTACAGTTCTGTGCAGACTACATAAATATGATCCATCATACTTACCTTACTTTAGCATATTTATATATTCAGATATGACCTCTTGATGAGCTTACCTTGTTCAGGTGGGGGTTTCTGGTAATGTCATAGCCTCTCTTCTTGGTAAACACGCTGCCCTTTCGGGTCGTCCCTGAGTGGCAGACCCGCACAGCCTGGACAGCGGCCCTGTCAGCCAGCTGCCAGCCGGCAGGGTGACTCGGAGAGGCGGCCAGCGTCCTCAATCCGCCCGCTGTTGCGCGTCGGCACAGAGACAAAGCAGCTTTTCCTGGGAGGGAGTTCATGGTGCCTGCGCAGAAACATCCAGGGTGAAAATCACAACTTACCCAGCGGTGAAAGCCGAGTAGCACTTGGAGAAATGGGCACACGCGGCCCCATGATGCCAAACAACCTGTGCGTAAACAACCTGCTTCACACCACTAACCTCGAAGAGCCACTTCTTCCGTAGGCGCCGCGGGTATCTACACAAATGGTCTAAAAGCTTGTAAACTATTCAACTACTCGTACTAAACAACCAGCCGAAATGTTAAGTGTCTTTGTATATGAACGCTATTGTGTGGAGCTACTTCCTGCCTACTAGCTATTGTTAGCTGCTATTGTTTTTATAAAAAACACGGGTTTCTTTAAGGAATAACCGGCTACAGCTAACAAATCCAACGTTAACAATTAGATAACATTCATTAACCTCACCTGGAAAAAGCCGGCGGTTGTTTTTCAGAAGAGGGGGCTCGACAGCTGATCAGGAGGACATTGGGAGTTTCACTTCCCCCCGGTGTGGATAAGCCCGCCCAGCGCCCCGCCTCTTCACGCTCCACAGGCACTCTCATTCCAACGACAGGTGTCCAGACCAATGAAAGAACAGCTCCCAAGCAGGCCCCGCCCTCCTGGCTGCTCCGTATCCACCAATGAGAGAGCAGCAGTGCGGGAAGGTCCCGCCCTCTCTGCTCCATATAAGGCTACAGCTTCAGCAGTTTATGTTCTGCAGTTTTGACCTGGGCATTCTTACAAATGACTCAGTCTAAACGAGTCTGGGTCTTTCTGACCCAAAAACAAACCTATGTATATTTTTTAAACTTTAAAATAATAACGTATACATTTAAGAGAATGTCATCGTTATTATAAGATATGTTATTGATCAGGGTCTCCCTCTGCTGGAACTTCCCATTATTTCAAGGGATTCAACAAGAGTTTTAACGGTGAGGAACCCTCAGGACCTTGGTCCTGAAGACATTTTTTAACCGTTTTCTATTATCTACCCGGATGATTGAGCTTACTAAGATTTTTTTCACATACTGTATGTGCAGCATGGGTATGCTGAATGCTTGTAAAGCAGGGCTATTCAACTAAATTGATCAGGGGGGCAAAGTTACTGAATGCCAAGAGCTCAGGGGCTGAATATTCAGTAGTTATTGTAATTAAGTAAGTTTGTTTTATTGTTTAAATCTAGTTATTTTTTAAATGAACTCAATGGTGGGCCGAACTGAGTTAATCTGTGGGCCTGATTTGGCCCCCGGGCCACCAGATGAATAGCCCTGTTGTAAAGCATAAAGTCAATCCATTTGCATAAATGATGTTTTAGCTGTGATAATTGCTAATTTCCACACAAACCAACAGAAGAAATGACTCCTTTATTGTGTCTAAAATATTTAATCAAAAATCCACATATTACAAAATTATACAGCTAGTCATAATCATAAGAAAAAGCTAGTTAAAATTGCACTTATTCAGTATTTTGATGTGGTTGGTTTAGTGTGAATAATAAGGACTTTCAAAATGTCTAAAAATCTGCCTTCGTACAGATATTTCTGTTGTTTCTGCCTCAAACCAATACTATAAACAAACGTTTGAAATACTAACAAAGGTTATGCAAAAAAAAAAAGCTCAGTCAATTTCTGTTTCAACATATAACAAGTACAAAATATGAACAAATCTCACAGTAAATCTACATCAACAAAAGGAAAAACATACAACACACATAAAATCACATGCAAAATTAAAAATAGAGAATTACATTACTGTTGTGACAAACAGTAAGTACAGAGAACAAGTATACAGTACATGCACAATTTTATATTGTAAAACAATTCTTATCAGCTGACGGATCAAGTTACAAACTTCTACGTCTTCGTTTTCACCGTTATGGAAACGATAAAAGAAAGAAAAACGAAAATGTTTCAGATGACTACGCTGGTACTGCTATGGGAGCCTCTATCCTAAGAAGAAAAGTGACAAAAAGCAAGATTAGAGTCTAAAACGAAGGTGTAACAGTAACACATGCAAGTAGGCAAAAATGAATGAGCAAAAGATGCACAAGAAAATGAGAAAACATGGAAGTCAACACTAAAAGATATTAAGCGTGGTGTTACTGCCACGAAGAACTTAGTAAACGTATTGCAGCGTTCTGCTGACACTTGGTGGATGTGAGAAATGTATGGAACAAATGGAGATGTAGGTTATGTTCATGTTTGTGCTCCTAACTACTATTTAGTAAAAAAATGCTTTGAGATGTCTGATAAGAAATATTTTTAATGCCATATAGTTTCCATCCTGTGTTCCTTTAATAGATTATTTTGCTTCCAATCAAAAATCTACTGCGCCAATTTTTCAGATGCAGCAACATTTCAGACAGAAAAAATAGAGCAACACTTTCTGTCTGCATTGCAGCAGCACACTCACATGAGCCAGACACACAGAAGTCTGTTGGAGTCAGCATCCCCACCATCACAGACATCTACACCTCCAGATGCAGGAAGAGAGCCACCTGCATCATGAAGGACCCCACTCACCCAGCACACACACTTTTTGCCCCGCTTCCCTCAGGAAGGAGGTTCCATCCATCTATCCATCCATTTCTTCTGCTTATCCAGGGTCGGGTCGTGGGGGTAGCAGCCTAAGTAGGGAGGCCCAGACTTCCCTCTCCACAGCCACTTGGGCCAGCTCTTCCGGGGGAATCCCGAGGCGTTCCCAGGCCAGCCGAGAAACATAGTCCCTCCAGCGTGTCCTGGGTCTTCCTCTGGGCCTCCTTCCGGTGGGACGTGTCTGGAACACCTCACCAGGGAGGCGTCCAGAAGGCATCCTAAACAGATGCCCAAGCCACCTCAACTGGCTCCTCTCTATGTGGAGAAGCAGCGGCTCTACACTGAGTCCCTCCCGGATGATCGAGCTTCTCACCCTATCTCTAAGGAAGAGCCCAGACACCCTGCGGAAAAAACTCATTTCGGCCGCTTGTATCCAAGATCTCATTCTTTCGGTTACAACCCAAAGCTCGTGACCATAGATGAGGGTAGGAACGTAGATCGATCGGTAAATTGAGAGCTTCGCCTTTTGACTCAGCTCTCTCTTCACCACGACAGACCTGTACAGCGCCTGCTTCACTGCTGACGCTGCACCTATCCGCCTATCGATATCACGCTCCATTTTTCCCTCATTCGTGAACAAGACCCCAAGATACTTAAACTCCTCCACTTGGGGTAGGACCTCCTCCCTGACCCGGAGAGGGCACTCTACCCTTTTCCGGCTCAAGACCATGGCCTCGGATTTGGAGGAACTGATCTTCATCCCGGCTGCGTCGCATTCGGCTGCGAACCGCTCCAGCGAAAGCTGTAGATCATGATCTGATGAAGCCAATAGGACCACATCATCTGCAAAAAGCAGAGATGCAATCTTAAGGCCACCAAAACGTATCCCCTCAACACCTTGGCTGCGCCTAGAAATTCTGTCCATAAAAGTTATGAACAGAATCGGTGACAAAGGGCAACCATGGCGGAGTCCAACTCTCACCGGGAACAAGCCCGACTTACTGCCGGCGATGCCGACCAGGCTCTGACACCGGTCATACAGGGACCTAACAGCCCGTATCAAAGGGCCCGGTACCCCATACTCCCAGAGTACCTCCCACAGGGTTCCCCGAGGGACGCGGTCGAACGCCTTCTCCAAGTCCACAAAACACATGTAGACCGGTTGGGCAAACTCCCACGCACCCTCCAGGACCCTGCTGAGAGTGTAGAGCTGGTCCAGTGTTCCACGGCCAGGACGAAAACCACACTGCTCCTCCTGAATCCGAGGTTCGACTATTCGACAGACCCTCCTCTCCAGAACCCCCGAGTAGACCTTACCAGGGAGGCTTAAGAGCGTGATTCCCTGTAGTTGGAACACACTCTACGGTCCCCCTTTTTGAATAGGGGGACCACCACCCCGGTCTGCCAATCCAGGGGAACTTCCCCCGATGTCCACGCAATATTGCAGAGTCACGTAAGCCAACACAACCCTACAACATCCAGAGCCTTAAGGAACTCCGGGCGAATCTCATCCACCCCTGGGGCCCTGCCACCGAGGAGCTTTTTAACCACCTCGGTGACCTCAGCACCAGAGATTGGAGGGCCCGACCCAGAGTCCCCAGGCTCCGCTTCCTCAGTGGAAGACGTGCCGGTGGGATTGAGGAGGTCTTCAAAGTATTCCGCCCACCGACCCACAGCATCCCGAGTTGAGGTCAGCAGCACACCACTCCCACTATAAACAGTGTTGGTGGCGTACCGCTTTCCCCCCCTGAGACGCCGGATGGTGGACCAGAATTGCCTCGAAGCCGTGCGGAAATCATTCTCCATGGCCTCTCCGAACTCCTCCCATGCCCGAGTTTTTGCCTCACGACCACCCGAGCCGCATGTCGCTTGGACTGCCAGTACCCATTAGCTGCTTCCGGGGTCCCACAGGCCAAAAAGTCCCGATAGGACTCCTTCTTCAGCCTGACAGCATCCCTCACCCCTGAAGGAGGTTGAGGAGCATTAATTGTAGAACCACTGGACTGAGGAACAGCTTCTACCCTGAGGCTGTTAGACTCATGAATATCTACCCAAGATAATCACTGTGAAAAAACAAAAATCACTGTAGTGCCACTTGATTGTTGATATGTGCTGCTGATTATCCATGCTGCTGATCTCATGCTGCTGATTTATTTCATGCTGCTGTATTATTTCGTCCTCATCTGTTCACAGACTCATGCTCGTGCTGCTGTTGTTCGACTCATTTTTTTTTGTAACAATGGGGTTTAGCGTATTCTTAGTTTAGCGTATTTCTCAGTTCATATCTTAGAAGTTATTACTGTTTTTCTTTTACAATTTATACTTTTGTTGGATGTAACTGGGACCCTGTGTACATAATTTTGTTCCACCACATGTACCTCATGAGATGCCAATGACAGTAAAGGAAATTTGACCTTGATTTAATCTCAGAATTCTGAGATTAAAGTTAGAATCAATCTATCTAATTCTGATGTTTTTCCTCATAATTCTGATTTAATCTCATAATTCTGACTTTTTTTCCCTCAGGATTAAGAAGAAAAAAAAATGGCACAGTGGCCCCTAATCCTCTTCCATACAAAACAAATCTTCCTTCATCTATTCAGGCATCACTTTTACATCACCACTATTTAGACTGGTTGGTGTTGATTTTGTCACCTTTTGTTTTGAGGCATGTTTGACAGAATTCATGGAGTCAAACTATGTGGTATAACCACAGTTTTGCAACCACTGGTACACACTGGTTGCTTCAACACACGCTCATTGTTTTCAAGATCACAATTTTTACTCTGCTGTGGCCCCTTCCTTTGTAACTTGGGCCAAATGTGTGAACCAACCTGCTTCTCTCAGCCTGCAGTGATTCTAGTTGCCACGTTGACCTTCATTAAAACGGTCTGCAGTGCTGTTAAAAGTGCTGTGGACCCAGATAAATGTCTACCTGAACTCAAGCTTGAAACTCCTTTTTGAAGCAGGTGCATTAATAATTCTCTGTTTAGCATTTCACTTAGCACACTGACTCTGGCACATTTACTTGACTTACTTATACCACATCTGTGTTTGTATTTTTTAATCTTATACAAACAGCCCTACATGTCGTTTGTCTGAAATTTATTTAAAATATTGTATTTATGACTATTTGGTTTGCAGGTTCTGTTGACTGTGTTGAGATATCTCACTGCTTCAAAGTCACGATCATATTTAGGGTCGCAGCACTCGAAGGGTAAACAAGCAAGAGAAAAGGTGAAGAATGAAAGTGAGGAAACAGAACAAGACAAACTGAGCAAGGCTTAGCAGACTGCTGGTTCAGGATCTTACGGAAAGGTGGTCGTAGTTCCTGCGTCCGTTATCACGTCCAGGCTCGACAGAAAAGTAGCTGGGGGGCCTCTCTGGCCAATCCTTCCCTCTCCTGCCTTTTCTCCTTCTGCTGTCCTCCTCGTCTGAGCTCCAGGAGCCTTTTCGGTGCTGAGGAGGAGAGTAGCTCCTCTCCCTCCTACTGGATCTAGCGTGCAGCTCTTCAATCAGGTCATCTCGGCTTCGGGTACGTGGTTTGGACCTTCCTCTCCTCCTTCCACCCGAGCTTCCTCTCTCATTCCTTGAACCCCTGTGTGGTGCTCTTCCTCTCCTGTTGTCCAAGTCTGAGTCGTCGCTGTAATGTAGGATCCCCTGTATGTGCAGGGGTACGTCTCTGTACCCCCGGCCGTCCCGCTGGTAGCCTCCTCCAGAGCGGTTGGTGCTCCCGCTGGACTGACTGGATAATCTGGGATAGCCTCTGGTTCCATCTCCACCAGAGCCACTCCTGCGGGAGGAGAAGCTGGGTACTCGCTGGATAATAGGAGGCAGGGTGATGACTCTTCTCTCTTCATTTTTTACCCCCATCTCATCCAGCGCTGACAGCATGCTCGGGGGCCCAGGGGTGTAGGGGACTGATGGAGGAGAGGGCTGGGGCTGCAGTGGCACGTTCCGAACAGTCTGTGGAGCCCCCTGAGGGACCCCGACGTCCAGGCCCCTCACCTGGTTTTCCAGATAGTCCAGCACCTGGTTGTTTCCAGGACCGGGGCCACGCAGGCTGTTGTAGGTGTAATGTTGTGGAGGAGGTGGGGGTTGCTGTGGCACGGCTATAGGTGTCAGCTGAATAGGAGCCATGGCAAAGTTTGTTTTGACCGGATAATCTGTGGGTGAACCTGAAAGTAACACAACAAAGTACACAAAACACACAACAATGAACCTGCAACGTCTTCTTGTTTTAAGAAAAGAAATCAGTTTAACATTTACATATTTCAGGGCTAGAAAAAGTTCCTTAGCATGTTTTGTATTAAATAAATCACTGAAAATATGAATAAACCCTCGGGTCGCTGAAGCCAAACTAAACAAACACACCTTGGATACAGAAACAAACGATTTAACACAGAAGACGACATATTATTCACCTGGATAGAGTAAAGGTACACCCTGGGAGGAGGCGTTAGAGCTGATGTTTGTATAAATAGGTTGACCGTTCATCCATGGAGCCATAAATTTCTGAGTTTCTTTCAGCATCCGGTGCTGCATCACAACTGAAATCAGAGCAGAGACGAGAACGGTTCAAATGATGGAAACTGACCCCGAACTAGTTGATTTTAATATAAAGTTAGGTATTAAAAATACAAATGTTTCTGTACATAAAAGAAAAGCTAAACAATTAGTTTTGAAATTACACAATGCACATTTCATTTTGTCAACAGCAGAATTCCCTCTTTACTAAATAAATATTTTAACTTTTGTTTAATTATATTATTGGAAAATATTTTACCCTGGTTTGTAAATCAAGTTCCAAAGTAGTTAAACAAAGAAACAAAAAATATATATTTACACAATTAATCTGGCAGCTAAAATCCATGATCAAAAGAAAGATTAATTCTGCACATCACATACAGCACTGTGCAACAAGTTTTACAAACACAAAATTAGTCCATGAAAAAAAGACTCATTATTGAGACCATGTGGAATATTAATAATAATAATAATAATAATAATAATAATAATAATAATAATAATACTTTATTTATAAAGCCCTTTAAAAAAACCACAGCTGCAACAAAGTGCTGTACACATAAAATCAAGAATGTTTAAACACATAAAAATAAAACAGTTGTTAAACATTAAGATCAATAAAAACAATAAAAACAGTGCAGAACAAATTCAGTGTGTGCTAAAAGCCGGGGAGTAAAAATGTGTTTTTAAAAGAGTTTTAAAACTGGACAGTGACGGGGCTCATCTGATGGGAAGAGGGAGATCGTTCCACAGTCTTGGAGCAGCAACAAAAAAGCTCTGTCCCCTCTGAACCTCTGTTTGGACCTCGGCACCTCCAGGAGCAGCTGATCTGAGGCACCGAGCAGGAGATTATGGGCGAAGCAGCTCAGAGACGTGGGGGGGGGGGGGGGGGGGGCTTGCTCATAATAATGTGTTATGTGTTGTCATCATCGTGTGTTCCCATACAATGGCAAAAATGGCTCTCTGCATTTAACCCATCGCGCCTGAGATACGCTCAGGTGGAGCAGTGAGCAGCTATTGAGCTATTGAAAGCTGCTCGTGGAGCAATTATTAGGGATGGGGCCGATCCGATCCCGTATTGGTATCGGGCTCTGATACCAGCATATTTATGTATCGGATTTTCTGATTCAACCTGCCGATATTTCCGATCCATGATGCATGACTGCGGTTGCGTTGCACGTTGACTTCAAACTATGGAATGGATTTCCTGAACGGCGGCGTGTCTCATGAGCCTAATAATAAGACCAGCCTCACATTCAAGAAATCCATTTCATAGTTTGCAGCCAGCTACAACGTGAGGACTGAGTTAGCAGCACTGTGGCTAACAGCTAACAAACTTTTCATATAAACATGTCCACCGTGTTGAAGTATTTTACACTAGAAACACCACAAAACAAGACAGTAATGTGCAATGTCTGCAGAGCCATAGCGCCACATTAAACCACGGTAAAGTTAGTTTTACGATGGACATTCGAGCTCCGTGGCTTCAGCGGTCTGTTATTTTCGTTCAGTCTGGAGAAGGCAGTCTGATCTCGGTCAGCCACGCTCAGTCTGTCCGTGTCGGAGGAGGGGCAGACTGAGTGTGGCTGACCGAGATCAGGCTGTTTGCTTCGGATTGAACAAGAAAAACACATCGCTGAAGCCCCGGAGCTCGAATGTTTACAGAGAAGTTGCTAAACTTCATCGTAATTAATGACAAACCGCTGTCAGTTGTAGAAAACGAAGGATTTTGCAGCTTGATACTTGCAGCCAAGATATAGTTTACCCTCCAGAGATATTTATCAGTACAACAGTAGACAA
>NC_056510.1:26224701-26254085 GCF_014905685.2 Nematolebias whitei
TAAAACAGCTACATTATAAAGTGATGTAAAATACTAAAAACAGGAACATGTCTGTTGGTTTATGCCATGAACTTCGCAGGTGTTTGAAGCCATTTAACATTTTATTTTATTTAATTCATTTATTCATTCATTTAAAAGAAACCAAACAAATTCATCAAAAAGAAAACATTGAATGAAAAGAGTGCAGAAAGAAGAAAAATCTTATATCTGCCCCTTATTTAAAAAATATAAAATAACTTTAAACAATCACTTAATCACTTTATTATCCACATTAAAGCTAGGAATAAAAAAACATGTTTTGTGTTAGCAGAATTTAATTCTAACTTTAAAACTTATCAAACATTAAAAAAACTTACCTCAAGTTGACTTTTTGGACATGCATGCATATATTTGTACAAACTGTACTTGAGAGGAGATTATTACAGCCTCATATAAAATCAATAATGATGATGATGTCGGAACTGGATCGGTATCGGCCGATATTTAGATTTAGATATCGGGATCGGATTGGAAGTAAAAAAATGTGGATCGGTGCATCCCTAGCAATTCGGGATAAAGTGTGCTGCTCAGAGACACCACAAGCTGTGCAATGACTGGGGATTGAACCTGGGACTTTCAGATCCTGAGTTTGCTGCCCTGCCTCTACCCCATCTCGGCCCCCTCAAGGGCCCAGAGTGGGGCAAATGAGGGTGGAGGCAGGTGTGGGTGTTTCACCTTTTCCACCCATATTTTGATGTTGTCTGTCCGGGGAGTTGAACCGGAGTTGACCGGCGACCCTCCAACCACAGGCCCACCCTTTCAAGCCTTTGCACCACTGCTCCCCCTAATTAAATTTAACTTGAATACTTATATTTTATGCTGCTTCTTAACTATTAACTGTTGTTACTAAACTTTGATTTGACTTCTGCAATACAAATAATTTTAACATCTGTAAAACATCTAAAATATTTTCAACGGTTAAATTGTTTAATTATTGTAAAAATAAAAACAAAAAATGAAAACTATATTTAATCATAATAATAATAATAATATTTACTTCAAAATAAAGATAATTATTATATAACGCTTCAAGATTATGAACATGACCAAACAACTTGAGGTTTATAAGTGGATGAAGTAGAATTAAATACCACTGGGACTTTACAAGTTTACTGTAGGAACAAGCCTAAAATACTTTTGTACTTTTACCATGGTGAAAGTTTAAATACAGAGGTTTTATTTGTTTAAGGCGGCACCGTTTTCTCGTTCTGGCCCTCGTCTGTGGAACCTGAGAAGAGCTGAAGGTGTTGATGATTTAAAGCAAACTCAAGACTTCTTTGTTCAATCTGACTTTTAGTCAAAATATTTATTCACATATTTTAGTGAGTCTTATGTTTATTGTAGTTAGATTTATTATACATCTAAATTAAACATGTTATTGAATTATAATTTACTTAGTTGTATACCCTAGTGGCTTGTTTTAATGGAAATAAATTTACTTTTATTTTTTCCATTACATTTATTTACTTATTCTGATGTGATTAGTGCATTGGTTTTATTACTTTTGTTTTATAGATGTGAATTCATGCTTTTACTATTCACACATATATAAATGTGACAGTTTTAACAGCAATCCTTTTTGTTTCATTTCTTTCAGACCATCTTACTGTCATTATTTTTAATCATTTTACAACTTATTACAGTTCTACATGTTTCTGCTTAAAGCTTTTTTTGTTTGTTTTGTCTAACTTTTTGTTTTTCCTTGCAGTAAAACACTTTCTGCTACACTTTACTTTACAAAATGTGCTCTATAAAGAAAGTTTGATTGATTATAGCTCCAGCATCAAGTTTCTGCCTCTGCTTCCTCCTGATGACTGGATGTAAACAAGTTTTTCCTGTACCTTTTTCTGGACAACAGCACGTCTGAGGACAACACGGGCAGCGGACGTAGCAGCAGCACTTCTGCGGGCAGCACTGACAGCAGCATACGCAAAACAGCATGATGAGCAGGAGGAAGCCAATGATAATCAGCAGCACGGTCAGCCAGTCTGGATTAGGGAACATGAAGACACCAGCACTGATCCCACAACAAATACGAGCCGTGCATTCAGTGTGAATGTGACACAGCTAACTGGAGAAAACTTACGAAACACAATGAGTCTGATTTCACGATCCGAGTCTCCTGTTGTGTCACCAGCAGCATTGATGGTGCAGAAATACATGCCGTTATCCCACCACATCACCTCATTTATGACTAAATCAGCCTCTGTTGACAGAAAATGGCTCATTAGCAAGCATGTGTCTATTTTTATAACTACAGAATTTGCAGTTAAATGCTAATAAAATACTCCCTTCTGTGCAAAACCAGTCTTTTTTGTATTTGTATGACCTTCTACTGTACTATGTTGGATCAACACGATGAAAACAATCAAGTCTTTTGAGGATAAAAGTTTCTTGGGCTCAAACTTACTGTTCTGAATGGTAATTTTGCGATTTTTGTACTCTACACCCAGCACGGGCTCATTGATGCCTCTCTTCTGGATGACGGTGCGAACGGTGCGCTGGCGGTCTGGGCAGTCATTAGTGGGATCCTGGCCCAGCTGCAAAGCTGCATGATAAGCTTCAAAAGCAGAAAAAAAGCAATAACACAGGCTCAGTTTATACAATTTTTAGTTCAATGTCAGTACTGCTTAATACAGATTGATTTTCTGTACTTATTCATGCAGTATAAATACCTTTACAATCAACTGCCGCTGATAAATTTATATCTTCGACAGAGAATTAAATGTATACAAAAAATAGTGTCTTGTGAAAGTATTCGGCCCCCTTGAACTTTTCAACCTTTTGCCACATTTCAGGCTTCACACATAAAGATATAAAATTTTAATTTTTTGTGAAGAATCAACAACAAGTGGGACACAATCGTGAAGTGGAATGAAATTTATTGGATGTGTCAAACTTTTTTAACAAATAAAAACTGAAAAGTGGGGCGTGCAATATTATTGGACCCCCTTGCGTTAATACTTTGTAGCGCCGCCTTTTGCTGCAGTTCCAGCTGCAAGTCTCTTGGGGTTTGTCTCCATCAGTTTTACACATGGAGACACTGAAATTCTGCCCATTCTTTCTTGTAAAACAGCTCGAGCTCAGTGAGGTTGGATGGAGAGCGTTTGTGAACAGCAGTCTTCAGCTCTTTCCACAGATTCTCGATTGGATTCAGGTCTGGACTTTGACTTGGCCATTCCAACACCTGGATACGTTTATTTGTGAACCATTCCATTGTAGATTTGACTTTATGTTTTGGATCATTGTCTTGTTGGAAGATAAATCTCCATCCCAGTCTCAGGTCTCTTGCAGACTCAAACAGGTTTTCTTCCAGAATGGTCCTGTATTTGGCCCCATCCATCTTCACATCAATTCTGACCATCTTCCCTGTTCCTGCGGACGAAAAGCAGGCCCAAACCATGATGCTGCCACCACCATGTTTGACAGTGGGGATGGTGTGTTCAGGGTGATGAGCTGTGTTGCTTTTACACCAAACATATCATTTTGCATTGTGGCCAAACTGTTTGATTTTGGTTTCATGTGACCAGAGCACCTTCTTCCACATGTTTGGTGTCTCCCAGGTGTCAAACTTTAAACAACACTTTTTATGGATATCTTTGAGAAATGGCTTTCTTCTTGCCACTCTTCCATAAAGGCCAGATCTGTGCAGTGTACGACTGATTGTTGTCCTATGGACAGACTCTCCCACCTCAGCTGTAGATCTCTGCAGTTCATCCAGAGTGATCATGGGCCTCTTGGCTGCATCTCTGATCAGTCTTCTCCTTGTTCCAGATGAAAGTTTAGAGGGACGGCCGGGTCTTGGTAGATTTGCAGTGGTCTCATACTCCTTCCATTTCAATATGATTACTTGCACAGTGCTCCTTGGGATGTTTAAAGCTTGGGAAATCTTTTTGTATCCAAATCCGGCTTTAAACTTCTCCACAACAGTATCTCGGACCTGCCTGGTGTGTTCCTTGGTCTTCATGATGATCTCTGCGCCTTGAACAGAACCCTGAGACTATCACAGAGCAGGTGCATTTATACGGAGACTTGATTACACACAGGTGGATTCTATTTATCATCATCAGTCATTTGGGACAACATTGGATCATTCATAGATCCTCACTGAACTTCTGGAGTGAGTTTGCTGCACTGAAAGAAAAGGGGGCCCAATAATATTGCACGCCCCACTTTTCAGTTTTTTATTTGTTAAAAAAGTTTGACACATCCAATAAATTTCATTCCACTTAATGGAATTAAGTGACTAAATAAATAAATGTAATTTATACGGATCGGGTGGGGCCCACACAGCAGGTGGGCGTGGACTAATTTTTTCAGTATGATGCTAGCGCATAACGGGATAAACCCACTAAGCGACAGCTCTTAAAGGGCGAAGCCTATATGAAATAAAACCTTCAGTTATCAAGCTCCTCTCTTGTGGAACCAAATTCCAGTTTCTGTCCGTGAGGCTGACACATTATCCAGTTTTAAGACTGGGCTTAAGACTTTCCTTTTTGCTAAATCCTATGGTTAGGGTTAGCTTGTTATGATGCTGTAGACTTGGACTACTAAAGGACAAATTGACCATCTTTTTAAAGATGAATGGTTCAAACTGAATAGTTTTCATTTGATACTACAGTATTTCTATTTTTACATGTGATTCTTGACCTGCCATTGTGTATCTGTTCTTCCTTCCTGTTCTTATCAAACCCACCCGGTCGAAGCAGATGGTCGTTTGTCCTGAGCTGGTTCTGCTAAAGGTTTTTTCCTCATGAGGGAGTTTTTCCTTTCCACTGTTGCCTTCATGCTTGCACAGGATGAGAGTTCTGTGATGAAGTTAAATTCAAAGCAGTCTGCTCCTCAGGTAAATAATGTTAAATTATTATTTTTATATATGAATGTTTCTGTTCAATGCTTGTATTGTGACTTGGCACTATAGAAATAAGCTGAATTGAATTAATATTCTGCTAATCTTGCATCAAGACACTGACCTTTGGAGACAAACAGCTTTACCTGGACAGTCGAGGTTTTATTAACATGTAAAAATGAAACACTGAAGCCAGCACAGTCGTTACTTCCTGTGTGCTTTACTTTTATGACCAACCTAAAATTTAGTCAATGAGTCTACAAACTCTCCAACATGATCAAAATCTGGAAACTCAAATCAAAGCAGCCACGTTTGATTTTAACTACTTTACAGATAACTGGATCTGTGTTTTGTTTGTGTCATATGAACACATTTCATATGTATCCTCCTCCTTTACACCCCTCATGTAACGTCCAGTGTTATGATTTGTTCCAGTGATGTCAGGGTTTCTGGTGTCAGTGATCACAGCTGTATTTACCTCTGTTACACCAAGCTGCAGTATTTTCATCAACGCTTGGTGGTTTTTAAGCATGCTGGTTAAACAACACTAAAACACATTCATGTTGCCCTCTCCTCCCAGTTACAGCCTTACCTGTGGAGTAGTAGTCCAGAATTGGGTCTTTACAGAAGGACTTGTACTTCCAGGAAACCAGAACATCTTGAACGGAGGCCGAAGTCGAGTAATCGCAGCGTATGATCACAGAGCCGAACAGCATGGTTCTCCTCTCAGTCTCTGGGACAACCACCTGAATGGACAGCAGCTCTGTAAAAATAAATAAATTAAATAAAGGAGGACGGTGAGACGAGATGAAGATGAAATTAGATTATTATTACAGATAATTAGAGTCTGTGTTTGAGTGTTTGACAAAAATCTGAGCAGACTGGTTAGTAGTTTACTACACACAATGTACTGTGTCATTAAAAACAATCAGCAGCCACCACCTGCATATTTGAAGGAACCTTTAATGGCAGGAAATTACTGCTAAACAATAAAAGTGTCAGTCCTGGTAAACGGGTTAGTTTAACACTTTACCACTTCTGAAGCAGCTCTTTGGTTATCAGACATGCAGCAGCTTTTCTTTCTTGGCTCATGAGGCTTAAAATAATTAGGTTGCAAAAACAATTAGTTTCATAATTTGTTTTTTTTAATCACCTGGCGCTGACTGGCGCAGGTGAATGCTAATGTTTTTTGCCTGTGTCTGTTACTAAAATATCTCGTGAACCCCTGGAAAAATTTTAATGCAAGTCTCAGAAGGTGTTCAATGAATGTGCACCTACGACTGATTAACTTTTGGTGTTGATCAGATTAAAGAGGCCACTACAGCTAATTGATATTAGCCCCAAAATACTGGCAGTACTCAGTCAGTGTTCCAGACTCAGAGCTAAAATTAGATGTGATGTTAGCTGACAGTCATTCAAAGAACATATTTAAGCTTTCAGTGAAGCAGGGGCACCAGATCGGTTTGTCGACCAATAACAGATCGATTATACCTTATAGCAAATCAATCAAAACTATCATATCAATCTGTTCATCATATTAAAAAATATATATTAAAAATTTAGGAGTAGATGGTTCTTTGCAACATTTGTAAATATTTTATCTAGTTTTATTCTCATCAACCTACTGCAGGTAGGTTATGCTATAAAGTTAATGTTAAAAATAAATCTGATTTTAATTATTATTATTTACTAACTTTATCTTATTCTTATTTAATTTTAATTTTTTCATTTATTTGATCAGATTTCCACAAACATCTTGACTCTGGCATAAAATGAAGTTCAGCTTCATCATAATCATCAGTTGTACTGACAAAACCAAAGGGATGTTATGGTATGGTATGGTATAAAGTTTATTCATTTTAAAAAAGTCCAAAACAATTCCATAACTATATAAAAAAAGATACAAAAGATTTTAAATGAAAGGCAACAGAAAGAAGAAAAAATCTTATTATATCTGCCCCTTTTTTCAAACAATTATTTCAATCATAATAATTTTCAAGTAACAGAACAAAATGAATAACTCTTTCTAATTTTTCTAATTCTAATACAAAACACACACTAAGCTACTTCATTTATATATATTTAACAATTCAGCTTTGATTTTTTTCTTAAATGTACACAATGTTGTTTTCAAACAGGAAGTCGGTCCCAGATTTTATCCTCTAATGGTGTCCCTATTGAGTTTGTTGATGCCTATAAATATTTGGGTATTTTGGTCGACTCACATCTCTCTTAAGCTCCACGTGGAAAACCTAGCAAGGAAACTGAAAGTTAAACTGGGTTTCTTTTTCAGAAATTGATCCTGTCTAACTCTGAATGTTAGGAAACACCTTGTAACTGTGACTTTCCTTCCCTCCATTGATTACGGTGACATTATTTACATGAACGCTCCTACAAGCACCCTGCAGATGTTGGATGCTGTCTATCATGGTGCACTAAGATTCATAACTGACTGTGATTATCGTACCCACCACAGCACCCAGTATTCACTGGTTAACTGGACATCATTAATTTCACACAGACTCTCCCACTGGTACATTTTCATCTTTAAATCACTTCTTGGTCTGCTGCCTTCATACATCTCCTCCTACATGTCTCTGCATGAGTGCAGCTACAGCGTGCGCTCTCAGGACATTATTACCTGCAGTGTTCCCTCAGTGAGGACTGAACTAGTCAAAAGGGCCTTCTCCTACTCCACTCCTGTTTCCTGGAATATCTTACAAAAAGATCTGAAGCTCTTGACCTTGACCTCTCTAAGTGGCTTCAAACATCTGTTAAGTTCATGGGAAAAACTAAAGCGGACATGTTCCTATTTTTAGTTTTCTACATCGCCTTATAATCGAGCTGTTTTTGTTACTTTTCCTTTTAATTACCATTTGATTTTCACTTGTTAAAAAAAATCTCAATTTGGATGCATTCTTTAAGATTGCCTATTGTTGTCTTTGCTGTCCACTGTTATCATCACTCTTTGTTAAATTCAGGTCTCTCTTGTAAATGAGTCCCCGAGGCTCAATGGGATTAACGTGCATAAATAAAGGTTATACAAATTACCAGTATAAGCAACTTAAAAAAAAAAAAAAATTTTTTTTTAAGTAAATCAGTCCAACAACTTTAGATTACTGGTTGTTTAATTACCTCTGACCATAACAGCAGGTCAAAGGGTTATAAATATGTAGAATATATTTCATATTTGTGGAGGGAAAAGCTGTAGAACAAAAACACAATAACAACTTTGCATTTTAGGAAATTGCAGCAGCCATTTTTTAAGTGTTTCCTAATAAATTATAGATGAAACAATTATTCGGTGAGTAGATGATTCTGCCGACAAACAATGCAGAAAGTATTCTTAATGTTTCTGCACATGCCTGTGTAAATACATAACATATTGCAGAAATGCAAATTTAGTTTAGAGCAAGGGTGTCAAACCCACTTACAAAAGGGGCCAAAATTAAAACCTTTTTCAAACTAAGGGCCAGTTTCAGAATCTACATTAACTCAAGTTAGACACCCAACATCTTTTCTTGGTTTCAGGTTCCTCAAAAGAGTTGGATTGGTCTCATTTGACATTCTCTGTTGCACTTTTGACATCATAATCAAAGATTACTGAAATAAAATTAAGTGATTAAAGTATTTTACATTTAAAATAACATCTTGGGGGCCAGATAAGATGTCAACGAGGGCCACATTTGGCCTCTGAGCCTTGAGTTGGACACCTATGCTTTAGAGGAACAAAAACTGTTTGTGCAGAAATAAGTCAATACTTTTTGGAATATTTACAAATATTTAGAGCTCGATGGCTCATTTAATTATTGTAGCCCGTCATAACATGTAAAGGAGGCAGGTGAAGCTATTGCTTGATAGAATGTTTCTTAGCAAGGTGTCTCATGAACTGTTCGCCAAATTTTAATGAAACGTTCAGAAAGTAATCATTGGTATCATTGAATACTCTGCTGATAGTCATCCTCAACACATGTTCAATCAATGCTCATCAAAAATCAAAGATGGCTGCCAAAGCTAAAAAGTTAAAATTAATGTAACTCAACATATAGTGAATGGAAATTAAAAAAATAAATGGTCACCATGAGGCAGACCCTCTTCAAAGATCCTCCAGGAACTTTTCTAGAGTTAAATATCATTTTACTGTGAAAGTCCAGGGACGATTAGGAACTTCCGGTTTGTAGTAAACAAACAGTGGCAGGTTAAAGTTTATAACTGTAGTGTAAACAAAGTTTCCTCCTGGGAAAATATTCCGCACACATTCACGTTGACTGGACTCCTGCGAATTTAGTTTCACTTTATTCTAACAATAAACTTTTAGCAGGTTCGTCTAATTCTGTGACCTTGAACCTAAAATACATAAACTTACAGTGGTATTAAAAATCAAATAAAACTGCGACATGGATTTAGGGTTTTGTTTTTTGGTAATCTAATACTAACTAAAGCTCTTGTCGTTTCTAACTGGGTGCAGTGAGTTGAACTTCAGGTGGAAACCAGTGGAGTGGTGTGTAAATAACACTGGGCCTCTTGTTTACTCTGCTCATCATGAACTTCACGTCTCTGCTGTGACTGAGCTGCATGAAAACACCTGGTTACAATCTTTACACAGAAACAAGTTTATTAACAGTGAAGAGACACCGACCTGTCGGCAGGTGCAGCAGCAGAAATGCCACCACTGGGATCAGGTTTCCCATCGCGGTTCTTCTTTATATTCACTCTGACTGTCAGCGACACGGAGTCTACAAAAATAATTCAAAATATCTACATGAAAGCTAATTGTCACACATGTTACCTAGGGACGACACGTTAGCTCGTTCCTTTACTCTTTAACCACACAAGCCGTAAAACTGACGATTCGTCCCCTCCCCCACCCAGCTTCAGGTGACATCATTAGCCCCGCCCCCTGCGGCAGGTGCAAAATGGAGGCGAAGGAGGAGTCACACAGGTAAAATATTGTTCACTTTTACTTCCGGTAAGTACTTTTACTCCCGAACTGCCTAAATTCACAATAATTTAAAGCTCTTATATGTATGGAAGCCCATTTCCGCCATGAAAGAAAAAAATAAAAGCCCAACAGGAAATCATAATTTCGACTTTTAAAGTCGTAATTATGAGAATAAAAGTCAAAATTATGAGTTTTAAAGGTATAATTACGGCTTTTATTCTCGTAATTATGACTTTAAAACGCAATTATGACTTCCTGTTGGGCTTTTATTTCATAGTGGAAATGAGCTTCGATACTAAATGCTACATAAAGTGGCGATGAAAAGATGTATACATTACATACCTTTATTTAAAAGAATTGATGTTTGAAGGCAGAGGGACATACACTGAATGAATGAATCCATGTGCTATGCAGGAAAACTACCGGTGTCTGACAGGAAGTTGCATCCCTGTCCGGCAAGGGACAAACTTCAAAAAATAAATTAGAAAAATCGAAATTATGACTTTAAAAGTCGAAATTATGAGTTTTAAAGTCAAAATTATGACTTTATTCTCATAATTATGACTTTAAAACTCAAAATTATGACTTTTATTCTCATAATTGTCTTTAAAACTCGTAATTATGACATTAAAAGTCGAAATTATGATTTTAAAAGTCAAAATTATGACTTTTATTCTCATAATTATGACTTTAAAACTAGAAATGATGACTTTTATTCTCATAATTATGACTTTAAAACTCAAAATGATGACTTCCTTTATTTTTTCTTTCATGTCGGAAATGGGCTTCCATTTATATGAAATTACTCATTTGAGTTTAAAATTAAACTAATTTATTTTAAATAAAAAAAACTCTGGAAAAGTATTAAGGCTGCATTTAAAATATGAAAATATGTTTTGACAATCTGTTTATGTGTGTGTACATGAACGTGTGTGTAAATGTGTGTGTCTTCCATGCATTGTATTTTGTACATTAAAGTTCATATAAAATAACAAACTGCAGCATTATTTTGCATTTCACCTCTAAATTCTGAAATAGAATAGTATAGTAGAAAGTAAAGAATAGTATAGAAAAGTAGTAATAGTATATTAAGTAGTCATAGTAGTAATATACAGTATTAGAAAAAAGTGAAACTGAACTTTTTAAAAGTTAAAAACAAACAGGTTACTGATGAAAAATAACTTTTATTTCTAATTTAGGGCAGCACGGTGGCGCAACTGGTAGAGCTGCTGCCTCTCAGCGAGCAGGTCCCTGGTTCAAACCCCGGTCCGGGGGCCTTCTGGGTGGAGTTTGCATGTTCTCTCCGTGCATGCGTGGGTTTTCTCCGGGTACTCCGGTTTCCTCCCACAGTCCAAAAACATGCATGTTAGGCTGATTGGTAACTCTAAATTGTCCCTAGGTGTCAGTGAGAGAGTGAATGGTTGTTTGTCTCGTTTGTCTCTATGTGTCCCTGTGATGGACTTTCGACCCATTCAGGGTGTACCCCACCCCTCGCACAGTGATTGCTGGACATGGCACCAGCGACCCCCGTGACCCAAAATGGAATAAACGGGTAAAGATAATGGATGGATGGATGGATTTCTAATTTATTTATGAATCTGAAATTGTGTGTGTGTGTGTGTGTGTGTGTGTGTAAATTTAGGTAATAAAAATAGTTTTGTGTGTTTCAACAGCCTGTTGATACTTTTATTTTTTTCAGCTGCCTCCTGGGGTCACTACTGTGGAGGACGTAATGTAACAAAATGAAATAAATAAATACATAGTAATGAAATATATAATTTAAAACTAATTAAATAAATAAATCACGAAATAAATAATTCAAAATGTACATTTCATTATTTAATAGTGTATTCAATAATTTAATTGTATATTTAATGATGTATTTAATACTTAAATGATACATTTAATTGTTATGTTTGTGCATTTATTTATTTCATTTAGTCACATTCCTTCCTCCATACCACCACAGCGTGCAAACACACCAAAGATTAGTGATAGTTTTCACCAAATGCTCTTCATGGGTCAACCTGGGCTCAAACCTGCAGAGTATGGGACCGCAGCACTGACCAACAATCAACCGCTGACCCCGCCCCCAGTGTTACAAATACAATTCTAAATGAATTAATTGACTATTTTACTATTTGAATTAAACATTAAGTTTTGAATCCAAAAAGACACAAATCTGCTAAAAGTGTTGTGATGCTAAAACCTTAAAGTTGGCCTGCAGTATTTTTGACCATAAAAAAAGATGGTGTGTAATAAGTGAAGTTCATAGTTTTTTATAAATAAAAATAAAAATAAATGGCTGTCATTGACGGTTAATGTGATCACTGCAAATGCCATTTTCAATATTTAATATTTAGATTTAAAATTAAACAACTGTTTCTTTTTCCACTGCATATTCAGTTTTCAAACTTACTAAAGTGAACCTTTAGCACACACAGATACTGAACAGACATTTTTTAAATTAAAATATTGATCAAAATGTCAGCAAGGACGTTTAAAACAAAACGTGCCACAAAGACAAAGCACACATATCCATCCAGTGTAATCAAACTATTGTTTTTTATTAGAGATGAGTCCATTCCTCCTGTGAACGTTGACGTCCCCTTCAAAAGTCTTGAAGCTGTAGAAAAGAGGATGCTGGGAAAATCTGACAGGAAAGCAGCTTCTATTATGATGCAAATTAACTCCCAGGATGCATCGTGTTCAACAAGTCTTGGCTCTTTTGTGTGAGAATATTTACATCTCTTATGGAGGGCATGGACACCAAACCAAGCCTGTCTGAGCTGAACTTTGGCACAGCTTTCTGCTCACTGAAGAGTGCTAAAAACACTTAGAAACTGTGATATCTGGCAACCCAGTTTCTTCATCTGAGCCAAAGAGGAACATGCAGTTCTTTTCAGTCTGGGCACAACACTTTCATCTTTTATTTAAAGTGATACATTCTTTTGCTTTGTGTCTTTCAACATTCAGTCATATTTTGATACAAAATTAATCATAAACTAGAGTAAGACACAAAAATCAGCTAAAATAAGGGGACGTGTTTAATTTCAAGATTAAAAAAAAGGCAAACAAAAAAGTTGCACATTATGAAACTGCAAACAAGCGACAGAAATACCATGTCTGTATTTCTGTGGTAAAATTCTGTTTAATTTGTCGTGTAGATTTATGAGTTATAGTAAAATAATTGCAGTCAGAGGATGTTTTATTTCCCTCGCTGCTCCAATGCTCTATGTTCGAGTAAAAACAGCTGAGGCTTTAGGAGATGTCTTTTATTAAAAAGTATCTAAGCAGTGCAACAATCTGCAGAACAAAAACTCAAGGTGCAGTACTTACAGTCACAAAATGAAACATGAAAATGTAAAATAACAACCCTGAATTGCGGAGGACCGAGGCAGAAGGATTGAAACTGGAGGCTGCACCAGACTATTCTGAAGTTGGCAAATATTAAATATAAAAAAAAGCATCTTGGCACTGATGGAAGACACTAAACAAATTCAACCAAACAGGACAAAACAAATACAAAAGTATAATTTATGGACAAACCAGAAGACTACATGCACGTTTATTTCTCTGGTTAGTGAGGTTATTTGAGGGAAGTGAGCCGGGCTTCATGCAACTGATGGTGGGTCTGTTAGCTTCTCGTGCGTAGCTGCAGCCGTGCAGGTCGAGGCTCGAACGCCTCGTCACACTATGAGAGAATCCCTGCTCAGTGCGGTGCTCTGTTAGAGAAACACACCGAGAGGCCACAGGTTAGAGACGCTCGTGCTCAGGCTGAAGGTACAAAGACTGAACTGGAGTTTAAATCATGCAGCAGCCGTGATGGTGACTGAAACATTGAGTCAAGATGAAAAAGGTTTTTAGTAAGCTGTAAACTTTTATAACACTGGAAGTTGCAAAGGAGGTCATTATACATTAAAAATAGGTTACATTTCTTAAAAATCATGTAAAAAAAAATCAATTACAGTTCAGTGTTAAGACCATCATGTGTGGCCACAAGAAAAGAAGTTACAATAATGTAAGACAACAAAAATTGTATTTTTCCTATTATCAACTATTGTAATGTGAGTACAATTCCAGCACTCATGAAACAGACATATGTTGCTCCAGAAATTAACTAATTCATTCATTCATGAAACTCAGCTCTTCATCTGAATCTCACTGACCTACACAAGGTGGGGTCAGTGAACAAGGCCAGGTTGATTCTGGCAGATCCTGATCATCCACTCCATGGTGAGTTCATGTTGCTTCCATCTGGACGCAGGTATCTGCAGCTCAGATGTACTACAGACTGAAAAACTCATTCATCCCTGTGGTGATCGGGCTTCTCAATGAACAGTGATAATTTCTGTTATTTTAAAGTCTCAATGTCTTGTCTAGTGTGAATGTTTTGTGTGTGCCCACTGACTGTGAAACTAACTGCCCCTTGGGGATAACAAAGATTCTCCAACTTGATTTTTTTTTTTAATCCTGCACTACTTATTTTGTGCACTTCAGTGCAGCGAAACAATCAGCAACCATGATTTTACAGTTGAACTTTTTTTAACTTCTAATTCAGAAGTCTGCAACCACTAGTGCAAGCACCGATACAGGTCCACAAATCGTTTAGTATAAAAACATGCAAAAATAACATTTAAAATGCACTGGTCTGCAGAGTACTTACTGTATTTTTCAGCTTATGTCACAGTTTTGTGCATAATTTACATGACCTGCGACTTATACGCTGAAGCGACGTATTTATGGATTTTTTTCCATATTTATAAACCAATTTTTGGCTGAGATATGACCGTTTTCATTCAATATGACTGAAAATATTGAACACTAACATTTTCAGCCACTAGATGGCACTTGAGTGGTATGGCATGCCGTTGTGTCATGTAATGGGTAAAAGTGGCTAATGATACAATCGGCTTGCCACAGTCTGCCACCTTCGTCCAGCTCGCTTGGAGCAACCTTCAAATCAGCTTCATTTCTCTGCGCCACCCCAGCGAAATGTAGCTAATTTTACCATTGAAGTGCATTTATTAAGTAAAAGTTCAACTGAGACACACCTTTACTATAAAGTCGAGCAAACAAATAATTGTTTTTAGGTGGTTATCTTGGTCAATTTCAAAGAAATGCACAGCGAGTCGCCCTCTGCGCGTTCCTGCTTTCACGTATCGGCTTTTGAAAATGCAGCTGATTTGACCATTGAAGTGCATTTATTAAGTAAAAGTTCAACTGAGACACATATTTACTATAATTTCGAGCAAACAAATAATTGTTTTTAAGTGTTAATCTTGTTAAATTCTTGTTAAAGTCCTCCCGTGCACACTCCCGCGGTCACCATTTGGCAGCCAATCGATTTTTGGCACAACACCGGCCCACATTTCCGGGTTGTCAGCGGTGACGCATAATAGATGTGACGTATTTATGGATTTTTCCACTTAATTACACATATTTAGACTGATACGACTTATAGGACGATGTGACGTGTACGGTGGAAAATACGGTAAGTTTGAAAATGACCATCCATCATCTTTACCCGCTGCTTCCTTTTCGGTTTGTGGGGGTCACTGGTGCCCATATCCAGCCTTCACTGTGTGAGAGGCGGGGTACACCTTGGACAGGTCTCCAGTCCATCACAGGGACACATAGAGACAAACAAGACAAACAACCATTCCCTCTCTCACTCACATCTAGGGACAATTGAGAGTTACCAACTGGCCTAAATGTCCATTTCTGTTTAAGCCTCCTTTCTGCACTCGACTCAATTCACAAACTAACAAACCTAAAAGCTAACCCCGGGGAAAATGAGTAAATAACAAATATCGCTGGAAAACCTCTTTTCATCCACCAGTCTGTAAAGTTGTTTTCTATTCGATGTTAAAACATGGCTGGGAACCACTCTGAAAAACCTGACTTTGATTTTTTCTGGAGCTCTGTTCATGTCCACCGTATGAATTTAAGTGTATAAATCCTCTTTTTACTATTATCATCTCATATTTGACACTAAACGTGGGAAATTTGTGACTCTTTGGCTCACAGATGATCTATTTTAGTAAATTTGCACCAGTTCTTTCATTTATTGCTGAAGATGGAGAGATCTTTTGTGCCATTTTCATGACGTGCTAGTTTTAGTCCTAAATACATCACTGGCTTTGTTTGCATTAGCATTTTTAAGAGCGGTAGCTTTAATACAGTGAACAGGGATTTGACCCCCAGCCCCTCACCATCACCACCACCACCACCCCTGATAACAGTGTCAGAGTAGGAATGTCTACAAAGAGTGAAAACATGTCTCATAATTTGTACAGTCTGAATTAATACTGACTCAGTTCTTTTTTGCATTACTGGACATGTTACATTTTGGTTGGATTTTGTTTCTTTATAGTTGCTTTGCACTGAACATTGGTCATTTTACAACAATGAATGGTCTTGGCGACCATTCATTGTTGTTTTGGATGTCAGTCTGGTCTTTTTGCATCTTTGTGGAGACCTTGTGTCACATTTTGTTTGCTCTACAATGTCTTTTGACACCTTTTAAAATTTCTTCACTTTTATCTATTTTTATATACACATAGCAAAGTTTAACAACAAACAGCACTTGTTATTTGTGGGTCCATACGGCAGTTTTTTTGTTGACAATAAGAAAAAATACTGGACGTCATCAGACTTTTCCTGCAGAGCCAAAAAGGAAGGAAGTCGTTGTCCGTGCTACAAATAACTCACCAGGTTTCTGTTTCTGTCCCGCTCCTCTCTGCTCCCCTGTAGCGTCTGGGACACTCCCTGATGGGGACGGGTGTAAGAGAAGGGCCTCATAGCCAGGTCTATGGTTCTGCCTCTCTCTGATCTGGGAGGATCTGCGGTGTGGTGCCGGCTTGTGGCCAGCTCAGTCCTGCGGTGTCGCTCTGCCTCCCGCTCAGAGTACGGAGGCAAAGAGTCCTCCTCGTCTGGACGGTTGCATGGCGACCGGCTGTAGTAACTATCACTGCCCTTTCCTCTGGAGCTGCCCTTAGAAGGAGTGTCACTGTCCTCATCTTGTCTCCCAGCCCCCCTGTCCACTCCCCGCCCTCTCATCTTCCTCTCCAGCACGCCTGTGAGGAAGCCATCATCGTAACTTTTGCTCAGGGCCTTTCGAGAAGGACGGTCACTGTCCCACGTGTCCCTCCTCTTCTGCTGAGGTGAGAGGCTGCGGCGGTCCCAGTCGTCCTCTTCATCCCGTTGGAAGCGCCTGGGAGGGCTGTAGTCCCGCTCATAGAACCGGTCCGGAGGCTCAGGTCGACGACCACGAGAGCTGTAAGACAGGGCGAACTCCTCCAGCTCATCCAGGGAGCCGGTGCGCCCTCGCCTGCTCAGCGTCTTCCTCTGCAGGTGCTCTGAACGAGGGTTCCACCTGACGCACAACGACATCAGTCCATTACGTCAAACATTTAAACCCCGAGAACAACGACCTGATTACCAAATTCAGCAAACCAAGTGACCTGCGTTCCAGTTCATCATCAGAGTGATTGCCTTTGTTATGCCTGGCCCTTCGACTCTGCGTGGGTGGAGGGGCTCTAAGGGTGGCATCCTGGTCTGCGATGGGTGGAAGTGCCTTCATCTGCACCGCTTGGTAGTTGTTTCTAAAATCCGTGTTCCCTCCATCGTGAAGTGAGCTCAGCTCTGACAAACTGATGGCTGTGGAGACAAACATTAGGACTGTTTATGATTTATAACATAAAAAGAAGTGGGAAATACTGGCCAGCAGCTGCAGAGTCAAGCTCTGCAGCATTTAACCAAAGAGGAATGAGAGGAATGCTGGGAGTAATCTGAGAAGATTTGGAAGCGTTCATTGTGAAACATCTTGGTTACAGACTGCAAAAAATGCTTGAGCTTCACAAACTACTTCATTACCAAACTTACAGGTAAGGGTTGATATGTTTCTGTTCTTATTGTGACAATAGAAAACATTAGCAGTAAGTAGATTTAAACAAGTTTAGGTTATAAAAGTTAGATTCTTTGGTTATTTTTAGCCACTTGTTGCCGGAATGTATCAAAAACTCTGCTCCAATATACACAGTTTTCTCTTGTTCAAGTTTCTATCCGTCCATCCATTCCATCTATCAACCCATTATCTTTATCTGCTTCTTCCTTTCCATGTCGTGGGGGGTCACTGGTGCCCATGTCCAGCCATCACTGCTTAAGAAAATTACTTTCAACCATTTTTTAAATAAATGGCTCTATAAGATATTTGACATACAAAGTGAGAAATGACAACCCGATGTAGTTTTTCATATGAGACCAGAATTTATTTTTTACTGAAGCAGAGTAATCTTCATGTTTGCATCATGAAACCGTGAGCATATTGGCAAATCTACTACATAATGTAATAAATATAAAGTTGTATGATCATCACGTCAAAGCGCAAGAATATATCAATATTATTCATGGCTAAAGTTATACCGTATTTTTCGGACTGTAAGTCGCATTTAAAATCCTTAAATTTTCTCAAAAATCAACAGTGAGCTTTATAATCAGGTGCTCCTTATGTATTATTTCTGGATGTGCTTACTGACCGCAAACTGATTTTATGTGGTTATTGTGAATGAGTTGAATCAAGTTTGACTTATCTGACTGTTTTGTTTCACTTAATGTGCCTTATAATCCAGTGTGTTTTACAGTCCGAAAAATATGGTAGTTTTTCCAAGTAGGAAAATTATCTTTACTGACTTGTGTCTTCAGTAAATGACAGAAAATACCTATTTTCTTTATGTTATTGCTCAAGGGCACCATATTTATTTGTTGACTTTGCTACAAACATAAACATAACATTTATTTTCTAATGGATTAAAATTAATGTATAACTTTGATGGATGGATGTACCAATATTTTACAATTTAAGCTGAGGTTGCACATTAAATAGTAATAAAGCCACACTAACGTCTTTCTTGAGGGAACAGTAAATATCACATGACAGTTTCTAAGGTTATATGAGATAAACGTTAGGACTAGATGGCACAAGTTAACCAATTATATATTAATTAAAGACACACAAACACACACCAGTCACAATAACAAATTTTGCTGCGCAATTTTCTCAGAAATTATTGCGATAAATGATAATATTGTTTGAAATTTGACAATAACTAGTAATTATTGTCAATTTTAAGAAGAAATGTTGGTTAATTTGTTTTTGCGTGTAGTACCTTTTTTGCCCACCGGATGGCAGTATAGGACTATTTGAACCGAAGGATGGATAGTGAGAGAATGAGCAGCGTGTCTCTTTAAGAAAAATGGGAGGGAGGCCCCTTGACGTGACATGGGCTGTCTCTCTTCGGTTCTCAAAATGGCGAACATTCGGTGTGGTTTGAGCTCTTTAGCACAGCATTTTTCACACAAAGCGTTTAATTTTAAAAAATCAGTAAACAAGTTCTCAGCTTCTTTTTGCAGAGAAAATCAACTTTTTACATGAAGGCACAGGTTTCAACCGTGAATTTTGGAGCTTCGACAAGACAGAGGTTTTTTTTTTCTCGAGGTCGGCCCGTTAGCTTAGCTCGTAGCTTAGCTTCTCAGCTTAGCTGCTTTTAACAATCCAAAAATGCGATTTCCGGCGGTTAAAATGGATTTTAAAGAGAAAACAGAAAGGGATGGGTCAGTGAAGAACATCTGAGTTTAGCTTTTTTGTCATCCAGTGTCTTCAGGAGAAAGAGAGAGACACGAAGAAATGCTAAAACCAAAAATGAAAATGAGGTTGATAATTTTCATTTATCATGCGATTAACTGATTCATTGTTTATCGCGACAGGCCTACAGCCACACAAATCTCAGAAACGGGACTACTCTGCACAGGCTTACATTTAAGTGAAGCCATCTTGTTGGGTGGAAAGTGAGCCAGCTCCTTCTCTATGTAGTACAGAATTTTCTTTGAGTCCTGGTCTGGGCTCGTGGTCAGTCGGTAACCACTCCGCACTGCAGACATGGACACACACCCATACACACACAAACAAACACAAATACAGCTGAGCGTGTAATGTGTTAATCCACAAACATATATGACACAACAAGACATTTTTGTTTTTAGACACACTAAAGGTTAACATGAAAGGTTAGTCAAGTCAGTGTAGATGGATTTTTTTAAACACATTAGGAGCAAAAATACTTCCCTTGGGGGTTCTTAGAAATAGACAGAGTGCATGTTTATTTAATAAGTTCCTAATGTGATAAGTTGTCGTCATGGCCTCTTTGCTGTTAAAGGTTTAAGACTTATAACTCACCTCCATTCAGGTTATTTTCCGTTGAGGTGATTGAGGAGATCTTTGGGTCCAGATGGGATGAAGGAGCAAGAGGGACCACAGTCGGTACAGCAGGAATGTAGTACGGATACACAGGAACTGGAGCAGCCTGTCGGCTCTTGGCCATCTTCCCTGCTTCATAAACTACACGAACCACAGAATAAATCCCTTCATGCAGACTGATTGTTTGAAACAATTAAAACAGAAATAAAAGACGTTGTTCATGTTACTCACGGTGTCGCGGGCAGCAGCAGGTGTCAGGACAGCAGCAGCAGCGGACGTAGCAGCAGCACGAGTGAGGACAACACTGACACCAGCAGACCCCCAACAGCAACAGGAACAGAACACCACCCAGGACCACGGAGCCCACAAACGCCCATTCTGGTTTACAGAAACAGAGAAATGCATGTGGTGAGCATTAAATGTACAAAGCTCACCTCTGAAGGTAATATATAGAACTTGAAAACAAGAAACACTATGACAAAAAATATAAATTACAAAAAATGACCTCAGTTTGAAATCCCAGATGAGCCTCCTAAGTTTTCAACTGAACTTTATCAATATAGTACAACACAAATTTTTGTACACGCTGACGTAAAAGAAGAACAAAATTAACGCAAGGTGAAAATTTAATTATCGTGCTAAGAGTTGTTAATCAACACTCACCATCCTGTTTTAGATATGACCTTACAAATCAACATTTTTTGTTTGGTTCTAAGATTTTGAGGACAGTTCTATTATTTTATTGTTTCTTTAATGTCTTTCCAACAACCTTGCAATTTTCATGGTTTCATCGTTTTGTAGTAATGTCATTGTGTGGTTCCAGGCTCCATACTGAGAGCTATTTGATCATAACTAGCAAGAACATCAGCAAAAATAACACCAAGTTTATCAGTTGCTGTATTTAAACTAATGCTTCTAATGGATCCAAACAGAGGAATAAAACAAGGAAACTTAAGGGAACTTTGAGTGACTCTTATCGATGATCACATCTTGAACACATCCAAGCACTAACAACTCACGTTGTCAGGATAGGTTAAGAAGTACGACGGAGTATTAGGGCCACGCTAAGAAAAAAAACTACATTACGAGAATAAAGTTGTATTACAAGAATAAAGTCAAAATAATATGAGAATAAAATCATAATATTAGGCGAATACTGTAAACTCGTAACATTACCAGAATAAAGGTGTTTTCAATTAGAAAAACTACTAAGCTAACAACCACTACTATAGCTAACCATCTATAGCCTTATAGTCGACGACTGCCACAAAGCTCCTCTTCCACAAAAGAAGCAATATCTTCCAAAGCCGTGTGGTTCTTTCTTTGAAACAGACATAGTCGTTTGCACAATTGTTTCAAAGTCCTGATACTGATAATAATCTGATGCTGATGTGCTCACAGATTAACTATCTCATTTGTAAAACCAGTACCAAAGTATAACTTAACAAGATGCTCAACATTCATCATTTTATCGCAGGTATAAGATTACAACTTTATTCTGATAATTTTATGGCTGGTAATATTACAACTTTATTCTGGTAATATTACGACTTTATTCTGGTAATATTATGACTTTATTCAGATAATATGTCTTTATTCTGATAATATTACGACTTTATTCTTATAATACTACGACTTTATTCTTATAATTTTATGACTTTATTCTGGTAATATTACGACTTTATTCTGATAATATTACAACTTTATTTTGGTAATATTTTAAATGTATTCTGGTAACATTATGAATTTATTCTGGTAATACTACAACTTTATTCTCATAATATTTGGACTTACCGGTCATTCTCGTACGACTTTATTCTCATAATTTCATGACTTTTTTCTTGTAATGTAATTTTTTTGTTTTCTTAGTGTGGCCCTAATACTCCGTCATAATAAAGCCAAACCCGCACAAACAAAAAATATCTAAGCTACCACATGTAATCCACATGAAACATTGGGCTACTAAACCCATATCTGTAATTTAGGTTGTGATACCGGGAAGGTCCAGCAGAGGGCACTCAGTTTCTACTGAGTTGAATTTAACCAACGTGGTTTGGTCATATTTCCCTGAGGCATGCTTTTACACGTGCACTGACCAACCAAATGGTGGACCTTACAACCTGTCTATGAGTGACAGAAGTGACCACTCATAGAGAAATCCCAGTGAGAGACTGAGGTGACCGCTTGTTGGGTAATATCTGTGGAAATCCCGTTGAGTGAATAACTCAGTTGAGCTCAATTAGCTTGCGGCTAATGTATAGATAAGTTAAGTATTAAACTGCCAGAGATATGTCTCTAAATAAACCAATCGGGAGTTTGTTGGACTTTGTCCTAATGTTTTAATTGCTTTGGTGTGTTTTACATCATTGTACGGACAGAAATAAGAATAAAAATGCTAACCGAGCTAAAGCTAGCACTATCCACAGGTGCTAATGCTAAAGGCCTGTATCATTTTACAAGGTTAGAATTAGCTCTACAATGACAAGAATGTGCTTTTTGTATTCCAAATCATATTGGTTCATTAAAAATACATGCAGTTCATAGTAAGCCATTTTAAAGCTACTATAGGTTTATTGAACCCGCATATTTATTAAATCATGAGGACAGTAAGATGTGTTAGTGAAAGTTTATTTCAAAGTTAAGAGAGTTTTGATTGGTCAGTGAGAATGAAACAGATCAGGAGGCTTCAGATAAGCAGGAAAACGCAGGGCAGTGAGAAGAAGATGCAGCTGATTGGCCGTACCTGGCATAATCTGCAGCTCAAACTCAGGCAGAAGATCATCCTGCTCACCTGTCCTGCCTGCAGAGAGAGGAAGAGCACAGGTGAAGGCTGACAGAGGAAGCAGGAAGCAGCCAAAAGGTCAAGCAAATGAGTAAATCTGGTAGAAGAGGGGATGATTAAAGGTCATGCACTATTCGAGTGATTAAAAGAAGTTTTACTGAATCACCCTGTCTGTGAGCCAACACAAAGCAAAAAGCTTTACAAAGATAGACAGGCTTTGCTGCTAAAAAAAACAAGTAATACCTAAAATTAACCTTTTGTTATTCTGGTAACTAAATTGGTTGCTTTTTCTCTGGAACCAATGGTAAATGTTTTAGTTCCTCATGAAACTTATGCCGCTTTTCCATTAGTACCGGTACTAATGGAAAAGGGGCAATAGATGTCTGACAGAAAGATAAAGCTGAAAAAATTTATAAAATTCTTCCCACAAAATGAAACACGATCTGGATTATGTCACTAATGTCTTGCTGAGAAGTCATACAAGCCAAGAAGCCCATAAAGGATCAAACAAAACTATTAAATATTTGTAAAAAAAAAAAAAAAACATGTCTCAAAAACTATTTGAAATAGTGATTTATAGATTTTAAAGAAATTGCATTTTTTTGTGCATGAAGACATCCGTTTTGGTGACTGAGTAGGTGCTCAGTTTGCAATCCTTACATAAAACATTTACTTCAGTAAAGACATGCTGTGTGTGATGTCACGTCTTCTTCTGTGCATGTGGGTCACATCAAGGCCATAGAGAATTCACACTGAGTCTAAAATATAATCTGGCCAACCATACAAAAAATCTGAATTAAGCATTAAAACTCCCATTTTCACTCAGATTTTCAATAAGTCTCTACAGCTGTGTGAGGTTCCCTCCTGCTTCAAGTGTTCCACCCTCATCCCAGTCCCCAAGAAACACACCATAACAGGATTAAATGGCTACAGACCTGTTGACATGACATCTGTGGTCATGAAATCCTTTGAGTGACTGGTGTTGAAGCATCTGAAGGACATCACAGGTCCCCTGCTGGACTCCCTGCAGTTTGCCTACCAAGCAAACTGGTCGGCAGATGATGCACTCAATCTGGGATTACACTTCATCCTGCACCACCTCAACCACCCAGGGACATATGCCAGGATCCTGTTTGTGGACTTCAGCTCAGCCTTCCACACCATCACCCAGTCCTCCTCCATCAGAAGCTCACCCAGCTCACAGTGCCAGTCTCTATCTGTTAGCAGATCACCTGTTTCCTGACCGACCGGCAGCAGCAGGTGGGATTGTGGAGCATATTCTCCTGCACAAGATCCATCAGCACCGGCACCCCCCAGGGGTGCGTTCTCTCCCCACTCCTCTTTTCTCTATACACAAACAACTGCACCTCAGCGGACCAGTCTGTGAAACTCTTGAAGTTTGCAGATGACACCACTGTTATTGGTCCAATACAGGACAATGTCAAATCTGCATACAGACAGGAGGTGGATTGGCTGGTCCACTGGGGTGGTCAGAACAACTGGAGCTTAACCCACTCAAGACTGTGGAGATGACAGTAGACTTCCAGAGAAGCCCCCACTCTCACACTGCCTTCCTCAACACACTGCATCCTCAACAACACTGTCTCACTTATGGTTCCTAGGAACTACACTTTCTCTGGGCCTGAGGTGGTCCTCACACATGACACTGGAAGAGACCCAACAGAGACTGTACTACCAGTGGCAACTCAAGAAGAACAACCACAGGAGCTGCTGATCACATTCTACACCGCCGTTATTCAGTCTGTTTGGTGCACATCCATCACTGTGTGGTTTGTTTGGCTCATCAACAGAACAGGACAAGTCCAGAATGTATCAAACAATCGGGTCTGCAGAGAGGATCATCGGAGCTGACACTTCCTCAATCCAGGACTTGTACAGGTCCAGGGTCAGGAAAAGGGCTGGTAACATCTCTGCAGACCCCACACATCCTGGATACAAAAGTATCTGTTTAGACTTTTACCTTCATGTCAGCGTTACAGAGCACTATTTGCAAAAACCAGCTGCCACAGACACTTTCTTCTACCAGGTGGTCTCTCTGATGAACTCAATAAACACTTTACAGCCTGAGTCTGTTGGAGTCAGTCTCCCCACCATCACATACATTTACACCTCCAGATGCAGGAAGAGGGACACCTGCATCATGAAGGACCCCACTCACCCAGCACACACACTTTTTGCACCGCTCCCCTCAGGAAGGAGGTTAAGGAGCATTAAGTGTAGAACCACTAGACTGAGGAACAGCTTCTACCCTGAGGCTGTTAGACTCATGAATATCTAACCAGGATAATCACTGTGAAAAATCACATCATGTTGCTGCTGATCGGTTTCATGTTGCTGCTGATCGGTTTCATGTTGATGCGTTAACTCGTACTTATCTGCTCACACAGACTCACGTTTGTGCTGCTGTTCGGCGTATTGTTTTTATGCTACTAGTGCTTAGTGTATTTTTAGTTGATATTTTTCTTAGTTCATATCTTAGATCGTATTACTGTTTTTCTTTTACATTTTAATTAAGGATGCACAATATTATCAGCATGGTATCGTATTGGCCGATATTAGCGTTAAAGTTCAATATCGGACATCGGCCATTACATCAAAATAAGTCACTGATATAAAATGACAATCCAGTGACAAGGATGCCTGCAGCAGCAGCACAATGTGATGACATCACGCACACCTACCTGATCTCACAGTGAAGAGGAAAATTCACAATGTCAGTGGTGTGGAAGGCTTTCTTTCGTTGGTGAGGATATCGGATTCCAAAGATTTTTGGACTACCTAGTCGGAGATATTTTTTCAACATAACCTTACCCGAGTTGCAAGCCGTCATTTCCGACGTCATTGAGAAGCTAATAGCTGATAGCGCTTTGGTGAGTTTTACCACAGACAACTGGACGTCATGTTAGCCCCGTTAGCATGATTAGTCTTACGGCACATTGGATAGACAAAAACTTTGAACTTAAAAAGTCTGTCCTTCATGCACAAGAGTGCAGAGGATCCACACTGCAACTAGAACAAGCCTCCACAAGTGAGACAGCACCACAGGTGACTAATGCTAACAAATAACATTTAACACTTTTAATTTAATGTAAGTTAAAGTGCTATGGCTGTTACTGAATATATGTCACCAGCTCTTACAGCTGTTACACATGTTTTGTAGCAAATACGCCTAAATAAGAGGGCTATGTTCTGACAAAGGAAAGAATATTAAAAATATTGGTATCGGTTATCAGCCAAATAAGTTTTAACATATCGGCATATCAGATATCAGCCAAAAATCCAATATCATGCATCCCTAATTTCAATACTTTTGTTGGATGTAACTGGGACCCTGTGTACACAATTTCATCCTACCACATATACCACATGTGGTGTGTATGACAAATAAAGAACCTTGAATCTTTGAGTAGTCAGCTACTCTGCTGTGAAACAACATCAACCTGTTTGCACAACCACGACCTGCCTTTTTCCCTCTCTTAAATATAATGAAGGAAGTTACATGTACTGTTTGTTTACCCTTTACTCTATTTCCTCTATGTTCATATATATTATACTTGATGTCTGTACGCTGTGAGTGCTTGAAACCAAAGTCAGATTTCTTGTTTGAGCACACAAACTTGGCCAATAATGGTGATTCTGATTTTGATTCTCAGTGTGAATGTAGCCATGATGGGGTGCACAGCAGACATGTCTGCTAGGGTTAAGGTCACAATCAAATAAATGTATACATATGCTGTTATAAATGGTGCATGCTCACACTAATACATTCAGTACAGCTTCTGCTGTGGAGGTTATAATGTATTAGGAAACGATGGTGAAACAAACTTTATTACAGTAACTACTAAAGATGATACGACAGAATACGGTTCGGCCTCACTCTTCTTCTGCGTTCCTACTAAACAATCTCTTCTGCCCTATGCTGTCACGGCAGCGCCTTCTAGTGACAAAAAGTAACAGCAACAGAGCACAACAAATGCACTGTTGAGTACACGTAAGAACACAACATTTTCCAGGACAACAATTTAACATGGCGGCTCATTAAAAAAGGTCACACGAGTTGTGTTGGAGGGAAACAATGCATCTTTTGTGCTTTATGTGAATTATAAAGAGGTCAGTAGCATTGATGACAGTTTAAAAACTGAGTCTGAGTCATAAATGCAGGTGTTTCTGCTATTTTTTGTCCATGTGCTTATTATGAGATCCCAAAAGGCAGTGATTAGTATGAGTCTGTCTACAAACACAGACTAAACAGTCCTGGCACAACAGAGCTCTAACCAAGTGTGCTGAATAAGCCGTTACTGTGGAGAAAGACGTAGTCTCGCTGCCTTGACCTTGCACACTCAGCTACATACCGTCTGTAACAGTGAGTAACCTGTGGAGCCGAGGAGCTTTACAGCTCTGTGGAGGAGGGGGTGCTTCAAAGGTTAACCACTGATGAGTATAAGAGAAGATTATAATAGAAAACAGGAGGGAAAATAAACAATGTGGTCAAAAATTAACTAAAAAATATGAAAGGAACTTCCTAATTATCACTACAAGGAAAAGCTTGATATTTGATGTTATTTTTAAACAAAACAAACAAAAAAAAAAAGTGGATAAGGTTGATCAGCCATGGCCAGTATCTTGAATTGGAGTGGCTCTAAAAGTTAATCAGTTGTAGACGTACGTTGGGTGTTTTGTTAAAACCAGTTCACTGACTCATTTTGTAACAGACAGACAAATGAACACACAAATACGCAGAGGCAATCACATGACCGATCGCCTTTCGTTGTGATAAAGATAAAGTATTTAGTCTGTAGCTTAGCTTAGCATAAGCCCTGGTACGTGAAAAAGCAGTTCACATGCCTTCTTTTGATTGTAATGCTACGCTCCATTTACCTCAGAAGTCAGAACTTAGATACAGGAATAACGTCACACTCAGACACTGGAAAAATAGGATTTACTGATTGTTGTGTTCAGTAAACACTGGCAAACTCTAATTATTGATACAAGTCAACACCAATGTATTCCTCTGCACTTCATACTGCAGCAGTAGTTTAGTGGTATATTTAATGAAATATCAACTGAGTGAAGTGACTTTTTTTCTCCTTTATTCTTAAAACTGAAGTCAATCCAAATGCTATCTGCTGCAGGAAACTGAAAACTAATTCACAGAAACCCCCACAAAAATCTGAAGTGCAGTAGGTCCTCGCTACTTTACGGTTCGACTTTTGCAGACTCACTCTATCGTGGTTTTTCAAAGTACGATTGAACACAAAAATAAAAATAATAAATTGTATACGACACGTGATTATCAACGTTAATATTACTTACATGATTGGGACAGTACTGAATACTGTACAGTAAAAAGTTAACAAAAAAAAATACTTGGGACAGGCGCCGCTATATGTAGTTTTCTCTCAATAAGCCTACATATACTGTAGCATAACAACTACATTTCCCAGAAGCCAACAGGACCACTCCCTAAAGCCTGTTTCCTTCTGTTGAAATACTAGAAGGAAAGTTTGGATCTGATCGGAAAAAGTTCTACTCTTATTAGTGACTTCGGCACCCAGTGGATGCAGAGAGCCACAGGGAACCCACCAGGAACCGGAGCAGAACCGGACCTCCAGACCCATGAATCTTGAGAGCTGGTAGCTGACCCACGAGGACTTCGAGCGGGATGCGTGCCGCCGAAGGTACAGCGCTCCATTTGGAGCCCACCATCACTACCCCGAGCCAGAGAGCCGACCATAACTGGCAGGGTGGCTCCACCAAAACAGAACCAAGTCAGAGCAGAACCGAGCCGCTGCTGTTCTGCAGAGTTGTTAAGTAAACTTTAGTAGTTACATATACAGTACTATCCATCCATCCATTATCTTTACCCGCTTATTCCATTTTGGGTCACGGGGGTCACCGGTGCCCATGTCCAGCAATCACTGTGCGAGGGGCAGGGGACACCCTTGACGGGTCGCAAGTCCATCACAGGGTCACATAGAGACAAACGAGACAAACAACTGTTCACTCTCTCATTCACACCTAGGGACAATTCAGAGTTACCAGTCAGTCTAACATGCATGTTTTTGGACTGTGGGAGGAAACCGGAGTACCTGGAGAAAACCCACGCATGCACGGAGAGAACATGCAAACTCCACCCAGAAAGGCCCCTGGACCGGGGTTTGAACCAGGGACCTGCTCGCTGAGAGGCAGCAGCTCTACCAATTGCGCCACCGTACTGCCCTGGGTTACTAAATCCTTAATATATAAATAAATACTAACATATATATATATATAATATATACAGGTCCTTCTAAAAAAATTAGCATATTGTGATAAAGGTCATTATTTTCCATAATGTAATGATAAAAATGAAACTTTCATATATTTCAGATTCATTGCACACCAACTGAAATATTTCAGGTCTTTAATTGTTTTAATACTGATGATTATGGCATACAGCTCATGAAAACCCAAAATGCCTGTCCCAAAAAATTAGCATATTTCATCCCACCAA
>NC_056510.1:26254485-26257606 GCF_014905685.2 Nematolebias whitei
ATGTATATGTATGTTAACATATATTATATATATAACTAACATATATTATATATATATATATATAAAATATAATGTCGCTACTTCGTGGATTTTCACTTATCGCAGGGCGTCTAGAACGTAACCCCTGCAATAAACGAAGGACTACTGTATCCCTTTAAACTTACTCTACAGCACCTCTTAGCTTGCTTGTTAAAGTTATTAAAAATCTGACATAGCCCTTTTAAAACGTTAAAAACGTTAAAAAGTTAAAACTTTCTACACATTAGCTAACTGCTTCAAGCCTTTGTTAGTAAAGACAGAGCCAAAGCAGTGTTATTAATGAACTACCGACGTACGTACAAAACATTAATATTTACATTTTAAAGTCTGATACGTTAGAAACTCAAAACCTTGAAGCAAATTTAGCAGAGAAACTGATTTACACATTTTTAATTAAGATTGTTCGATGTTGTGGTGGAGCAAGGTTAAAAAGTTTAGCCCTTCAAACACAACCAGTCTTGTTAAGCCCCTCTTTTCTCGCTGTGAGCTGCTTGTAGTCAGATTAGTGCAGTGGAGACGACATGAATGAATGAACATCAGGTCGGACGATGTTAGGAGAAGAAAACCGTTTGGAGTACAACATTAAATCACAATTGGAGGAGAATTTAGTTCAGTTCTGACCTTTTCATCTCCTGTCTTTTCTAATAAACGCATGGTCCCATGATAATACACTAACAAGCAGTTTAGAAAACTGTCTCCCTATAAGGTTTCTCACTGGACGCAGAGCTAGTTTACAGTAGATGCAGATTCTCTGACCTTTAGCAGTAAAATATTAGCTGCTTGGTGTGGATTTGGACGCCTTGGACAATCATTAACCTGCAACCAGCGCTCCCTGTGAGCAAACACAACACACACACAAGCACGCTCTGTTGTCCAGCTCGAGAATGATCCCATGCAGTCCTTCAGTCGCTCTATGGCTGGAGATTTTCTAGCCAAAGTGTACATCATTCCTCTAAAGTGCACGGTTTCCTAAACAATAGAGTCTGTCATGGAGGATCAGGGTTGCTGTAAGGAGGCAAACACTGTTTTGGCTGTTTCTATAGATACTGCTGTACAGACACGCAGGAATGCAGCTCAATGAAGCAAAAACTTTTAACATATTTACGCACCGCACAGGAAGCGTCAGTGGAAACCCTTCAAATGCACACATTCAAAAGAACCAAATAAATCATAGGTTGTTACTTTAGCAGCAATTAACTTAAAGCGTAGCCATACCAAGCACCAGTAACTCTATCTGGTCCTCGTTGGTTCCCTCCACATCGTCAGCGATGGTCACTTTACAGAAGTACACTCCGCTGTCACCCCACTGCAGCTCACCGATACGAAGGTCAGCTTCTGCCAAAAGACAAAAACAGGATTATATTTGCACAGTGAGGGATCAATGGGTTCATGATGCAGGTAAACATGCAGGTGCTGAATCTATTATTCCCCACTGAGTGATGCTTTGAATAGAAACCCGTGTTTTGCGATGATAAGACCTGAGTAATTCAAGCGTTTACGTGTGAATAGAAGTGTCAGTTGTGTGCTAAACCGCAAAAGGCGTATTCAAAGAAACCAGTCAGCCATGATTCATGTCAGGTGGTTAAACAGCTGCAGCAGCTCCTAAATTCAGGTGTTTTCATGGAATACAAGATTGATGGCATTACTGTTATCGATGGAAATGTCTCGGCCTTTGTACTGAGCTCCCAGGGTCACAGAGGTCCCCTGCGTCGAAGCCACAGGTCGGACGGTGCGGCTGCTGTCGGAGCACTCCAGGTGGGCCGTGGCTCCCAGCTCGGAGGCCTGGACGCCCAGAGTTTCCCGCAGGCTGAAGGCGTCCCGTGTGCGGTCCCGACAGTAGGACTTGTACCACCACTGCACCATCGGGGTTTGCTTGGAGTGCGTTTGGTACTCGCAAGGAAGGACTACGGACTGGAAGAGGATCCTGATCCGCTGCTTCTCCCGTGCTATGACGTGCACACCATCACACACACACACTGACACACACATGCAAACAAAGAGGAAGATTTAAATGTTAATGGATTTTTTAAAGTAAGAAACAGGTTCACATATTCACATTTTCTACAATAACTGTTTCTTACAGATGTAGAATAAAAAGCCTTGAAATATTCAGTTCAGTGAAGTAAATGATGAGTTAGAACAACAATTCTTTTTTTGAAAAAGTGAAACCTGTAACATTTGGGGGGTATTTTCACCAAGAACATATAATCAAAAGCAGTATTACAAATGAACCCATACATTTAACTACTTTTATGTTCATGCACACTCAGTTCAATTCTCATTTTTACTTAATATGCATCTTTCTGTTCTGTAGGAGAAAACTAGGTAACTACTGAACCTGACAAACACAAAGCCCTCAATGCTGAACCAAGATTAAGAACCTTGAATCCTTGAAGATTAAAACTCCTTTTACTATGAACTGATCACAAAAGCAGCGAAATACAATTTTATTCAGACAAGCATTATGAGTGTGCTTTTCCTATATCATTCACATCCTTTACTGTTTTTAATGTTTTGAGTTTTACTGTGAAGCGGTTCATAGGCTGCAGGTGAGCCCGTGATCAGAAGGTTGCTGGTTCAACTCTCTGGACTGACAACAAAAATTTGGGTCGAAGAGGTGAAACACTCACACTTGCCTCCATCCTCATTTGACCCCACTCTGGGCCCTTGAGCAAGGCGTTTAGCCTCACAGCTGCTTCCTGGGCACCTTAGATGGCAGCTCTCTGCTCCACATGAGTAATAGGATGATTAACAACCCCATCCAAGGTGGTGGACCTGGACCTTCTGGTCTGTGGTGGACCTGGATACCATGGACCACAGAGAGCAGCTGAAGGTCTAGGGGTTTGGATCTGTAGCTTCTAACGATGCGTTCACTGTCCTGGTCTGTGGTATATTCAAGGACTCATGGTCCTGTGGCGTTCTTTTATGACTGTCTACTGTTGTCATCATTCTTTGTTAAAATCAGGCCTCTCTTGTAAATGAGTCCTTGAGGCTCAATGAAACTAACCTGTAGAAATAAAGGTTGAATTAATAGAGTATATATATATATATATATATATATATATATATATATATATATATA
>NC_056510.1:26257706-26263485 GCF_014905685.2 Nematolebias whitei
TATATATATATATATATATATAGTCATTTATATCTCTATAATAAGTGAAATTTGCTTACTTAATTACAGTTACGTGTGGGGGGACACTAGGACTAAGCCAGCTTACTGCAACATTTAATCAACAACTGACCAAACCACACTATTTTTTTATTTATTACTAAAGAGACCATCTTAGCACCAACATAACTGGTTTGTTCCACTTTGGAGTAAGCTGTGGGAGGAAGAATCAGTTTTGTTGTGTGCTTCCTTGACTGATGAAGCCTTCTGGATGGAAGATGAAACGTTTCAGCACAAAAAAAATAAAAAATAAAAAAGAAACTGTCCAGATGACCTGACTGAAAATTGTTGGATTGTTTATCTGGATTATTGAGCATGGACTTTGTTTAGTTGTAGTTTTTAGAAACCGGACCACCTGAAAATTGCTATTAAAAGTTTTTTTTTTTTTAAATGTAGGTTCAAGCTTGTCACTTTCATTCAGTTGCTGATGAACACTATGTATTCTGTGTTTTCTGTGGATATTTAGTCTACCCTCAGCGTCATACATGGCATTGAGAACAGATTAGAAAGCTGAGCGTGTTCATCAAATGAAGCACTAAAGAAAAGACATTAACATAAATTACAACTTTATTACAGAAGAAGCAGCTGCGAGTCATCTTAGTCTGCTGATGATTCACGATGAGAAACTGTGATTCTCATCACATCCAAACGGGAGCAGAGATAAGGGGTGTGGGGGCTCCTCTGCTGCTCGGTACCGGGGGTCAGGAGGTTAAATTCCAGAGTGTGTAGGGGGGCTGGGGAGGATCAGGAGAAGAGGCAAGGGGGGTGTCATCATCCAGGGAGGAGAAGGAGTGGTCCTGGGTAATTTTTGCTGGTCTAGGTGGGGCAGGAACTCATTCTAAACATTCCCAGAAGACAGGAACTCAAAACAAAAGCAAATCCACCAGCCTGCTCTCCTCAGAGTTCAACGCACTGCTCTAAAACTGACTAATTTCTACATGTTTTCAGATCATGCGTGTGTTTTCCAGGTAGAATGTTTTGTTTGTTTTTCATGATTGCTGTGAAAATAAAACTGAAATCAGTGTGCAGATTTCTCTTTTTTTTAAGCCTTAAAGCACAAATCAACTGAAATTCAGCCTCTAAATAAATGTTCTTATCTTTAGGGTTTTAGAGAAGCGCTACTTAAACATAACTGCTTCAAGATATTTATTGATGTTTAACTTGACACACTTCTTTTGGTCATGTACTCAGCTTCACTCATTTTGGAACAAAATGTTTCATTTCTTTTCAACAGCTTTTGGGAAACAATGGGACCCAGATCCACTTATTGACATTATTTGTGTCTCTAATGCTTTGCCATCAGCCAATAAATATGAGAAAATGGCTGTTTTGTTTGGTGTGATTGCTAAAAGGTTGATTTTGAGAGTTTGGACGAAGGACTCGGTGTCCACATTTGAGCTATGGCTGGGGGAACTGGCAAATACGCTGCATTTGGAAAGACTGAGATATTTGAATGAAGATAGAGTCAATGTGTTTGAGAAGATATGGGACCCTGTAATAAAATTTATTCAGTGAAAAGACTGCAAATGACAGACTTGGTAACGTTTAATAGTGCATGTGCACTTTTTCCTCTGTCTACTGGGAGAAAGATAGAGATCAATCTGTGCTATATTTACTCCATGTTGCTTCAACTGTGGAACTGTTACTTTGTGATGGTTTGTGCAGATGGGGAAGGGTGGGAAGTTGATTTATGTTGTTGAAGTTTGCTGAAATGTAAAAATACCAATAAATATTTTATTTAAAAAAAAAGCCATTTATTGATGTTATAGAACTCATAAAATCCTCATCTACATGTACAGTAGATATGCAAAGGCATGCACTATTCCTCTTATAAAGCTTTCTCCTGATCTTAAACGGGTCCAGCAGGTTGAGCATCATCAGGTTTTCTTTTCACATGACACACTTGAAATCCACATCTTCACAACAAAGTAACAGACTGAGCGAGAGCCTTTTATGGAGGAGTTGTGGTCTTTTCCTTTGTTTCTTATTTTACGGAGCAGGCCATTGTTAGGGCTGCCCCCCCTTCTGTCCTAGTTGAAGAGCAAAGAGGGGGAGGAGGTCAGGACTCCCAACCAATAGGAGAACCCAGATTCATTCGGCTGGATGAGAACAGACCAATAATCCAGCAGGGATTTAAACCGAACCGTTACTCCAGCAGCTCCATGAAAACCTCCAGTCCTCTGTGTGCTGCATGGATGAACTCACCTGTTAACTATTGTTTACTGTAGGCTAATGAGCAGGTTACAGCCTCCTCCTCCTCCTCACCACCTGCACTCACGCTGAAGGCCTCATTTCAGGATTAGATGACCCACTGAATGGGTCTGAGGTATTCCAGGTCACAGAAGTGCTGCAGGACGCTGCGTGTTTCCTGAACGCACTCGGACGTTTCCTCTCCAAAGCCATCACATTTCCTGCCATTACTTTGCTGCACATTCCTGCACATTGACTCATTATTCCAACGAAGGCTACAGATAAGTCTGAATATAGCCTCGTTGTTGATAACACCTTTCTCTATTTGACTAAACACTCAAAAGTTTGAAACAGCAAGTGCAAGGGACAATTTTCTCCTGAGTTTAGGAGGATTATTTCAACCCTTCAGGGAATGCATCTTAAACTAATAACTGTGTATACATGTCTACATCTGATGTGAGCTAATGAGGGTGTTTTTCATATAAATTATTGCCTGGCCTCCTTCAGCTAAAAGTTAAAGGTTTGATTCACTTTTAAACCTCAACATGCTGTTTATCATAAATACATTATTTATGTACACTGGCCATGCTGAATGCAATAAGCATTTTTACTCTTGTGTGTTAAAAATATATAAAATGTATTTTATGTTATATAAGCCTAAACACAATAATAATAATGATGCGCCCCAAAGGACAATTTTGTCAGTTGCGCAATGATAAACCTCAAATGTGATAAGAATTTTTTTTTTTAATGGTGCAAATCATGACTGTAGAGGGGAAGTCCTCCATGTTTGTGTTCAAAAAGACAAATTAAAGCAAACTTTCTGAAGCCAGCAGCCGCCACAGTATAAGCTGAAGTTTATGGATTCAACCTGTTGCGCTGTTGTTAATGCGAAGGTTTCTAACTTTTTCTCCAGAGGACGCTTTACTCACCTAACGCTCCCAGCACAACTGCCAAGCGATAAAAGTTCATTATACAGTCCGTTTTGATAGTAGGATGCCGTTTATCCGCATATTTTCCTGCTCCTTGTCCGCTTCAACTGCGGCCGCTGCGCACCCGAGTCAAGCCGCGTCTAACGGGACTGAACCACCGAGGAGGGGGGTCGGATCCAAAAGAACTCATTTACAGTGGGTTCAGTCCAACTACAGACAGGCTCGGGTTCCTCCAAGTGCTAAAGGATCCAGTTTAGGACGTGATAAGGCAGATTGTTGATGAAAATCCAGGCTGCCATTAGTTTGAAGGAACCGTGTTACACAAAAATGGTTCAACCCGCTGCCTTTGAATCATTTTTATTAAGAGCAATATAAAAATGTACTTTTTACATTCAACAGAGAACTTGTAGCACACCAGCATAAACACAAAACACTTTTAAAAAGTTAGAAATGGCCCTTTTAAAGAGACAGTGCTGAACTTTTCAAGCGAGGATCCGTACAAAGATTATGAGCAATTAATATCTTACCTGTTGCAGATAGCTCTTTGAACAACCTCAGTTTGGAAAACATGTTTTATTCAGATCAGATTAACAAGCTATCAGCAAGTCAAAGTGGACTAAAGTCATTTGTTACTTAACTACTTAACATTTGCTACCATCTTAAAACAATTCCCATCTCAAAGGTTTTGCAGTGATTCGTGCAAATGCTATTTTGTCAACTTTTACACAGCTGCCAGTGTTGTTCCAGTTATTCTGGCAGAAAAAAATATGATGTTGCTGCCAAACGTACACCACAATGCACTGGAAGTGCTACAAGCAGCTGTTGCTGTTATTTTTGCTCACAAATACCCATTTTTACATAAATACCATGAAAAACTGACAGATAAAAAAAAGCATTTGCATGAATAATATTTTAGAGTTAACTTTTTCAACAAACTCTACTTAAATAAAATAAACTGTACTTTTGTAGAGTACAATGCATTTCACAGCAACTTGGGAAATACAGCCATTACCAGACTGTGTACATAACAAAAACAACTAAAAAAGAATCTGCAACAACATTGTTATTTTGAATGATTGTGATTATTTTTTAATGGATTTGCAGTCAAAAACATAAACTCATTATTATGCACGTCAAATCAACTAGTTGTGGGATTTGTAGATTTTTTATCAGCTTTTTTATTTACAAATACAAATCAAATTATTCAAAATTATTGTTTAAATGAAGAATGAAAATAGAAACAGAAGTGAATTATAGTAAAGGTGAAGTGAAATAAATTGATCATTGAAATTAAAAATGCAATTATATGAACACATTCACTTTGTGAACAGTCACTATTTTTGTACAAATTAATAAACTATTTAGTAAAATTGATAAATATGTAAATAAAAACTGATGTTAACAAACCTTTAATATACTTTTTATTTTTTATTTATTTATCAGGTCTCTCTTGTAAATGAGTCCTCGAGGCTCAATGGGATTTACCTGTCTAAATAAAGGTTGAATGAATTAAGCCTTGACACACTGAGGACATACTTTGTACTTAAAACATCTTAATTTGAATTGTCCATCGGGAGTAAGAAGTTTTGTTGCAAAGAAAGATAAATTTCCTCTAACATTTTGAGTAATAGTTTGTTTTAGGTTAACTGCACTGTAATAAATAAGCAACAGAACATCTCAGAGGTATGTAGTATGGATCTTACGTTAAATGTGTATTGCATTTTATGGGAAAAAATTACAACTCATGTGGAGAGAGACAAAATGTAATAAAACAAAGAATTCTTGTTTTTCTTAGTGAGAAATTGATGTAAAAGGTGTTCTGAAACATTTTGAAATAAAGATATTTTTCACCACCATCATTAGTACCTCTAAATTTGGATGGTAAATGATTACAAATATATTTACATACTTATGGATGGTTTAACAGGGTTAGAAGGTTTTTTAATTTGTTATTTTTGGTATATTTTGGTTCGGTTCTCAAACTGTGAGGCACAATCCCTGGAAGAGAGGACCACTGCTTTTTTTTTTCTTCATAAATTTTAAATTTTGGGCCTAAATAATTGCAGAGAAGACAAATGTTCATACATCATTGCCACTTGGACTTGTTTTTGTGATAGACCAGAGAAGATGGGCAAAATACTGGGTAGAGTGGAGAGAAAATCCACACCTTACTGGTCAGCCAGGGAAGAAATACTGGTGTATTTCTTTTTAATGGAGAAAAATGTTGCTGCCTGGAGTTGGTGTCACTAAGTCAGGGACAAAATGTCAGACTGATAATGGTCAAGCTGGGAAAATGCAGCTCTTGCCACCTATTCCAATTTTTTTTTCCTTCATGGGGTGCACGGTACAAAATGTTTGAGAACCACTGAAAGACTCAGACCTGGTCTTAACCAAAAATCTTGCCAGAAGCTGTTAGTGAAACATTTTTGAACTTCTAGAAGAGCTCCAGTAAATCAAAATTATTAATTTCAATTTCTGTGTTAACTGGCGCTGTAATCACAATTAGCTCCATAATGGTTTTACCGATCATCGAGTCGGTCGCGACTTCCATACCGATCCCGTTGATCATCCAACCGATCGCGACTTCCATAGCGATCCCG
>NC_056510.1:26263495-26264964 GCF_014905685.2 Nematolebias whitei
AACCGATCGCGACTTCCATAGCGATCCCGTTGATCATCCAACCGATCACGACTTCCATGGCGATCCCGATGATCATCGAGCCGATCGCGACTTCCATAGCGATCCCGATGATCATCCAACTGATCGCGACTTCCATAGCGATCCCGTTGATCATCCAGCTGATTGCGACTTCCATGACGATCCCGATGATCATCAAGCCGATCGCGACTTCCATGGCGATCTCGTGGCTCATCCAACCGATCGCGACTTCCATAGCGATCCTGTTGATCATCAAGCCGATCTTGACTTCCATGGCGATCATGGGGGTCATCAAGCCGATCTTGACTTCCACGGTAGGGATTTTGTTTATCTTTCTTATACGGTTGAGAATAAATATCTTCAGGTCTGTCTTTACCACTGTTGTAACTGTGCTGATCATCTTCCAACATTTTCCCCATTCCTGGCAATCTGTATTTATTTTGAGGAAGACTGTCCTTGTCTTCATACTGGCTAACTGGTTTTTCCTCACTGTTTGACTTGTTGTCCTGGTACTGCTCTCCAGCTTCTGGACCTTCTTTGTCATAAAACACCATATCTCCAGGAGAACTAAAACACAAACAATCAATCAACATAGTAACATAATTGTTCATGTTGGTTCACTTGAAAAAAGACTTTAGACACGATACATACTCTTCAGCTTGTATGTCCTTTTTGCTCCTCTTCCGGCAACAACAGAAGATGATGACCCCCAGAACCACCAAACCTGCAAGGACTCCCCCAATTATACGTGCAGTGGACCCAAGGTTCATACTGCCTGGGGTAAAAACAGAAAAAACAAAGCTGAGATGAGGATTACCATCAAGTCAATGTTTTTAATTTAATTTACAGAGCTGATTATAGCAAGAGATTATGTGTCAGTGATACCACCTGGTTAAGATTAAAATCTCTTGGTCATGGTAAAAATCATAAAAATGTTATTATAGTGTAATGAAATTCCAACTTTAGTAAAATTAGCTAATTTTAACCAATATCTTGAGTATGGGTTGGTGTCTCTGGAGATGCTTGATTAAGTTGGTAGTGTTATAACTGGAAGTTTTAGTGGCACCCCCTGGAACCGTTGCTGTGCACATATTGCACGTAGCTGTCAAATGTGTTGGCTGAGGTAGTGTGAAATAATTCCAGACGGCTGATCCTTTCGCTCGTTCCATTTTGAAAACAATCTGTGCGGTGAGTTCACTAGCACGTGACGTCACTCAGAGCACAAAGCAAAGAATTAGAGTGAATAGATCTGCCCAGTCATGGATTGGTCACACTGTCACCGATACCCGATCCAGAAAGTTTTTTTTTTTTTTTTTATATCGGGACTGATCCCGATATTGGTATCGGATAGGTGCATCTCTACGGGTTCCATTTGTGACCCGACTTCAGAACAAGTGGAAGATAATGGATGGATGGATGGATGGATGGATGGATGGATGGATGGATGGATG
>NC_056510.1:26264974-26270221 GCF_014905685.2 Nematolebias whitei
GGATGGATGGATGGATGGATGGATGGATGGATGGATGGATGGATGGACTTCTTTCATGACTAGCATCCTGAATCGTCAAGTGACTTGAATGCTATGACATTTTTCTGTTTCAAAACAGCTACGTATGTTTTCATGCTTAAACCTATTTTTAATACATCAGCATAACCTATAACTTGGTCTTTTTGCCTAAATTTTACATTTTATGTTTTTGTGCTTTTAAGACTGAATAAAACAAACTAAATTTACTGTCCATTGAAAAAGCGAGAACCAAATAAAAAACAGTTCTAAACAAAACTACTTAATTTAGTTACAGTTACTACAAATGACTATGCCAAGTATTTACTTGACAATAATATAGTTTCTATAAAATATTATTTTTTCTCCATATTTATGTTGATATTTACTTTTTACAGCTTCATTAAATTATGTAAGCTTGTTTGCAGTATCTCAATATTATATTTTTGTATTACATATTTTTAAAGATCCTGCTCTCAAACACAAACTGATACGTTTATGAGAGTTTTTTTACAAACTCCAATGAGACTACCTCAAAATCACACTGACTAAAAGGACAGGACTCTAGAGTTCATTTTCTGTCAAGAAGTGAGCACTTAAATATGTTGACAGACTCACCAGGCATCACAGCTAAGGTAAAGTTGCAGCTGGCAGAATCGATTTCATTTTTTGATACACAAATGAAGAATCCAGATGTCTCTCTTGAAATATTAAAAAGAGACAAAACTCCATCCTCTGCAAAACAATCACACATTTTAGTCTGAATAGTTAAAAGCAAACAATCTGAACACAAAGCAAATTCACATATATTAAAACATACTTTGAGTTGTTTTGGGTGCAAATTGCCTGGGAATGTTTTCAACACTGTAGGTTGTCCACTGATAGACCGGTTTTGGGGAGCCCTCCGCAGACTCACAGGTAAGGTTAACGTTGTGAAAATACTCTGCTCGTCCATGAAGTTTACAGGCTGGTGGAGAAGGAGGCTCTACAAAAAAAATAAAAAAAAGAATTAGACACAAACGTAACAGCAACTGCATTAAATGCATATGCATGAATTTGTACTTTTCCACTTTTCTCCACATTACATTACTTTGTAGAAGAGAGGACAAAGTTCTACAATGAAGGCCTTTCATAGGCTGGATGTAAACTTTAAAAAAGTAATTGATTTGGAGACTCACGCTAGATTAATAAACATTACAAATAAAATATAGGATTGTTGGTGAATTATAATTTCAGCTGGAAAATAATCTAAAAGAAAAGAAACAGTAAGTTTTAATAGTGCAAAATCTTGTTGGTAAAATGTTAACAATGGAGTCCCTCAGGAGTCTATTCTTGGGACTATATTATTTTGACTTTTTTATTATTAATTTTCATTCATTCAACCTTTATTTAGACAGATAAGTCACATTGAGCCTAGAAGACTCATTTACAAGTGAGATCTTTTTAACAGACAAAAAGTAATGAAAACTGGACACTTGTAGGTATTGACGTCAAAAAAATTCCTATCAGACTTTTTTTTCCTGCCTGAGAAGAAAAAACTCTGATATTAAAAAACACCTCGCACAAACAAGCACATGGCGACGTAGACATTCTGCAGAGGGGGACGACGAGAGCGCTGCCCAGAATAATATCTGCTTAATGTAAAACATTTGTCACTGACAACTAACATTTACCATCCAGTGTTATCTTTGGTTAAACATTATTTACAAGATGATATTGATTATTTATTATTATAGTCAAACAAGTGGTTATTGGGTTTTTATTTGAACCAAATGTGTTGCATGTGAGAAATAGAAACCCTTTTTATTACATGAATGGAACTGTACTGAGACAATGAGCAAAGAAAAGCAATTCAGGCATGTTAATCAATTACAGTAAGTATACTGTATTGCCAAGACTGCAGCAAAGGCAAATTATGAATTAAATTTGTTTAAACAAACTTTTACTTTATTTTTAACATGTTTTAAAGTTCTGTTAGCCATATTAAGTATTGCGTACACGTCTGATCACCTTATTTGAAGAAAGATAAACAATTGTTAAAGTTAAGAGACTAGCAACAAAAGGACGGATTACGTTAGAAAAGAGAAGAATTAGGGGTGACAACTGAAGTGTTTAAATTATTGCATTAGTTAAAGTCAATTATAATCATTAAATAAATAGAAGTAATGCTAACTTATTACAGCTCTGTCATTTGATTTTATCTTAGCTTGTTAGGTTTATTTTATCATGCTTCTTGGTCATAAATTTATGTATGAATTTGTGTATTTTTAAACTTTGTGGTTTTTCTCACAATAATAAATTATTTGACTCCATTAGTCGTTAGTTATACATAAATTCTCTTAGTTTGTAACTAGTGATTGAGTTATATTTTGTTTACTCCATTAGAGCCTATGAGAGACTGGGTGTGTTGATGAAGGATAACATTATCTGCAAACAGTATAATTTTACTTTTTTTTTAAAAAATCATTATTACGCTTGCTATTTGATTTTTGTATTTTGTCCAACTGATAGCTTTAAAGGTTCTACAAATACAGCAAACAAAATGGGCGACAATCAACCCCCTGTTTGGATGAACTGTGGGATTTCATAGCGGTAGAAATCTTAACTAAATGTTTGTGTACCACTAAAAAAGAGAAGTAAACCTAATCTCTGTGTCAACTCTTACCCAGGACCAGAAGAGAAGTGGTAGCAGCTGTTGTTCCATCATCCCCGTATATTCTGACACTGCACTGGTAAAGGCGACTGTCCTTCATGGTCAATTGTGTTAAGCGGAGTTTGCTTGTTCCCCCACGAATGTCAATCTCCAGGAAGGCTTTGCCTTCATACGAGGGCGAAATCACAACAGGCTTGTTCAGAAAGTAGGAGGCCACAGCTTTCTGGACACGTGAACACAAAACACACGCTCAAAATATTAAAATTCAGCCAATAAAAGAAAAGAGTTGAGTTTGAAACTGTATAAAGGGTTATGACATTTAAACACTGGGTTAAATGTAACAAGGCACATTAAAGCACTATTTCAGATCTTTTGATGTGTGGTTCTGTAGATAAATTATATCTCTTGCAGAGAGCTCTTTGTGATGCCTCAGTTTTAAGAATCAGAGTTTAATTGTGGCAGGATTGACAAGCTAACAGCTAAACCAAGTGGAGTCAAGCCCAAGGTGGACTGATGCTATCTGAAAACGATTCCAACATCTAAAACTTCATCACAATTTGAAAAGTGTTCAAAAAACTTTTTGTTTTTTTCTCAAATAACTTTTTGTCCCCCGCCCGGGGGACAAAAAGTTCATCCTTTTCATGAAGGACCCCACTCACCCAGCACACACACTTTTTGCCCCACTCCCCTCAGGAAGGAGGTTAAGGAGCATTAAGTGTAGAACCACTAGACTGAGGAACAGCTTCTACCCTGAGGCTGTTAGACTCATGAATCTCTAACTAGAATAATCACTGTGAAAAACCATATCATGTTGCTGCTGATCTGTTTCATGTTGCTGCTGATCTGTTTCAATGTTGATGTGTTCATGCGTGCACATCTGCTCACAGACTCATGTTCATGTTTGTGCTGATGTTCAATGTTTTATGTTATGAGTGCTTAGTGTATATTTAGTTGATGTTTTTCTTAGTTCATATCTTAGATGTTATTACTGTTTTTCTTAAACATTTTATTGTTGGATGTAACTGGGACCCCGTGTACATAATTTCGCTCCACCACATGTACCACATGAGGTGCGAATGACAATAAAGAAACTCTGCCTCTGACTCTGACTCTGACAAACGCTGCATTATAAACCTTCCCTTGCTGTCAACTTTTCATTACACTGTTATTCCCACTTCAAAAGATCTGAACTATTGCTTTAATACGTGTAAAGATTTCTGTTCTGTTTGTTTTTATATCAGGGTTGATGCCCTCTAAATATCATTGGTTAAATTGTGTGTTTTATTCAGAAGGATTGCCAAATAAATGAGCAGGAAGAACCCTCTCAGTAAAACACATCTGTAGTTTCCTTCCTCTGATTCACCTGAGCAGAGTAACTTATTTACACTAAGCTGTTTTGACTCATTCACACATTCATCATCCTCTGGACAAAGGTCAGTACCGTTTCTTGAACCACACCCCATTAAAGCATCTGTCCTTTTCTCATTTTCATTTTTAAGTTCAATGTAACAAGTGATGACTTTTTTTTTTTAAGACAAAATAAATCAATGAATAATATTAATATTTTCTGATGTTGAACCAAATTGAAAACTTTACAAGTAATTTATATACAGTATATGTATATTTAAATGGATTCATAGGGCTTTGGGAGATTTCTCTTTTTAAGATCCAGCTCAAATGCCATTGAATTTCCTCAACTTTACAATCGTTTATACACTTTTTAATTCTTCAGACGATGTGCTTGTTTTTCATTTTGCACTGACACGTAGCACTGATCTGTCTTCACATCTTACCAGTGGTTCACCGTGAACGTCGGGTTGAGTGTCCCATGAGAGGAAAAAATTGTCCGTCACCGGAACAGCAGGGACAAAAGAACAGACTAATGTAACGTCTTTTCCCTTGGCAACTTTGTATTCTTTGCTTTGAATAGACACTTGTAAACTCCAGCAGCAGGGAAGCACTAGAAATGAAGAATAAACACACAATACAATGGAAGCCATATTCTCAGTCACTTTATATTTTAATGTGATATTAATCTACAAATAAATCAGATTAATTCAAATACTATTTTAACCTGCAGTTTTCTTTCCAATAAAATATGATCTTGCTTTCAGGCGAAGCTAAATTAATGATTAACAGCAGTGGAAGCACCATAAAAAGGTGTGGCAATGACTTTTTAGAATATAAAAAGAATATAAGCACAAAGCCTACCTGTGAGTATAAAAATGAGTTCCTGCCATGGAAACTGCATCCTTCTGCTCATTTCTAAAAGAAGATGAAATCATCCGCCAACAAAAGAAATATGAAACAGGTGCTTTCTGCTGAGGAGGAGCAGCAGCCCGCCTGACCTTCACCGTGAACTCCCTGGTCTGGAGGAAGTCTCTCTTCCAGGTAATGAGTGAACAATATCTGTCACATGTCACAAGACGTCCAATCACTGAGCGATTTCTTTATTAAAATAAAGTTTGAATTAAATACACAGACAGACAGACAGACAGACAGACAGACAGACAGACAGACAGACAGACAGACAGATAGATAGATAGATAGATAGATAGATAGATAGATAGATAGATAGA
>NC_056510.1:26270231-26290686 GCF_014905685.2 Nematolebias whitei
TAGATAGATAGATAGATAGATAGATAGATAGATAGATAGATAGATAGTAACCTTTGACCTTCCTAGAAATTTTGAGTACATTTGTCAGTAGCTGTGGTTGTACTTAATCCAACCTGCCGGTGGCAGCCTTGTACTGACAACTCCACAGTGCATCAAACACAAAAACACGTTTGTGACTGTCTCTCACATACAGTAGGGGCTAAATGAGGCCTGAGGGCCAGAAGCGGCCCTTGGATCATCTCCATCTGGCCCTCAATGTATTCAAATAAAACAAGACAACTGAAAATACATAAATAAAAAAGAAACTTCAAAAATATATATTTCAAGGTGAAGAAAACAAAATTTATACTTGCTACTTCTATTAAGAAAAACAGTTTCTGGACCACAACATTTGTTTCTTTCTAAGTCAGTAAGGTCAGTGGTTTTACTGGTCATTCAGATTTGGTTTCATGGTTCATGTGCATTTTCTGACATTTTTAAGGTCAATGTGTACTTTAAATACTGAAATTTGAGCTTAATAGCATGTTGCCACTTGACAAAATTATTTGTAGAACATTAGGAGAAGTAATCAATGCAATTTTTCAGTCTTTTTGTTGCACATCTTCTTATTCTTTCTGCTTTTCCCTCTTCAGCTGTAGCCACAGCGAGTCATCCTCCTTCATCTCACTCTGTCCTCTGCATCGTCTGTCCTCACTCCAACTACCTCCATGTCCTCTCTAACTGCATCCATAGATCTCCACTTTGTCTTTTTCCTGACAGCTGCATTTCTAACATCCTTCTACCAGTATACCCACTGTCCCTCCTCTGGACATGTCCAAACCATTTCAGTCTGGCCTCTCTAACTTTATCTCCCAGTTGTTCAATCTGTGCTGTACCTCTGATGATCTCATTCCTAATCTTATCCATCCTTGTCTTTTTGTCAATGCCACTGTCTCCAGACCATACAGCATAGCTGGTCTCATCACTGTCTTGTAAATGTTTCCTTTGACCTTTGCTGACACATTTTTGTCACAAATCACTCCTGAAACTTTTCTCCATCCACTCCATCCTAACTGGACTCTCCTTTTCACCTCTTTACCACACTCCCCATTTTCCTGGACAGTGGACCCCAAGAACTTGAAGTCCTGCACTTTTGTGACCTCTGCTCCTTGTAGCCTCACTGTTCCACCCTCTCATTCACACACATGTACTCTGTCTTACTATGGATGACTTTCATTCCACTTTTTTCAAGTGCATACCTCCACCTCTCTAAGTTCTCTTCCACCTGTTCCCTGTTCTCACCACAGATCACAATATCATCTGGAAACATCATAGTCCACGGGGATTCCTGCATGACCTCATCTGTTAGTCGGTCCATCAGCAGATCAAACAAAAAGGGGCTCAGAGCTGATCCTTGATGCACTCCCACCTCCACCTTGAAGCTTTAATTACTGTTGCTATAGTAGTCCAGTCATCTGGAAGCTCTTTTTTACCACCCAGAGCCTTTTACAGCTCCTCTCTGAACTCCTCACATTCTTCTTTCCTCAGCTTCCATCATTTGATCTTCTTCTCTGATTTTACTCTTTTTCTCTTCTTCACAACAACAGTCATTCTACACACAACCATCTGATGCTGTATGCCACACTTTCCCCTGCCACAACCTTACAGTCTCCAATCTCCCTGAGGTTTCATCTTCTACACAGAATGTAGTCTACCTCTGTACTCCTACCTCCACTCTTATAGGTCACTCTATGTTCCTCCTTCTTTTGGAAAAAAGTGTTGACTACAGTCATTTCCATTCTCTTGGCAAAACCCACCACCATCTGTCTCTCCTGGTTTCTTTCCTTGACACCAAATCTACCCATCACTTCCTCATCCCCTCTGTTTCCTTCACCAACATGCCCATTCAGGTCTGCTCCGATCACCACTCTGTCCATCCTGGGAATACTCTCTATCACTTCATCCAGATCTTTCCCAAATTTATCTTTTTCCTCCTCATCACATCCAACCTGTGGAGCATAACCACTGACAATGTTTAGCATCAGACCTTCTACTTCTACCTTCAGACACATCACCCTATCTGACACTCTTTTCACCTCTACTACATTCTTTGCCAACTCCTCCTTCAGAACCACTCCTACTCCATTTCTCTTTCTATCCACACCATGGTAAAACAGTGTAAACCCTGCTCCAATGCTGTGAGTCTTGCTGCCCTTCCACTTGGTCTCTTGGACACATAAAACATCTACCTTCCTTCTCTGCATCATGTCAGCCAGCTCTCTACCTTTGCCTGTCATTGTCCCCGCATTTAGAGTTGCAACCCTCAGTCCTACATGTTTGACTTTCCTCTTCTCCCTCTGTCTCCTGACACGTTTCCCTCCTCGTGGTCTTCAACACATGTACTAACTTAAAACAGCTGCAAGCCCAGCAATTAACAGACACTTTACAGTTGGTCAATTATCATGAAATATGCAACTTATTTTATTAAATATATTATACATTGCTGCAACTATCAATAAGTTTTTTTATTGGTCTTTTTTTGTGGTTATTTTTGCTTTCATTTTGGTTTCATTTAAAAATTAATCATGTCCCTGCTCACTGGTATTCTTTTTCCTTCTCATGTGTTTGACATTTGGTTGGGTTAAAAACATGAATTTTCTGTTTCTGTGAAACCCATTCATCAATTGTTTGTTTTTGTTTTGTTTTAGCCAGATGTGGTCATTATTTACAGTACCTCTGTATTCTTTTACACTTGCATTTTATGAGAATTTGACCTTTGCTATGTCCTTTTCTGTGAAATATCCCCCATTGACTGATTCTGCTATGAGCCCTGATTAACTAATAAGCATCCATCCATCCATCCATCCATCATCCATCCAGCCATCATCCATCCATCCATCCATCCTTTCACATTAATGGGGAATGGCAGTAACTTTACCAGTAAGCTGAATGTGTTTCATCACCATTGATTAGTAATATTAAAAACACATGAAGATCAATTATGTTATTGGCAAAATGGACTGGAAATGTAAACATTAATGCTTTTAAGGTACATTTGTCAGAGCTTAGGTGGATTTCAGATAAAAGATGTGAAAACTTTTGACACCGACAACTGATGTGAATTTACTCTCAGCAAAATGTGGAATTTATCAAAGAGCAGATTTATGTTATAAAAAGCGGGCTATACTTCCTACCATAAACAGTTTTATGTAGTGAATTAATTTGCAATAGGCTTTTATTTTCAGGTCCATGTAAGAACTTTTTGTTTGATCTAAGCTTTTGGCAATAAATTCAAGTTAATTATGCTGGACAGGATGAATGTGTTGGATCCTTTTAAACACCTGTTAACTACTGTTTCTCCACCCACTGTTTACTGTGCACACACTCTGAATGTAATGAAACATTTCATCAAGTACAATGAATGCAGTAGTCTTCATGAGACAACTCAAGAGACACACATCTACCAGACTTGAACATTTACTGCAAGAATGCACAGGAACATACTTAGTACAGGATCACATTTATCAAGCTTGTTAATCCAACACACACTTGTAACTACCTAGTAACATATTCCTCTTGTGTAATTTTATGTAAAGCATTATGAGTGATCTCGTCCGAGTAAAGATTGAGGTCATTTTATAACCAATGTGTACATATCTTTGTTCAGCTTTGCCATCTGCCCTGGAAGCTACATTTTATTAATACATTTATTTCTGAATCACATTCTTTCTGCGTCTGAACACACTTTGACAATCAAAATTTAATTAAATTCAAATTAGGTTGGATGCGAAACTAAAGTACGGCACAGAGCCCATACCTCAAAAACCAATACAGCAACAAGGCCACACATTTGGATGATTCAGGATTTGATTCATTTAGTCGTGCCAATTTCCTGTCAAGCTTCTAAGCAAATAAATCAAACTAGTAACACCAGGTAACGAACGGAGAATCTACTTCCTCCAAGCATCATTAACTGAGACACCAAGGCTTAATTAATGTTTTTCGGGGTCATCTCAGGTATTACTTTGTCGAAATAAAACTTTGACTAAGTAATGCAGATTCAGTCTCATTCAGATCTTTACAATTTAAACATGTTTATAATGTGAAGTCCATAAGAAGATTCTTATATTTCCTTCTTCATTTTAATAACTTGTTATTTGTCAAGATTTATAACCTGCCACCTGAAGCATCTGTGAAAGGTGTGTAAACAGGAAATGCGTTAATCATGCTGGATGGTGTCGTAACCAGTTGCTTGTGTAATGTGATTTAAAAAACAGTGGTTAAAAGGGTCAAAATATGCAGAAGGGAGTGAACGCATTAGATCTATTCATTAATCGGCTTTTCTTTGTAAGTGAAAGAAAGTGATGTAATTTAATGGGTCTTCATGACATGGGCAGCGCAGCCCAAACAGGCAATTTGCAGGAAGTGGTGGGGTCACATACGGAAAACTATACTCTCTTTATGTTTCTGCAGATTGGGGAAGTGAAATTGACTTTCTGAGGCCACTAAGAATAAAAAAAAAAATCTTCCAAGTTTATGGAAGTTTATATTTGTCCCTAAGTGTAAATGAAAAGAGAATATGATGACAATTTTAACAAAAATGAAAATGAAAGTGGGATGGTAAGTACTGTCACCTCACAGCAGTTTGCACACTCCATTCCAAAAACCTACATGTTAAATAACTGTCAATTCTAGATTGACCCAAGAAGTGAGTGTTGTTTGTCTCAATGAGGCTCTGTGATGAACTGCTGACCACGTCCTGGCTCCTGGGTGTACTCCACCTCTTGCACAATGGCTTCTGACCCTAAACAGAAATGATTGTCACCAACTGTTAAATATTGCAGGGAGACAATTATGTTTTTGCCAAGTTTGAGTGCATGAGTGTTTGTTTTATCTTGCTGTTGCCAAAATATCAGATGAACCACTTAATAACTTTTAATAGTAAATGGACTGCACTTATATAGCACCTTTCTATCTTATCAAGATACTCAAAACTCTTTACAACACAATCTGTGTCCTCATTTACCCATTCATACAGCACTCTACAGAGAATAATCAGAGCTTTATCACATTCACCAATGGGACACACATCGGAGGCAATGGGGGGTTCAGTGTCTTGTCCAAGGACACATCGGTATGTGACTACTGGTGGAATCAAACCCCCAACTCTTGCAATGGAGGACGCCTGCTCTAAAATAAAACTCTCAGAAAGTTACTAGCTGTACATCTACAGCTAATACACATTTGGAGTCTATTCAGTTTAACACAGCCACCGCAGCTACATTAAATAACATAAAATGACTATAACTCTGTCAATTGTACAAATATTGTCCAAAACTTTGGTGTGGCAGTAGCTGCGAGGTTCACAAGACATCTGAGATGGACATTCTTGCAATATTGCATTAAATTGCATTTTATTAAAGGTATGAAAAAATTTAATTAAAAAAACAACAACTATGGAATTTTTCATCCTAAAGGTGGGTGATATGCATTCCATCAACAAATGCAGGCCTTTAATTAGGTACAAAATTGGAAATGAAAAATTAAAAAAATGACCAAAGCTTTGGATAAAGGTGTATAATCACAATACCCAGCCAGTTTTCACACCTATCAGATGTGACCAGAGGGGACACATTTGTGAATTAGATAACAAAGACCTTAACAAACCCCTGGTGTGATAGATCAATCTGCATACGTATGTGTGTATCTTACGTCAGCTTTATAACCTGAACTCCACAATATCTGCTCTTTGAATTGAGAAAGCTTCTCGGATGAGAAGTGAAACGTCTTCTGTTACAAATAAAGTCCAGTTGTTTTTGTCTTGAACCTTTTTTTGAATATACTAGTACTAATACACAGAGTAAATTATGCTCACTTTCTCACTTTATGTTTTATTTCTAAAGTAGGATACTCAGTTTCTCCACAATAAAATATTACATATGCCTGCACAGTTCATTGCTTTAGTTTTTTTTTGTGGCAAAATAATATGTTTTTTTTACTTTACAAGAATTCAGTCTTCTGTGATAGAGTTGTGACCTGGATATGGGCACCAGTGACCCCTGCAACCCAAAACAGAAGCGAGTAAAGATGACTGATGGATGGATGGATGGATGGATGGATGGATGGATGGAATCCAGTCTATTCTTTTGTCTTAAAATGCAAAAATATCAATAAATGTTAACAATCACTAGAGGTTTTTATTTTATAATTTCACACCCACTGGCCAGAAAAGCCTCCTCTAACAAACTTAAAGTGGCCCATGGGCCACCAGTTGATAATGACAATTGTAGCAGGTTTTGCGGCTCTGGACATGTTAAATTTAGTGAAGGAAGAGGCAGAAATCTTTTTCATCCTAAAAGTTGCAGACCCCTGATCTGCTGTAATGTTGTATAAAATAATAACTTGTTCCCCTCGAGCGGTTTGTTTCCACCTGAAATTATAACGAGAGAGAAAAGCAGGATTATTATTTAAGTATGTAAATAAACCGCACCATCTCGCCCAGCTTCCTGTGTGTGTGTATGTACGTGTCGTGTGTGCGCGCGCGCGCGTCCGCGCCCCGTGTATGTTTGTGTGGTCGCGCGCGCGCTCGGGGCTGGATTTCGGTTTAAATATTCAAAATGGCGGACGGAGGAGCAGCGAGTCAAGATGAGAGTTCAGCACCAGGTAATGATTACAGCATTTTACATATTCATACTCGTATTCAAACTGCGTTGCTTACGGTTGATAACAATCAGAAAGCCGATGAAATGCGGAGGGACCGCGATGGAGGCTGGAACGAAGCGCTTTTTGAGTTTCTCACGGCCGTAGTTTGACACAGAGAGGAAACGAGCTGTTGCAGTGCGACGGTAAAATACATGGAAACATGCCTCCCCCCTTTGTGTGATTAGACGGCTGTACGCCGCTACATATTCATACCTCGCCCGATAAACACAACTTAGCATATTTTATTAGTAATTGCCGTCGTGACTCTGGTTCATATGTAACGCACAGAAATGCGTTTTCTGAAGGCTGCTTGGTTGAAACGCGGATGCTAGCTGGGTTAGCTCGGCGGCTAACGCTTGGCTTTGTGTTGATGCTCACCGGGGCTGTTTGAGAGCGGTTTGCATATTCATATTTCACCGGCCGGGCAGCGGCTGCGCTCGCTTTTGTATGTTTAAACTACGTATATTAATCCCAACACAACGCACACTGCTTTACAAGCCGTGTCGGCTCGGTGCGTCTGACTCGACGGGATTTATTTATTTATTTTAACGGCAGAGCATTTTTTGCCCTCGGTCTTTTGTGCTCGGCGCAGCGGAGCCACAGCAGCCTGTTGTGTTATTCATGCAGGCCTCCCTCGACCAGAGTGCGGAGTTCAGCACATTATTCCAGCTCTGGAAGCTCAACACGACACTGTACCGCCACACGGACCGGGGCGTGTTGTACAAGACGTTAATCTGAATAAACTGTCCGAGTGGTCGTTTTGGAGGTGCCGTCATGACATTTAAAAAAAGCCGCTGGAGATGATCAGTTGTGATGTTTGTCGCCTTTGTTTGGAAGTACAGTTCAACTGAGCACTTTCCCCTCGCCGGTGGGAGTAGTCAGGCTTGTAGTGGGTTTAATCATCTACCAAGTTATCTGCGTAACTTTCGTGCCTTTCTGATGGACAGGTTTTGAAAACTTGTTTCGTGTTTTTTTTTTTCACCCCTGGGAGTTAGCCATGTTGAATTCAGAGATTGTACCTGTGTATCCCCCCCGGCACAGGGAGGGGTTGTGAGGCCCACTTCCGGAAGGCCACAGTAATAACAGGCAGGAGTTTTCCTTTTTTTTTAAATTATTATTATTATTATTCTCCCTGTGAGTTTCAAGACCGGGCAAGACACAGCACGAGTGCAGAATTTTAGTTTATTTTAAACAAGTCTGTTCAAGTGACAGTGACTAAACTATCTGTAAATGTAAGTTAATCATTTGACATAGTCCTTTCTGTTCGTTTGATGTACATTTTGTTTTAAGCTAAGTGCTTTTAAAAGAAAACTTTTTATTTAGATTCATCTTAATGCTAACCTTTGACTTGTAAATTATTACAAGTAAAATGCTCATATTAAAACTTGGTTAAAGAAACGTCCCATAAGTTTGCTATAGCTCAAATAGTACAATTTACACAGTTTTGTAACTCTAAGTGAGGCAAGTTTTATATTATTTTCTTCCTTAAAACATAAAATGATGAGGAGTGTGTTTAACAAAGTTAACTGAGGTCCTCTGGATGGATTAAAAAATAAATAAAAATAAAAACTTGTTGAAATGGTTTGTCTTTTATCCAAATCAGTCTGAAGAGCTGCATTAAACTCAGTCTTATAAATAGCCCCTTTTCATAGTGGATCAACCCGTTACTGACGAAGATTTTGGATAAAAGATGAAACGTTTCAACAAGTTTTTTTTATCCATTCAGAGGAACTGACTTAACTTTAAAATTTTCTACCTGGATTATTGAGCATCAGGACATTTAAGAGTGCATTTCCAAAAATGGTTTTGAAATTTTTAATCTTGACGACATTGTGTAAAGTTTGATTTGTAAATGCTTAGAGGGACCTGACCATCTTTCAGAGCAAATTGCTTAAAATCAATTCAATTTAAAATCTTAAAACCAACTGTTTTTAATTTGTGACGTAAATTCACCAAGTTTCATATTTCACATCATTATGGAGAAATAAAAGGGAAACGGCGTCATTAGGGTATTGCATGCATTTTTATGGTACTGCCAGGTGTTATGTAGCATTCCTTGTCCTGAAAATTGTCACAAAAAGCATTTATGTGGTCGTGTCATGTGTACAATAAATCACAACCAGTCTTTCGTGTGAAAAAGAAGTGAGGGACTGAATTTGTGTTGGCACATCTTAATTGTCCTAGAATTGGTTCAGTTTTGTATTAAAATGGTTCAATAAGCTGCAGGAAAAAAGTGTCTTCCTCAAACTGGAGCTACTTTTCTAATTTAATCAGTTTTACAGTTCCACCCTGATTCCAGCCTTGTAGTTTCATCATGAATATTCATTGATGTAAACACTGTTGTCATGAATAATGCAACACATGCTGTAATAAATTCAGGACATGCCATCTCAAAGTACAGAGAGCCTCCATGCAGGCTTCAGTCAGACGAGCTGCGTTTTTATTGTGGAGGAAGAAAATTTCATTTGAGTTTTGTTGTATCTTCAGGACTTCAACAAGTTTTTCTTTTTTTAAAACATTTTATTAAATTGAATCATTTCTAATGCACGCATGAACATGTTAATATGAATGGAGTATACGTTGAGCTGAAATCTTTCTGGTTATCAGCACAACATGGAGCTGTCTAAAGACAAATAACAGTTGGCTCTAAACATGTACACTACTTTCAGGAAAATTTGAGAATTACAAGTTGCATTTAATACCATGTTATCCCTCCTTAATGGCTGTCATGCGTCTGACATAATTTAGATCTGTAGTGGGTGTTTGTTTTTCTGTTAAAGCTTTTATAGCTGGCTGCTAATTGTGGAAAAACAGTTTTAAAAACACTGACCTTACTGTTCACAGAGGCCTTAGTGAGGGGAAAACCCAGACTACGCAGAAAACTGTTGTGCTCTCTTTAATAAATTGGTCCAAAAGAGGAGAGCTGTGGAAGAAACAGTCATGGATGATATTTTACATGCCACACTAATAAACAGGAGTTAATACAAATATCAGCCCCGTAAAAGGGTTAATGTAAATGTGGATTTGAACTGTAGCGTTGAGTCTTGTGGCTAACCCCTGCGTGTACTTAATGGAGGTAGGTGAATATTCCTGCATGTCGTTCCTCAGAAATCCTGCTTTAATGTGGTTAGATTGAATTTTCCACCTAGTCTGTAGACAGTTGCCTAATGACCACCCAAGAGAGATACTGTGGTATCTTAGAGGTGTTGGACCCATTACTGTTCATCAGATTACTCTGTATTCTGCTCATTTGTGGGCTCAGTCCAGCGTTGCAGTTTGTGCTCTGTGTCGTCACCGTTTTGGTTTAAAACACTCACTAGTTTTCAGTCGTTTAAATATTCATGTTGATGCAGCATTTAGCTGGGATCTATGGGTTGATGGTCTCAAATTTATAAGTAATCTTTTTTCAGTCTATAAAAAAAAAAAGAATAACAATAACTGCATGGTGTCTAGACTCACCCAAATCTGAAAAAGTGGCCTCATTGTATTCTGTGTTAAACATAAAGAATAAAGGTGGTGGAGCAGAATGAGGATGTGCTCATTAGGTTTTGCTCTCCTCATGTTGAATCTCTCAGCTCACATTAACGTCCCTGCAGTATTCAGCCAGCCTTCCCATATTACAGCGCTAATGAGATAACGGTTTAAAATTCTCTACGCAGGATATTTGTATAATGCGTTGTTCCACGGCGAGGTTTTCAAGCCACTCAACTAAGAAGCTGTATATGTGTCAGAGTGTTGCTGATAACTGCCTTTTCATTCCCCTCTTTGTTTTCTCATTTGCTTTCTTGAAGACTACCGTAGATTAGTTTTCTGAAACTCTCAGGCACTCCTTGTCGGCATGATGCCTTCCTAAATATTTTTTACTCTGTGTGTGACACTTTGGGATAACCCTTTTTAGGTTAAAGTAAAACATAACTAAAGCTAAAACTAGAAACTGCTGTGCGGGAGAAATAATTGCACAGAATAAACTACAATTTAGTGCAAAGCTTATTATAGGCATATTTTATGTCATAGGCCTGTCACGATAACAAATTTTGCTGGGCGATTAATTGTCTTGAAAAGTATTGCGATAAATGATATTGTTTGACATTTGACAATGATTAGTAATTTTTGTCAAATTTAAGAAGAAATGTTTAATTTGTTTTGTGTGTAGTACCTTTTTCATGGCAGTATAAAGACCGTTTGAACCGAAGGATGGATAGTGAGGGAGAGTAGTGTGTCTCTTTAAGAAAAATGGGAGGGAGGCCCCTTGACGTGACATGGGCTGTTTCTCTTCGGTTCTCAAAATGGCGGACGCTCTGTGTGGTTTGAGCTCTTTAGAATAGCATTTTTCACACAAAGTTTTTAATAAAATATCAGTAAACAAGTTCTCAGCATCTTTTTGCAGAGAAAAACTACTTTTTTAGACGAAGGCACGGGTTTCTATCGTGAATTTTGCAGCTTCTACAAGATGGAGGTTTTTCCCGAGGTCGACCTGTTAGCTTAGCTCGTAGCTTAGCTTCTCAGCTTAGCTGCTTTTAACGATACAAAAATGCGATTTTGGATGGTTACTATACCTTTTTTTTTTTATAGAGCACTTAAAATGGCTACAAGGCCAACAAAAGTGCTGTACAGACAGAACAATAGACACATTTTAAACAAATTTTAAAGAAAGGGTGGGGTCAGTGAAGAGCACCGGAGTGTTTTTTTTTTTTTTTTTTGTCATCCAGTGTCTTCAGTAGAAAGAGAGAGACACGAAGAAACGATAAAGCTGATAAATGAAAATGAGGTCGATAATTTTCATTTATCATGCGATTAATTGATTTATTGTTTATTGCGACCGGCCTAGTCATATTATTTATTAGGCTACCATCCACATGTTGCCATGTAAGTTTTAAAAAAGTCTAAATATCTGAATTTTATGTATAAATTGCAACATGCAAATCTTTAAATGTTAATTTTTTATTTAGACAAGTGTGGTATTTTTAAGGTTTATTTTTATGGTTAAAACTGGTTTTGCTTGATTAGTATGGAACAGTGTTGATGTCAACAATCGTTTTTTGGCATTATTGTTTGCTTGCATGTGGTCAGCTTTTCATCTGGTTCTGGTGTGAGTGCAGATGTATGTAAGAGCTGTAGCCAGAAGTCATCATTGCAAGTTGGAGTTGGAAAGTCCCTTCCCCTAGAGACCCAGTCCTGCATTCCACTCCAGTGTCTCGGATTCACTGGAAACCTGTACAGCCCCCACTACTACGTTGTATTAGCATGAACTCTCAGTGCATGTTGAAAATGAATTTTAAAAGCGCTCCAAAATGAAACACTAATGGAATGTAAAACTAATCTAAATATGTTAATCCCCCAAACACTTCATAATATAGACGCCAGCAGTCCGCCACCCACCTTCTGCAGTCAGGCGCTGTGGAATGCTTTAGCCACAGGGGTTCTTGCAGTAATGACAAGCTTGTGGTGGATTAATGTGGAGTTATTTATTTCCGATTGAGTGAGTCCCCCTCCCCTTCCCTCTCACATCTTACGCCCTCTGCTTTAACGGTTCACCCTGGTCTCCATGACTCCTGCTCCATCAGTGAACTTCACCTTTCTAACTTGCATAGACCACTGCTGACAGACCTCATGTTGCACCCTGGATATCTTCAGTCCTTTACCTGTTCTTGGCTAATTACTTTTTAGGCCTGCGTTTTCACAGTAATTGGGCTTGTGCCTGCTGCCTCCGTTCACTCTACTGCGCCAAGCGCTAGTTTGAACACTTTTTCTGTCGTCCTTATTCCCCTGTTTTTTATCGTCCTCCAAAAGCCATCCAATTAATATGCTAATGAGCTGATAAATATTTATAGGAGTTTAAATTATGCAGAAAGCTTTCAGAGCCCGGTGTGAAATGCGTTGCTCGCAGGACTTCAAAGCCTTGCATTGCTAACGAGGCAGGGGTAAATTTGCATACGACTTTAATCAGCTGAATACTGATTATGCTTCATTATAGACTTGGAGGGAGGAGTGGAGAGGGGGGTGTTGAAGGAGGCCGCCAGCTGCACTTGTCGTTTGTTTCATTTCAGCAAGAGAGGGAGAACTTTTTCAGAAGCACAGGCAATCTTGGGGAGAGAGAGAGAGGTGCAAAGAAGGCACAGTAGATGAAAAAAGGGGCAGAGCCATGAGAAAAGAAAAGAGGGAGGCAAGGAGAGCTGTATGTCTAAACCCTGTTGGCTTCCCCAACGTGTGTATCCCAGTGTTGTTCAGCAGACCGTGTGGTGGACATCGCCACTGTGTCTGCGTGCGCCTGTGGTTGCATTGAAACTTTGCTCGCTGCTGACCAGTGGAGAGTGAAAACGGGGAGGGGTAGGTGGAAGAGCGCCGGACATCCTGTCGGTGGGCTTGACCAATCGAGGTAGCTTTACTTGACAGGTTCAGCAGCCATGCTGGAAAATGCAGGTGGAGTGAGAGTGGGTGAGTTTTGATGGGGTTGTAATGCAGCTCAATAGGGATTTATTGTTTGCTGGGATCATTGTGTGATGCAAATGTGCCAGATTAGCATTTCCTGTATCAAAATGACAGGATTGGTTTCACATTAGCATATCACAGATTTGTAATTTAACATTTTTAATTACAATATTTTATTGAGTAAGTCTGAATGTTGTTTTTTTTTTTTTTTTGCATAATATGAACATTCTCCAGAAATGGGAGTCAGGTTTGTCAGAGTAAATGTGAGTATAACTCATTATGAATCCTTGTGGCTCTTTCAGATGTTAAAGTGAAGTCAGAAACCACTAAATGTGAAATGGAAAGTGTTGACGGGAACCCCGGTGAGTAATCTAAAGTTGTTGTTTTTTTATTCCTCCTACATGGCTTAAATCATTCAACAGGTTTTCAAATTATCAGTTTTATTTAAAAAATTTTATAGCATAAATCAAAGTTCTCAGTTGTGTTAATCTTTGTAATTAATCTTTAAATAACTTTAAAAATAGGCTAACCCTCCTCACAAAGTTTCAGCAGCATTTGTGTCACTGTAGTTTGACGTAGCAAATATTAGCTTCATAACACTGTGTTGTATTCTTACTGTGTCGACAAACTGAGTGGCAATATTGTCTTTATTTTTTAAATTGCTAAATATAAGTACTTACTGTTGTGATGATTTGCAGCCTTTAATTAAACAGATGCTGGCAGCTGTTAACTACACTGTCCTTTAATGATTATCCATTTTCCTAGCAGCTGATTTTTTTTTTTCTCGTTACCTTTCAGTGTTCCTCTTTTTTTGTTTACTAGTGTAGGGTCTGTTGTCGGTTAAACCACACTTATAATAGTAAAAACATCCTTGATGCACAGAGCATTTCAGTATCGGGTTTCTCTCCTCAGGAATCCAAACCAATGGATTGGACTTTCAGAGGCAGACGGTGCCAACCACAATTGCTAACGCCCTTCCCCCCTCCTTCCTCCAACAGGTACCACATTAGGCATGCACAGCAAAAACAATCTATGCTTAGTTTCTTCTTCTTTTCCTGTGTGTGTTTGTATTTCTCCTATTGAAAAAGCACATGTGTAGCATATATTTTCACGAAATGACTCAGTTTAGTAGTTTCTTAAAAATGACTAAAAATGAAATAAAGTTGGCAAAAACATAAATAAAATTCAAAGAGGTGCACAAATATATTCTCAAGCAAAGAGAGTTCATTTAAATGAGCCAGGCTCTCGGTGTCGCCTGGCAACTAGGCAGATTAATCAACCCAGTATGCTAATTAGCTGCTCTGCGGTTGCTCGGAAACAGATGGCCAGGAATATGTAAATCTATGCAGAATTTACATGCTCTGCATAACAGTTTTTTTAATTAGCATCTCAGCTCTCCCCTCCCTTCACTTTACTTTTCCTCGTCTCTGAAGGCTGCGGCACATTTTAAATACCCACTTTATCTCTGCCTTTTTAATTCAAATTCCTGTCACTGCTCAGACCAAAGGCACATTCTCACAGGCACTTACTAAAAAATATTTTCAGTTTTTGCTGTTTTTAGGATGTCGCCTTATGTCTCGATGAAATGGTAATCAGAATTGCTTTTAATTAAAACAACTGGTGCCTTCTTCTTATGTCACCAAAATAAGTCACCCTCTCTACTTTACCTTCACTAGTCTAAGTCTGAAGACTCTGATGCTCTTCCGACCTCCACCCAGCAGAGTGTATTGCCTCAAACCCAGCTAATGTTGGCCGGGGGACAGATTGCTGGCGTAAGTGCTGCTCGGTTATGACCCAACGTGCGTCCCATAATTTCACCTCGAAACAATCAACCTTGTCCTCAAGACACTTGTTGAAATGGTCTCTTGCTTTTTGAGTCTGGGAAGAAGCTGGTGTCCTCTCTGCCTGTGCCTGCTCATCCAAGTGGTACTTGGTCTACATCAGAATTCTTCCATAACAGAAAATGATGAAATGCATTCAGACTCATGGGCTCTGTGTGAAAATCCTACGCTGGAACGTATATGACACATTTCATTTTCATGTTTCCCTGAGGCCTTGCTGTAGAGTAGACAGCTGATGTGGTTGCTGCTGTGTTGTGCAGAGGTGAATGTTTACTGTGCATGTGGATCTGTGTTTGAACATGACATCAACATACTCATTTGCACTTTTGCCTTGCACACATGCATGTCCTCTCTCCATTTGCCTGTGAAGACTCATGTTTGTCTTAAGTTTTAGTCACGCTTTGATATTTGTGAGAAAAGTGAGATTTATAGTTGATAAATGCTCACTTTGTATTTCTATAACTTGGTCAAAGAAAAATGTGTGCACATAATGTACAATATCAAAAGAAAACTTGAACAGTTTTGTTCTATAAACAGCAGCGGCAAGCAAAATGATTAAATACTCCAGTTTAGATGATGCTATTGACAGTCCCAGAGCAAGGCAGGTTTAAATAGAGTGCATTTTTTAATGATCAATAATAAAGTCTCCCAACTATACATGCATACTTGTGTTTATTATAACATGCAAAATTATCCTGCTTGGTAAAAATTATTCTGCAATAAACACAGCTGTTATCGTGTCAAACAATAAATTCTATCAAAGACAAACTTTTCTGTCTGATCTTAAACTTGTATTAACGCTTTCCACTTTCTCTGTTGCCGTCTCCAGTTGACACTGAACCCACAGCAGCAGCTGTTGCTTCAGCAGGCCCAAGCTCAGCTCCTGGCTGCAGCCATGCAGCACTCAGCCAGCCAACAGAACAGCACCACTGGGGCCAACATCTCTGCCTCTGCAGCCACACCCATTACCCAGCTGCCCCTATCACAGCCCATCCAGATTGCCCCCGTAAGTCAAAACTGTCAATTGGTCATCAGTGTCTGCAAATCCTGATGCATAGTTTGAAGTGGAAGTGTTTTTTTGGTATGGGTAAGTTCAAATTTTTTGTTTTTTGTTTTTTTGTAGCAACTACAACCGCAAGGTATAAGCCTGCCGCAGTTTGTCCTGGTTCAGCCTGGCCACCCGATCGCTACACCACTGCAGCCCGCCCAGTTCATCATCTCACAGACACCGCAAGCCCAACAAGGTCAGTATGGCTGCCACGCTTAAATATGCATACAAAATGGGTAAGAAAGAAAGATGTCAATAGTTGAAATTGCTTTTTGCTTCCTTTTGTCATTTGGTTTTGACGCTTAAGGCATTTTGCAAGCCCAGAGTCTTCTTACTCAACTACCTCAAAGCCAAGCTAACCTTCATCCGACTCAACCAAGCATCACCCTTGCAACTCAGGTTTGTAATGATGCACCGCGTCTGAACTTCAAACCATGCATTGCAGTGTCTGCACTTTGTAAATATATTTGAAGCTTTCCAGATTTTCTACTTTTTTTTTTACACGTTTTTGTTTTTCTTCGAAAACCTTTCTTAACCAAGTAACCAGTCATTTGTTATTTTGTGTCCTCTGCAGCCTGCATCTCCATCCCGCACCACAGCAGCCACAAATATTCAGACCCTGCCCCACAGTCAGACGCCACCTAAACGCTTAGACACCCCCACTCTAGAGGAGCCCAGTGATCTGGAGGAACTGGAGCAGTTTGCCAAGACTTTCAAACAGCGGCGGATCAAACTGGGCTTCACTCAGGTGTGTAGCTCTGAAAAGATTTGCTTAATAAATACAGGTTCAGTTATATTTAGATTTGCAAATGTGTTTTTTGACTTTGAACACCTGTTGATGTGTTCATGTGTACATTTATGTAAATATCTCCCTGGTCAAACTAGCTATGTATGTTTTTTTATTTATCTGAACATGTTTTCAGGCTTGCATGTTCATAGAGCCAAACTTGTTGAGCAAAATGTCTAAGGTTACATTTAGTTCAGTTTAAGGTATGATGAGAATATTTTTATGAAACGCAAAAAGCATCTAACCAAGTTAAGTCAGGTACTCTGGACGGATTCATTTTTTTGTAAACTTGCTGAAACATTTTGTCTTTTATCCAAAAAACAACGTTTCAACAAATTATTATTATTTTTTTTTAATCCATTCAGAGGACCTGACTTAACTTTGTTAGATTTTTCTACCTGGATTATTGAGCATGCATCTGGACACACAGAAACACTTTTTAAAATTAATAACTGATGAACAGAGATTAGTTTTTAGGGTATTAATCAGATGAACCTTAATAATTTATGCAATTCATATTTCTCTGCCTCTCTCCCCTTTGTCTGACAGGGGGACGTTGGCCTGGCCATGGGGAAGCTGTATGGAAATGACTTCAGCCAAACTACCATCTCTCGCTTTGAGGCCTTGAATCTGAGCTTTAAGAATATGTGCAAACTTAAGCCTTTGCTGGAGAAGTGGCTCAATGATGCAGGTTAGTACCTGAACCTTCATGATCATTCAGGTGAATGATCTCTCCTGTAATAGACATGGGATGAACGGCACCTGTTAGCATTTTTAGACCAGTCTGTATCTCATTCAAACGTCTAAGACATCAAGGCTGCAGGAGGAATCGAGACAGCTCTGTAAATAGTAATCGGCTCTACAGTTGCTGCTTCAAAGGAGTGGGCTTGTGTTTTTTGCATTGTATACCTCTTCTTTACCTCTCTTCCCTTTGTTTGGGTCGGTGCTGTTTGTGCAGAGAACCTGACATCTGACCAGGCCTTGTCCAGCCCCAGTGCCCTGGGCTCTCCGAGCATGGGCATAGAGGGGATCAACCGCAGACGGAAGAAAAGGACCAGTATCGAGACCAACATCCGAGTGGCCTTAGAAAAGAGCTTTCTGGAGGTGAGATTACTCATATTCCTGAAGCTCACAACGTTTTGTTTATTTTTATGCATTTGCACTTTTTAAATTTTAATTTTAAAACATATGCGAGTAGTTGCCTTAGTGCTGACAGGGAATCCCTGGCTTCTTTGCCCTCTTCAAGCAGAACCAAAAACCTACCTCTGAAGAGATCACAATGATCGCTGACCAGCTCAACATGGAGAAGGAGGTGATTCGGGTCTGGTTCTGCAATCGCCGACAGAAAGAGAAGAGAATCAATCCACCCAGTAGTGGCAACAGTGGAGGAGGCAACACCCCTATAAAAACCATCTTCACCCCCAGTAGCCCTTTGGTAAAAATTGACACGGACTGAAACGGTTCTGTGCTCACTGTTTTCTATTTGTAGGTTTTTGTTATTGGAGTGAATACTAAAGGACAAGTTCTCAGTTGTCCTTTGGACTCTGGTTTTACCCAAGCCCGTTCAGTTTACTGTTGGTTTGAAGCTGAAGTTAACGTTCTTCTTCAGGTGGCGAGCACAGCAAGCCTTGTAAGTCCAACTATTAACACATCCACCACTCTGACTGTAAACCCAGTGATGCCTCTCACCAACACCAGCGTCTCCAATGTGAATTTCACAGGTGAGCTTTTTTTAAATTGCATTTTTAAGTTGAGTTCCTCTTTGATTGAAACCTTAAAACTCATCCATCCATCCATCCATTTTCTTTACCCGTTTATTCCATTTTGGGTCACGGGGGTCGCTGGTGCCCATGTCCAGCAATCACTGTGCGAGGGGCGGGGTACACCCTGGACGGGTCGCAAGTCCATCACAGGGCCACATAGAGACAAACGAGACAAACAACCATTCACTCTCTCACTCACACCTAGGGACAATTTAGAGTTACCAATCAGCCTAACATGCATGTTTTTGGACTGTGGGAGGAAACCGGAGTACCCGGAGAAAACCCACGCATGCACGGAGAGAACATGCAAACTCCACCCAGAAAGGCCCCTGGACCGGGGTTTGAACCAAGGACCTGCTCGCTGAGAGGCAGCAGCTCTACCAGTTACGCCACCGTGCTGCAGACCTTAAAACTCATTTGTTTATCAAAACTAAAATGATTTTCTGAAAATAATCACTATGTTTAAAATACACCTTTGCTTCATTCACAGATCTATGAATATTTATTATATTTCTCTGTCTATATTGCACACCTGCAGCTGATGCATACATGTTCACAATGACTGAATAGTGTCAATTAGAACCAGGTTTGCTCAGTTTTAGCTCGTCATTATTAGCTGTTAGCATTGTGTGTAGAAAGTAGTGTCTTCTTTTAACTTTACAGAGGACAAAATGGAAAAGCATTACTGTTCATATACATTAGTTTATGTACAACCTGTTAAAAATAGCTTTATGTTACATATAAATAATGGTTTGACTATTTTTGGGTGGATATGTTCATGTTTTGAGTAGATGAGAATTTTCTTTAGTTTTTAAGCATAGCTGATTAGCAACTGCAGAGGGCAAGCAGATGGGAAGTAATTGGTATATTTTCATGCCTGATAAATTAAAGAAAGCCGTTAATTTGCATGGAAACCATCTTAAGTGTGTCAGAATTATTCTGAAAGAGAGAAAGAGATTTAAATTTCTTGTTTTCTCTTTACTAAGGCACAACAGTTGGAGTTACAAACACTGCATCTGTCATTTCTACTGCACCCGTAGTTACGTCGACCAGCTCTCCATCTGCAAGTCCGTCCACGACGAGCGTTCAGTCCACAGACGGCAAAGTTGGCATGCAGACCATTGTCACGCATACTCCGACATCTGTAGCTACAACGTTAGGGATGGGTCAGGTGATGGTGGCGTCTCCGGGGCTGTCTGCAGCGCTGCAGGGGGCTGCCCAGTTGTCCACCAGCTCCAGCTTTGCAGCCATGGCAGCTGCTGCGGCGGGGCTCAACCCCAGCTTGATGACATCATCCCAGTACGCTCCAGGGTTAGTATACGCCCCTTTCAAATAAACAATGTTTTCTTTGTTGTTGATGTTGTTGATGATCTGATCTTTTTTCTGTATTCAGAGGTGCCCTTCTCAGTTTGGCACCTGGGGGGCTCGGCAGTGCGCTCAGCCCTGCTCTCATGAGTAATAACACCCTGGCTACCATTCAAGGTGTGTGTTAGTGACACAACAATCCAGTCAGTACTTGCTGTTATTTTCTGATCCAAAATATACAAAAATAAATAAAAAGCAGTTTTAAGAGAATAAAAAGGTCTTTGAGGATATTGAAATTTAAACAAAAAACCTTGTCAGTGTTTTTACAGACTGACAAATCCAGAAAGCTGTACCCGATGGGTTAAAAAGGTATTTAAAGCAAAGCCCAACCTTTTAGGGTGTGGCAGGAAGAGATGAGGATAAATGTAACACAGATTGTACCAAGATTAGTAGTATTTCATTGCAAAATGTAATTATTTGTTTGTAACCATTTATATTCAAACTAATGGTTTTTTTTTAATGGTAACCTTGGAGGTTATAAATTCTGCACAGAGAGGGCCAAATGTAATTTTTTAAGAATAACTTATTATAACAATAACTA
>NC_056510.1:26290786-26300184 GCF_014905685.2 Nematolebias whitei
ATATATATATATATATATATATATATATATATATATATATATATATTAACACTGCATGCATCAAACTAACTTGAATGAATTTGTGTAAATTAAATGAGGCCACCTTTGCATTTTGTAAACAAATGAAATCATGCCTCGCTCCACAGATGTAATCGTACTGAGTAGAATGAGTTAACCGTGTATAAAAGTGCTCAAACTGCTCCATCTCTTCGCAGCACTGGCATCAGGCGGCACAATCTCGCTCCCGTCCCTGGACGCTAGTAACCTGCTGTTCGCCAACACTTCAGCTGCTAACACACCCAACCTGGTAACCACGCCGCTCTTCCTGAATCCTCAGAATCTGTCACTGCTCACCAGTAACCCCGTCAGCCTGGTGTCGGCCGGGACGGGTGGGCTCCATGTCACCGCTGACGCCCATCATCCAGCCGCCTCTGCTGCCGTGCCTGTGCAGACGTCGACCATTACCACTGCCTCCAAGGCTCAGTGAAGCCTCTCGGGCTGCGTCCTGAGTGAACGCTCGTTTCCTACGTTGAACACTACTCCTGTCACACTATGTGGGGATCAATTTGATGGTCTGATAAAGGGTTTGTGCTTCACCACCCACTCCACAGTCTTTAACATTGTATCTAACGTAATTTAATCTTTGTGCTGCCACCAAAAAGAAAACGACCTCCAATATAATTGGGTTTAGTTCTTTTTTTTTTACAAGTTTTATTTTTTTATGTTTGAACCTCTTTCTACAAACACTGTTGTTGGCCTGCCGCTCTTTGTGTCCGCGTGGAAAACAAACTCGGCACCATCAAACTGTTCATAATAATGTACATATACTTCTTCCTGATTGCGAGTCAGAATTTTCTCTGAAATACTTCTAACTAAAACCAAAAATGTTTCTCTTAACATTCAAACTGAGCTGTTTTCAGTCATTTCACAATGTTCGTTATCACTAAAAGAGGTTTGTGCATCACCTTTTTTTTATTTCCTCTTCTTTTTTTTGACAGGCCTCGACTTAAATCATATCAAAACTTTACGTCAAACTTTTTTTTTAATCCTTACTGTTTATTGTTTTTATATATATTTTAAGAACGTTTTAATACTAATAAGTTAAGATTAACTATCACTTTTTAATCGTGGTTATAAGGCTTTAAAAACAAGTAATAAGTGGCCGATTTCTAAAGGTTATCATTGCTTTAAGGGTCAGAGGGAGCACGTGTGTCCCTCTGAGTCTCTTCTCTGGAAACACTGACTTTTCCATTTTGCTGTGGTGGTGAAGACGCCACTGAGCTTTTGTAAAATGATGGTCTATGTGTGGAGTATTTACACTGACAGAAAATGACTTCAAGCGTTACATTTGGAGCTTTAAAGAGCGCTGCAGGCACGCCGGTCTGCCTCTGAACGAAGGGGATTTGGGTTGCGATATAGATTTAAAAGCAGGATATCCTATTTGGAAGCAGGAAGTTGTTTGCGTGCGCTGTTCCCTGCTCTTTTAGCAGCTGTGTGGTCCACCATATTCTGCAGTGCGTTCAGTTTTGGAACCTGTTGTATGGTGGCGTTGGCTTGATTGGGGTTTATTTTTATTGTGTTTTCTTTTTATTAATAGTACTGTCATATCTACTTGTGCACAGTATCTGTAACCAAAAAAAAACTGGATTGATGAGCTGCAGTCTGCCTATTTTGGGAGAAATGAATACCTACTTTAAGATATACCAAAAATATTTGTTAGAATAGTTGCTGTGTGTATTCGGTGTAGCTTAGTCGTGTCAATATATTTATGAATACAAACTTTCTCTCTTTGTTAACAGAATATAGAAATGCAATATTTTAATGATCATTTTCCAAAGATTGCAATTTTTTTCATTTGATTAAATGTCTCTTCACTCAATTTTTAATTGGCAGCACAACTGACCAAAAATGATGGAGATTGGTGGGTTGTAAAAAAAAAATATATATATATTTTTTATTTAATTTAATTTTACTTTATAATTTTTTTTATACCACCTGGGCCTCGCCCTTGATGCTTACCGGTAATCTGGTGTTCTGTGAGCTATTTAACGGCTCGTTGTTTTCTAATCCCTCATGGTAGCATTTTTTAAAGATTTTACACGGTGGTGGAGCGGGTTTGTTTATTGGTTGGTTTTGTGCTACTATTCAGCCATAAAACAACAGCTTGAACCAAAGTGGTTTTACTCAGTAGTTGCTGTGCCTGTTGGAGCACGCTGTTATACTATTTTCACTCTCCACAGATTTTATTTTTCTCTCGTCTCCCATTTTGGTCGATACCAGATTTTCCCAATTTGGTGCTGCTGGATCACAAAAACTTAGCTTTAACAACTTGCTGCTGGAGCTCCTGATAGAGCCGAGCTGTCTCGAGGCCTGCATGCTTCCTTTATAGCTTTACGACTACACCCTGTGAAAATCGGGGCTCTGTAGTTTTGGCCTTCCTTGCTTGAAGGCTCACCTTTGTAAATGCATCGATCTGATCATCGGAGAACATTTTCCACCTTTTCTTGGCACCGCTACTTCAAACCATTGTGTTGCCAAACTAATGCTTTTGTGGACGAGTTTAAAACCTGCCAAACCATCTTTCCCAACACAGCTGTGGGGATGAGACATGACACTTTTGTTCAACCCCCACACAAAAGTAGCATCGTCGTATACCTTAACCATAACCGCAGTGATTATTTTGTGGATGTAAGCAGTGAAAAGTCCGTGTTATTCTTTTTTTAATTTTCTACTTTTGACTGAAAATACCTCAGCAGCATTTCAATATAGGACTCACCTTTAGACATTTCTGTGTAGAACTTTGTAGAATGTACTGTCGGGCTCGCCATTCATAGGAACGGTACAGAAAAAGGACAACTACTGCTATTTTCTAGAACTACTATTTATGGGGTGTTTCCTGGTTTATATATAATTTTGTTTTTTTTACTTTTTGAGATCTTTCTTGCCAAAGTAAAAGCCTTTCTCTTTGTAGCTTGGTGGATGTCTGTGTGGCTGCTCGTGCTGCTGGCCTCTTCTGCTTCGGGGCCCCGGTGGGGCCCAGAGCCACAGTCCAGATCCAGTGCGCTCTGTTAGCTTGCTAGCACGACAGACCAGTCTGCATCATAGGATGTTCCTGAAATATTTATCTGAGGAAAGACTTAAGAATTAGAGAAATGATCTTTTCTTAATTCTATTGATATAAATATAAATATATATATATAAACACTTGTAAGATATTCACATTTTATATTTGATCTAGTATGTTATCAAGACTGAATGTAGTGTTTATGCTTAACTCAAAATATTTCCCCTCAATCTTTTTTCTTTTTTTTTTTAAAGCTGACCAAAAACAAGAGGAAATGATCGGCTCGGTTGAGAAGTTGTTTCAGCGAGCTGTTTTTGAGCGGAGGGTTTGTCTCTGAAGAACTGATCTTATGACTTTATTATTATTATTATTATTGTTTTCTTTTGGGTTGAATTATTGTGGGTTGAGTTTGCTGTGCTGTCTTTAACAATCATTTGTTTTAACTTTATGCCTTCTTGATCGTTTTGTATAGTGTGAAAGGGCGAGATCACTGGCTTTTCTTAGTTGGACAGAAAAGATTAATATCATTTATGCCTTATTGTTACGTAGAAGACATGAGCATTGTAGCATTCTGTTTCTGTGCGTGTGAGAGCTCAACCGGTGCATTGTTTATCCACTGAAACCGTACGGTGTACTTTGGGCATTTTTAGAACGTAATCACGTTGCCACCTGTTGTTTAGGTTCGAACGGGTTGGAATAACCTGAAAGAAGAGCTTTACTAATAATTCCAGCAACCGGGCGTGTTTGTTTTTATAGAGAAAAGTGAGTGCAACCCTTTTCTGGTGCATTTTCCTCATCTTCCAGCAGGCATCGTTGGTGATTTTTTTAAATTTTCTCCATGAAAAGTTGACGATTGAGTACCTGTTGTTTTGTGGGTTCCTCTACTGATTAACCAAAGTCTTTTAGCAAGCTGTTGCCAAGCCAGCTCTGGGTTTGTTTTGTAGAATCTAGAGTTTATGCTCAGCTTATATGCTTGGAAGCTGTTTTCTTGGCACCTAACTTGGCTCATAGTGCTTCACTGTCAGTAGGTGATTGTGACTTTTTTTTTTTTTTTTTGAAGATGTTCTAGCGGATCAACCAGGCAACATTTTTAGAGTGCGCCGGCCCACCACACTGGTTTGCTGGTCTGTGATGTCGAGAAAGGGCATGTGAAGCACCAGTACAGCAAAATAAACTGTTATATACCTCATTTCTAGCTCAAACCTGGGTGAAACCTGCTTTAATCTATTAAAAAAAAAAAAAAAAGGAAATAGTTTTTGAACGTTAAAAACAACATTCAAACGTGTCTGTGGAGAAGCCTGCTCATACCTGTACTTTGTGGGTTCTGCCACAAAGGGGCAACAGATTACACACCAGTGCTCTCAAACGTCTGCTGTCTCTTTAATAACTGTATTTTTGCTGCACACTGTCTCTTAGCATTAAACAAATTATTGTTAATTAATATAAATTATCCTTTCTTGCCACTTAACTTATTTTTCCGACCCCCCCCCCCCCCCCCCCCCCTCCTTATGTTTGAACGCTTATTTTAAGTTTGACAATCCTGTTTTGTTGTTGAATCCCACTCTGACCCGGTGCAGGTATGTGTGCGTGTCTTCCCCACATGACGGGTGCGCCGTCGCGGCCCCGCTCTCGGTCTCTTGTGGTACCAACGCTAACCAAAGACTTTTAACTTGATTGTATTCGAACGCCGCCGCCGTCTCCCCCGTCCTCGCCTCACTGCTCAGCTGCACACCCTTCGGTTCGTCTGCAGAGTGTCTGATTTTCGTCCATGTTGAATGCGCGTCCTGTCAGGTGCAGCGGTTTCAGTGCCTGTGGGCGGGGATCGGCGGGGCGAGGGGGTGTTTGTGGGGCCGGAGCGGGCTTCTGTGATGGGCACAAACCAATGTGGCGATGAGCTGGGTGGTGTTTAACACACCGAGGGTGGATCCTGTGCACACTGAACCTGCTCAGGACTTTGTGTTTTGTCTTGAGCTCTGTTGCTAAGATACCCCCTCTCCTCCTCCTCCCTTCCATCGTCTCTCTCTTTCAAGGACTGTGGTGAAGATGCTGTTTCTATTTCTTATCATGCGTACACTGTAGTTGCAGGACACCTCCCTTCCTCCCCCACCTCTTCCTCCTACAGTCTCTTTACGGACTCTGATCAGCTGTGACACTATGCACCATGGTCCTTCACTCTGCATGGACTGTGTCCCTCGGGCTCAGACCGTCGGGCTTCAGTGACACTTTGTTTAACGCTTTACTCCAGGTGAGGTTTCAGGACCCCACAAGCACTAATCCCAAAGCAAGAACCCAAATATTTAACTTTTGACAAACGCAGATACCAAAGATCTCTCTCTCTCTCTCTCTCGCTCTCTCTGTCCTGTGTTTTCTCTCCTCTCTGCCCTGCAGCATGTGTGTTAAGAGACAAACCCAGAACTGGCTTTAGTCCTAGCCTCAGTAATTCCAAAGCTTAGATGTATATTTTGGTATATTTCTGAGAAGAAAACAAAACAAAGAAACATTAAAAAACTTTTTTTTTTCCTCTCGTTTGTTTGTTGTAACCTTTATTTCTGTCACAGCATGGAACTAACTGCAGAGCTGTCTTACTCTTGGTAGGTTAAAGATTAGTATTTTTGTATGTTTTTGGGTGTCGTGTGCGAACATCAGTTCACAGTCCAAGTGATCATGACTTTCACGAAAAAGAAAAGAAGAAATGGTTCAAAGAATGCCAACCATGTACATATTACGTCAGTGTATCAAGAAACGCTTTCTGTACAAACATTTCACTTGGAAAGTTGGGCTTATCTAAAGGAATGTTTCCTTTTTCTTCCTCTGCAGTCTCGTATAAATGCTCTCCAAGACTCGACTGTAAAGAGTTTTGGTTTTCACCATGAAATACAAAACCGAGGGGGAACTGCTCTGATCCGATTACGAAAAAAATAAAAATAAAGGCCTCCAGTCACGGCGGTGTAGTTATGAACGATTGTGTAGGAGTTTTAAAAGTATGTGAATCAGGATAGTAGATTTTGATGCATTTGTCTGCTGTATTTTTTTTTTTTATACACATACAAAGATAATCTTTTACTGTAAATGTACAGTTGTTTTTTTGTTTGTTTGTTGTAAACATCATTAAACCATTTTCCAAATGTTTTGACATGCTTTGTGCTCATTACACGTCCAGTGGGTAAAATGCTCAAACTGTGGAAAATATCAAATAAAAAAAGGCTTTAAAATGAAAGTAAAAAGTCCAGCATGTAAATAGTTGATTTAGCAGTTTCAAAGACAAATGGTAAAGAGCAAATTCTTACAATTTAAAGCTGAACCTAAATAGTTTTCATACATTCATAGTAAAAAAAAAAAAAGTATTTAGCAGTACTGCCTTTTGATCATCGGGTACTTCAGGTCGTAGCTGGAGGGCTGGCAGTAGATTCACGTCAGTCCCTTTGCTGGGTTTGGGTCTGTGTTTAAAAAAAAAAGAAAAAGTTAAAAGTGCTGCATTATTCGTTTTAATGTTTATGTTTTGGATCGGGGAGAAAGTGTCAGAATTGATGCTGCCTGTAAATAAATCTTTAAAAGGATCGTTCAACATTTAGAGAGTTCTCTCACAACCAACAGATGGCCACATTTACCACCAGACTTATTACAAACTTAGAACGTCTTCAGAAACTTGAGTTATGTTTGATGTTAACATTAAATAGTTAATTCCTTTTTAAACCTGATGCTTCTCAGTGGTGGATCAAACACTGCACTGCTTTTTTAGATTAGTTTTTATTGTATTTAATATTAAAATAAAGTGCTAAACTGGGTTACTTTCACAATGTTTGTGACGCATCATCAAAGTCTACACATTTTCACATAATACATTTTTAGAACTATTAATGTATTTTATTGTAACTTGTTTTAAAGTGGTCTGTGGGGTTATCAGTAATCAGTGTCTTACCTGCAGCAGTTGTTTGACATTTACACAAAAACCCCTTTAATAATGGGGCTGGTGAGTGCATGTGAAACCAAAAAACTAATCTTAAAGTCACAGAAATCATTTAAAACTTTTCGAGATTATATAACACGTTACTAAACATGCCTCTTAAGGCATGAGGTTTGAGAGGAGTGAAGGAAGCTCATCTTTGTGAAAGGAAACCGTCCAACATTAAACGGGTGGAGGTCTCTGTGTTCAACTGTCCCCCTCCTATAATGCTGTGATTGCTAGTATCACTCAGCCCCCTGTGTAGTAAACAGCCATCAGTGTGCTAATGATCCATTGTTAGGCTGATGGTCCTCCATCATGAACAGCTAGTTCTTACTGTCATCAGCAAACTGCATGATCCACTCTGAGAAGGGGCTGTTTATAAAACTGATGAAGTATTGGACAAAGGACAAAACGTTTCAACAATTCAATTTTTTTAATGTTTTTTGCATCCGTCCAGAGGACCTGACAACTTTACTAGACTCAAGAAAATATTAATAATAATTATTGTTTTTAAGGGTTCATGGAGGCTTTGTCCAAATTTGAACCCAATCCAATAAATAAATAAAAAAGCCACGAATGTCAGTTAATAATTAAATTATTTCAAGCTTAAATCTTCAGAGCTCTTTAAACTTCCCTTCCTTTTTCTGGAGTAGATCCATCACCTGAGCTAAGAGGTTTAAGTCAACAACTTGAACGCTGATATTTATGATTTCAAACTACAAAGCTTAGTGGATCGCCTTACCTTTGCTTTCTTTTTCTTGCCGTGTTTTGCCTACAAAAACAGAACGACATGATGAGAGCTGAACAAACGGGAATGTGATGATTAAAATACGACTCGGAGGATGAACCCACTTTGGCTTTCCTCATTTCAAGCGCCTGGTAAGGATCAGTGTCCTTCGGCCTCTCCAGCTCCTGTAGACCAAAGTAAAACAATAAACCCAAAAATATCACTGCACATCTGGTCGTTAAGGGCTCAGGAGGCCGTCTTACCTGATAATTGTCCATGTTTTCCTCCTATTTCAGAACATAAAGGGAGACTTTAATGCACATATCTTCTTATAGACAGATGTTTAATGTAAACAGCTGTAAATAAAACTGAAAAGATCATCTGAAGATCTGAGACTTACTGGCACCAGATTGACGTGTGGCATTTCTGAAAACTGGACCGAGATGAAACAGAACAGAGGTGGATTAAAGTTAAAAGCATTCCCTGAAATTTAATGACATGTTTTTGCCAGAAAACAGAATTACAGAATAAAAACTGTCTTTATCGGATGATTTCAGGAGACAGTGTCACCTCTTCAGAGGAATTATGAGGATTAAAAAAGGACAGAAGTTTTGAATTTGTACGGACATACGGAATATTCAAATATATCCATAATAAACACATTTATTTTCATAATTTATCAGATTAAATCACTGCTTGTTGAACTCGTCTGTCCGTGTTGAATAAAATTATTATCTTTTAGTAAGTTTCATCAAACGTCAAATGATTTCTTAAAATGTAACGGTCATCTGATCAGCTCTAAATACTTACAGTTTAATAAATGCTCATTTTTTTATTTTTAAAGAAAATCTTTGAAATGTGACACATAATTTGTACCAGCTCACTTCTTCTATTTTAAATACTCGTTAGTCATATTTTCAGAGTCATTAATCGTTTTTTTTGTGTATGAAATATGTTTGTGACAAAAATGTTTAAAGTGTAGATTAAAGGCTTTATAAAAATAAACAAGTAAATGATTTAAAATAACCCAAACAATCCTTATTTAGACACCAACAGGCTGCTGCTTAATTTACAGTTTGGTACAAACATGAAAACTGTGTCAAATATTATATATATATATATATATATATATATATATATATATATATCTGGTCTTATATGGTAAAGTATAATAACATTTGTATACGCTAACTAGAGAAATTGCATTTCCTGCAGAAATGCAGTGTGAATGCTTATTGCTGAAGGACTCACTGAAAAACAGCTGAAATTAGTTAATAACATGCTGAAATGGAAGAACAAGCCTAAATTAGCAGAAGAAAGCAGAAAGAACACATACTTGCTGATTTAGGTTTAAATAAGCAGAAATGAGCACAAAAATTAGGAAATTAGCTAAAAAACGAGAGGAAAAAAGCTGAAACGTAGCTGAAAATGCAAAAAGAAGCTTAAAATAACAGAAGGAAGAGAAAGGAGCTGAAATTAGCTCAAGAAATGTGGAATTAGCTGAAAAAGCTCAATTTTAGCACAAAAACAGCTAAACAGTAGATGAAAAAAGCTGAAAGGAGCATAACAAGCTGAAATTAGTACAAGTTAATTAGGCTGAAAATAGCAGAAATTTCCATGAAAATCTTGAATTTATGTGAAAACAGCCAAAATTAGCCTAA
>NC_056510.1:26300284-26306642 GCF_014905685.2 Nematolebias whitei
AGGTAGCTGAAAAGGTAGAACAAGCTTAAATTAGCAGAAGAAAGCAGAACAAACACATGCGTGCTGAAAGAAGCATAAATGAGCACAAAAAGTGAAAAATATCTGAAAATAGCTAAAAACTGCTAAAAAGCTAGCTGAAAAAGTAAAACAAGCTTAATGGTTGTAAAGAGATCTGAAGATTTGAAGGATGTAAAATGAGCTCAATTCATTGAGCAGTGAGAAAAGAAGTGTCAGAAATGGCAAAATATTTCATAGAGCTAAAGTTGCACCAATACCAAAAGTCAAAGCAGGATTGTCCTGAAAGAGCTGAACATTTTGATTTATGGTTTGTTGAAATAGATGAAAACTGCACAGAAGAAACATGGATCACAATAGTGTGAATACTTCATAAACATTCACACTATTGAGTAACTGTTTCTAAATGTAAACCACCATTTTACTGCCTGGTTATTTAGTAATCTTTCATCAACTTTCTTCCTAATCTGCGTTCTTTGTGCTAACACTCACCTTTTCTCTGAAGAACAGAGCCGTGGCAGCGATGCAGTAAACCATCAGGAACGCATCCAGAAAGTAGCAGATGACCGGGTCTGTGAAGAAAACCTCTGCAGGTCACAGAGAGGAGAGAATCGTTAAAAACGCTTGAGTTCATGTCTCTGGTGAACCTCTGAACTACATTCTGAGACTTCAGAAGGATGATACTGGCCTGCACAAAATGCATCAAATAAAACACATTTAAATTGATCTAATTAATTATTGCGTAAACAAAACAATGCAGTGATCTCATAAACTCATGAAGTGGAAAAATGTTCTGGTCACTGAAACGTGAAAGATTTTATTATAAACCAAAGATGTCAGAACTTCTGAACTAAAGAGGAGTCAGACCATCCAGCCTGCTGTCAGCACGCAGTTCCAAAGCCTGCCTCTCTAATGGTATGGGGGTACATCAGTACCACTAGAATTGGCAGCTTACACATCTGGAAAGGCGCCGTCAATGCAGAAACGTGTAGACAGATGTTAGATCAAGGTGTTCCCGTTCGTTAAAGGAGAGCCAGGATTGTTGAACAGTTCGAGCCGCTCATAAGACAAAGATAATAAATTATAAATTACTTTATTATGACAAATGGTACAATTTCTTAGTTTCTATAGGTTATTTGTTGTGGCTTTTGGGGATTTGCTAATCATTGCATTCTGTTTTTCATTTACATTTTGCACAAAGTACCAACTTTACCAGAATTGGGGTTACATAAAGTTGCAAGTAAAAGTACAAATCATCTTCTTTGTACAGAAACAACTTCCCTGGAAGTCCTCTCTGGTTACTGCTCGTCTTCACTGGAGAGACGTTTGGGCTCTGACTGAGTCTAAACTGAAATTAGAGCATCTTTCTGTGCCGAGCTTCCTCCATCGTGCTTCGCTGTCGTCTGCAGGAAGCGCCACACGATGTTCTTCAGCCCTCTGACGAACAAACCTTCTAAAATGTCTCCAATCACATGCTGACCTTTCCTCACTTTGCTTGTTGTTGCACAGCAGCTCTGCATGAAGTCCAGTCCTGCTCATAAAACGTATACAAAAAGTCATCTGTGAATTCAGGATGACCTCATGTGTTTCACTGTAATCGTGCATTTAAATATTTTACACGTGGAAACAAGTGAGAGAGGACGATAATTAATGTGCAATAAATGTGTGTTTGGGAGTGAGTCTGACGAAAAAGCAACAACGAGTAAACAGGAAATAAACACTTCACATCTGCAGCTGTAAACGTTTGGTCTTCCTGTCACCGCCTGCTGCTCAGAGGTTTTAGTGAGGCTCGTTTATCTCGCTGTGCGGTCGGAGCAGAGGCCTCGTGATGAGAACGAAGCTGGCCGTGGTGACTCACGAAGGCTTCGACGTCTTCTTCTTGACGATCTCAACTTGCTTCAGGCTGCAACTGTTCCTGCAGCCCCGGGTTATTTTTAAACTTCTTAAAAACAAGAACTGTGCAATAGCAGCTGAACCAACGAGTGGGCAAACTTTGACTATTTTCAGAAACTCTCAAAGTGCTAATTGTAGCAACTTTGAACGTGCATCTATTTATTGCAAACGTACGTTATTACCAATCATCTTAGAAGTATATTTGATTTGTTTGTTGTGTGAATGTTTATGAAGCATTCACACTGTTGTGATCCTTTTACCTCCTGTACATTTTTCAGCACGAGTGTCCTCCTGCAGTTTTCAAGCTATTTCAACAATTCATGAATCAAAACGTTCAGCTCATTTAGAAAGGTGCTTTGACTTTTGGTATTGGTGCAACTTTAGCTTTTTGAAATATTTGACCTTTTCTGCCATTTTGTTTACTCTTACAAAATAAATTGCGTTCATTTTACATCCTTTAAATCTTTAGATGTGTTTACAGCCTTTTATTGCCCCTTTCACATTTTGTTCTGCTTCAGCTTTTTTCAGCTTCCTTGTGCAAATTTTAACTTTTTTCAGCTACTTTCAGCTGTTTATTCAGCTGTTTTCTGCTCTTTTCAGATTTGTTCTGCTAACTACAACATTTTTTGTGCTCCTTTCAGCTCTTTTCTGCACGTTTAAGCTTTTTCTACTATTTCAGCTACTCTTTAGCTGCTTTTATGCTAATTACTGTAAGCTTTTTCAGCTAATGCCAGATTTTTTGCACTTTTAAACTTTTTCCTGCATAATTCAGCAAAAAATGTTCTCTCTCCAATTCCTTCTTGTAATTTCATCTCATTTTTTTGTTTTTTCTACTCTTCAGCTGTTTTATGCTAATTTCAGCTTTTTTCAGACAATTTCCACTCTTTTGTGCTCATTTCTGCTTCTTTCAAACATTCTTTCTGTTTCTTCTGCTAATTTAAGTTTGTTCTACCTTTTCAGCTACCTAATTTTTTTTTTTTGCTTATTTCAGCTGCATTCAGATAAATTCAAGTTTTTCTGTAATTTCTACTACTTTCAACCTAATTAACGTCTTTATGCTAAGTTTAGCTTGTTATGCTCCTATAGGTTCAGCTTTTTCTGCTATTTCAGCTAATTTTTTAGCTGTATTTATTTAGCTTTTGCAGCTAATTCAACATTTGTGTGTGTGTGTGTGTGGGGGGGGGGGGGGGGGGGGGTTTTGTGAAATGGCCGCACTTTATCTCCTTCCACCTCCTTCTGGTAGATTAAGCTTATTTCTGTTTTTTCAGCTACGTGTCAGCTAATTTAATTTTTTTGTGCAAATTTTTGCTTTTTAAGCTAATTTCCTAATTTTTATGCTAATTTCTGCTTATTTAAATCTAATCCAGCAAATATGTGTTATTTCTGGGGGTTTTTCTGCTTTTCCTTGTTCTTCCATTTCAGCTACATTTCAGCATGTTTTTAGCTAATTTCAGCTGTTTTTCAGCAATAAGCATTCACACTGCATTTTTGCAGGAAATGCCATTTCTCTAGTTGTTTTAAGTTTCCATCAGATTTTGTTTTGAGACCCACAGAGGTCCTCCTGACCATAACTATGGAGACTGTTGGTTTGATGGGACCTGGAGATTATTATGAACCATCTTTTAAAACAACTCATATTTTAGTTGAAACTGTTAGTTGACTTTGTCAGTCTAGGGTTACTTCTGTTTAACGTCTTTGGCTTTTTATGTCTCGACACCAAAGACAAAGCAGAGCACCAGTGTTGTGGCCTGTGTTTCTGTTAGCAAACCATGCAACGAATCATTGAACTAATTTGAACTGAACTCCCAGAAACTAATCATTCCAGGTACATCTGAAGCTGATTAACGTTTGGCCGTCGTAGCTAATGGGCCTCAACCTACACAATGGCTTCAACTCAGCTTATTTTAAAGATGTGGAACTAAACATAGGTGTGGTAGCAGCTGAGAGTCATCCACAGCACGTAGCTTGAGCACTGACTGATCGGGTGAAATCGTTCAATGTTGCATGACATCATGTCATTTTCAAGATTCGACCAACACGGAAACAACTTTCTCAACACAAGAAGGTCTTGAACAGCGAGCGACATGCATCACTTCACCGAAAGCGAGGCCTTTATTTAAAAAACAAACAAACAAGGACACAAATAAACAAATGTTTTGTGATATGATATAAATCATGGCACAGAAATGACCTCCATTTTGTTTGAAAAATCACATAATCTAATTTATTATCTAAAAAAATGTCTGTCAAGGTCATCAAATCTTTTTACAATAAATTGTGATAATTTTCAAACCATGTACATTTTTTCTTTTATATTTAGTTTCTTTATTTTTTTCAGAAAGCTTTTGAGGCTAATTAATTTGGATTATTTACATACAGTGTTGTGAATATGAAACCATAGGCACAGATTATGAAAACTAATCTGTCACATCACATTTATGTTTTCGCTGCAGATCATTTACTCAAATGGGATTTCTTTGATTATTGCTTTATTGCCAAATGCTTCAACTGCTTGTATTACACTGTATTGTTTGTGAATCATTTTGATCAACAGACATCAGAAATATGTAGGACAGACATTTGGAACTATGCCTTTAAAAATCTAACCAGGTTTGTCATCTCACGCAGCCAAATGTAACACACGCACAACAAAAATAATCATCTCATAGCCACTAAAAACACAGTTTGTTTAAGAATGCATGAAAAATATGTTTTCCTTGCATTTGAGTTAATTTGTTAAATGCAGAAAAAACTTCTAATGATGTTCCCAGATGTTGCAGAGTGTCAGGAGGCAAATCTATTCACGTTCTCTTTTATTCCTTTAATCATCATACTGTCATAAATAAATAAATATATTTAAATAAAGAGTGTGTTGGAAGTTTTTCATTATTATTTCTCAATAAATAATAGAGAAAGTGGGACAATTATTAAATGTTTTTACATAAAAAATATTTTTTTATCCAATTAAACCAACCAAAATTTTAAATAAAATTAAAAAAGGCATTTTATGTTTAATGCAGTGAAGAAATGCTGGTTGAAAAAAATTTTTTTTTAAATTTATTCTTAAAGAAAGTATATATTATTTGACAGATTTTAATTTGGGGTCATTGAAGGAAAATTAAATATAGTCCTTGATTGTTTACATTTTGTTTTCCAATGTTCAAGACAGAAAAATGACTTTTAGAACATGAATAAAAGTTTGTAAAGCTTCGTTATACCAACAAAGACGATGGTTACTCTTTCCTTTCTTATGTAAAGACAATTTTCAAATACAAATTTCCCAACTCTTCCTTGTTCTCTTGATAGTTTATTTATTTAAATTTAATTTAACTGAAAACTGACACTAAAACTTTGAACTTATAAATTCTGGACTGAAAACATTTATATTAAAGTGATTTATTTTATGACATCAACATAACCCAGTTTTTGTTTATTTTCCGTGGTAAATTTAACAGAAGTGCCTCTTTGCATAAATTATTGTGAACACTGTGGGACTCCTTATTCACAGTCACCAAAACTGAAAGTAGTTTTTTTTTACCTCAACCAAATCAACTTGAAAATCCTTATTAACTGTGCTCACCTGTACAGGAAACAGGATCCAGCAGCACAAACAGAACCAACGCAGCCGTCCTCACCGAGTCCATGTCTCTGTCCTCACAACCTTACAACTCTCACACTCGTTTCTCATCAGAGGAAGTGGACGGACTGAGACTGGGTGCTGTGGTTTCAGAACACAACCTTCAACACCCACTGACTGATTTCCTCACAACAGTCTGATGGTCTCTGACACCCACCCCCCCATCAAACACACTGAACTACAATGTCGTGATGAAATAACCAGTTTAGAGACTGAGGATGTTCTCTTAACAAACACATGAGCATTTGATTTTGAATATCAAATACTTTTATATGACCAAAATGAAGATATCTTCTGTTTGGCTTTCTAGTTTTTTGAATGAATGAATGAACTTTATTTAAAAAGGGACAATGCACAACTCAAACATAATTGTCACCATTTGATGCGCTGTACCAGATTTTAGCAAAAGCTAATTCGCATCTGCATTTTTAATTTTATTTTAAAACAGCCACAAGAGAAACCGTAAACTAAAACGGGTGCATGATGGGACTTCAGGTTTCATACGTTCAGTGCAAATTTCAAAACAAAATAAAAATAGATCATTACAAAGCTGCTTTTTTTTCCTTCTGAATACTTGCATGTTATTTTACTGCAGATGAACAATGGTGTCCGGAAAACGAGGCGTCTCTTTTGTAGACGGACGTTCGGTCTGAACGTTTTACTCCGAGGCCTCAGAAGAGTTTCCATGAACTTCACCTGACTCCACTCGTTTCCACTCGACTCACAGATCACAGCGATTGCGCAACTTCAGAGAGACTTGACAGTTTCGGTAGGATGCAGAGGTCTCATGTTTGTTACACCCCCCCCCCCCCC
>NC_056510.1:26306742-26307853 GCF_014905685.2 Nematolebias whitei
CCCCCCCCCCATAACGTTCAACAAAGGTTGCATTTCTCTTGACCTTTTCAGCTGCAGCTGTTGAACCAGACGGTGACTGTGAGGTCACTTCTTCTGCAGGACTCCAGAGGAACAGCTCACATCTGAAGCTTTGCAGACTATCTGCTTTACTTGCACTTTGACGTTTTGTTTCCAAAAAACGACGGTAATATCATAATTAAAGGCCACGCATACCTTCAACGAATGCACGTCGCCCAAAACGCTCACGTTTGCTGAACGTTGCTCCATGACTCTTTGTGAACCCTGATCTTTAGAAAGTTCCTCGTTGTTTTCTCTTTTACCTTTTTCTGTTTTGCTCAAAGCACGGTGGCGCAACTGGTAGAGCTGCTGCCTCTCAGCGAGCAGGTCCCTGGTTCAAACCCCGGTCCAGGGGCCTTTCTGGGTGGAGTTTGCATGTTCTCTCCGTGCATGCGTGGGTTTTCTCCGGGTGCTCCGGTTTCCTCCCACAGACCAAAAACATGCATGTTAGTCTGATTGGTAACTCTAAATTGTCCCTAGGGTGTGAGTGAGAGAGTGAATGGTTGTTTGTCTCGTTTGTCTCTATGTGGCCCTGTGATGGACTGGAGACCCATCCAGGGTGTACCCCGCCCCTCACACAGTGATTGCTGGACATGGGCACCGGTGACCCCTGTAACCCAAAATGGAATAAACGGGTAAAGATAATGGATGGATGTTTTGCTCAATATCTGTAAAACTGGCTGAGCCACTTTTTTTCAACATGGCAGCCATCTTGATCTAGGTTGGCTCCAAAGTTTCATCAATCAAATGTAAATGTGCATCCAACGATTAAGTTTCATTAAAACCTGTCTGCTGGTTCATCAGATATTTTACTAACATGACTCACAAATGCACGCTTACAGACACTCACCCTTTTGAATTTGAGCCATAATTATCAAGAACAGTGACTCGAAGAACATGCAGGCATGTTAGTGAAAGAAGCTAAAAACAAAGTAAAAAGTATCCTGATGCATGCTCAATCCAGGAAAGTAAAAAGTACTGTACCATAAGTAAACATTAATGTTCAGTCCAACATTTTTCAGTCAGGTCATCTGGACAGTTTCTTTTTTTGTGC
>NC_056510.1:26307953-26329593 GCF_014905685.2 Nematolebias whitei
GGGAGTATTCGACCTAAAAGTGCATCCATGAGCCAGAAGGATTGCTCTTCATCTTTGGTGATGATCATGAGATAACCTGCAATGAAGTTCATTCCCTGAAAAATAAAAACAATAAAAATAAAATGAATAACTTGGATTGCCGAGTTTAACAAACACAATCAAAGAGAACAAAACAAGGTAGAAATTATTCTGTCCCAACAACAAACTTGTTAAAGTGACATAAAGTTCTGTGCGTACGTTTTTTATTTAGACAATTTAATATGAAACAAAAACAAATAATTCTAATTTTAAGTTGCTGGAAAGACAACGGCCAAGAAAAGGGAGCTGAGAAACTATGGTGTGTAAGACGGTCACTTCAGCTAAACAACCAAATAATTGATCTTTCTTGATCAGTTTGACAGATATTAGGTGTGGTAGTAGCTGAGAGTTGTTCACAACTTACTCTGAGCGCTAACAGATTGTGCATCATCTTTGTTTGAACCTTTGATGAGCATCACGAAACATCTTATGATTTGGAACGAGATCACGCATCATGATATTTACAAGGATTGACCAAAACTCTGTAACTTTGTCTTGTTGTCACTCTGGCACAAAAAGACAAAAGGTGATATGTATTCCTTCAAAAAATGTTAGGCCTTTACCAGTAATAATATATATATGTTTTGACCCAAAACAGAATCAAATCAAGACTTTAACCTGGAAATCACCTGACAACAATCTATCTTGAACGCATGTTTCACTTCCTGAAGACAAAACTAAAGTAGAAGCTGGACGCTGCAAGAAAAGTCCATTATTACCAGTATCTTGTTTGTCGCAGATCTTTCTTTGGACCACTTCAAATGATGAAAATAATAATTAATGTCTGGCTGAGCGGGGCAAGCCCAGAGTGGATTGCTGCCAAATTAATCTTAAAAATTTCATAGTGGTTTCTGAAAAAGTTTATTTTCTCTTCTTTTTAAGTAAACCTTTACATCTCTGTTGATTTTCCATTATTTAGTTATTCTGGCAGAAATGGTGTGTTCAGACTGCAGGGGGCCACTTCACAGTCCTTTAAACATCTTTGAGGTATTAACAGGTATATGACTGGACAAAAATCAACATCCATGCCATGCCATGCCATGCCACATCATCCAGCTCTTCTGTGCAGATACCAAGATGTTCCCAGGCCAGCCAAGAGACATCCAGGGTCATTACCAGGGTCTCCTCCCAGTCTGACATGCCTGGAAAACTTCCCTGAGGAGCATCCTTACCATACGCGAGGGTAGGAACATAGACTGACCGGTCAACAGAGAGCTCCATCTTACAGCTCAGCTCCGTCTTCACCACAACGGACCGGCACAGAGGCAATACTGCGGACGCTGCACTGATGCGTCTGTCATCTCGCGCTCCATTCTTCCCGCACTCGTGATTCATGAACAAAACCTGAACATACTCCTCCTCTTGAGGAAGAATCTCACAACCTGGGGAGCAGTCCACCCTTATCCGATTGACGGCAAGCTCAAAAGTCAACACCTAAAGACGTATTTAAAGTATATTTATATTTCTTTGAACAAAGGCAACATCTTGTTTGCAGTTCCAAACGGTTCAACTACTCTTTGCTGGAATTAAAGCTGAATCTGAGCACTTCAGTCACAGCTTCATTTATGTTCGCTTCATTAAGGGAAGTTGCTGCTGATCAGACATGGAGAGAAGTGAGAGGAGAATGAAGTATTTGCTCCACCTGACAGTAGCCCACGGTCTGGTTGTGGTGTCCATATGCCAGCAGCACGTTGTACAGAGCCTTCTGCAGGCCCTCCTCTGCTCGACTCTTAAAGAGGATGTTGTCAGGGAAGGTTCGATGCATGTCTGCCACAAATAAAGGAAATACCACAGGGTTGGAGGTGTAATAGAAAGTAGGAATGTTGATGCTGAATTGAACTTTGGTCCCACCTGTGTGGATGGTTTCCTTCAGCTTGGCGTCATGCTCCATCTCCAGCAGAGATTGGTAATAACCAGGTTTAGCCTCCAGTTGTTCCTGAGCACCACTCGCTGCCATCCAGATCTTGGCACGGTGCTCGTTGGGCACGCCTTTACGCACGTATCTCTTCACTGTGAGAACAGATTCGAACAGATCGCACACCGTCTCAGAGCAGCAGCTATAAATTCAGCGTGTGTGTTGATCTGCACCTGTGATGTTCTTCTCAACAGTGGGCTTGTCTTGAAGGAGTTTGGACCATCTCTTTGACCTTCTGTTGAGGACGGCCACGTACTCGTTCATCATCTCTTTGTAAGGCTCGAAATCATCTCGCCTCTCGAAGCCGTAGGGATCAATCCTGTAAAACATAACCCTCCCCAAATAAATGCATAAAGCTGAGCCGTACAGCCTCCTCCACTGCTGCTGCTCCTGTGTCAAGGTGATCAAATGCCCAGGCTGAATGAAGAGCTCGGCGTCGAATTACGTCGGACGAATAATGCGTGTGAAATTCACAGATGTGTTTGTATTTTTCCATAAATAGTGAAGCCTTTTAATGAGATTTGCAAATAGACACTGTAAAACAAACACAGTGAGCTGACGAGAAGGGAAGCTGATGCAAATAAAAGGTCACCTGAACAAGAGAACCAAAAAACAGAAAGTATTTCTTTTAAAACACAGAGATCAAAGAAATATTCAGTTTACCTTTGGCTGTCGTTTGGACTCGCTTCAGTGCCACCTTTCACATCGTTCTCCATTTTGTGCCGCCGCAACAAGGTTATTCCATCTCAGCTGGCTGAAGAGGAGCAGGCGGCTGTGAGGGTAAATAACAAAAGCTGCCCCAGGTTTAGTCTCACCTTACAGAGGTGGGCGGAGCCAGCTGGACAGGTACCATCCACAGGTGCAGGCTTTATTTGCACACAAAACAATTGGAGGAAGAGAAGCAGAAGCTTCAAATATCAGAGCATTTCAAGGGCTATAGCAGAACTGGACCTACATTAGGAATTAATTTAAAGTTCAGAAATGGATGTTTTCTAATCCCTTCAAAATGTTGAAATACTTTCCAAGAACAGATTTGACAACAGACACCTGGAATCTGGAGTCAAAGCTTATAAAAAAAATACATAAAACTGCATTTTTCTAATCAAAATGTCAGATGATATCCCTGCTCTGTATACAGTTTAACTTGAACTGTTTTTTTTTTTTGGTCAGCAGGAATAATGGAGCCACACATTAAACAGGAAGTTGTATCAAATGTAAACATTTGCAAATTATTACAATCAGCTAAAAATACAGTAGTCCTTCGGTTATTGCGGGGGATCCGTACCCTGAAGCCCTGCTATAAGTGAAAAACCACGAAGTACGAATATTAGTACAAGTAGAAGTTTTAGTATTTGTATATATATATATATATATATATATACATATATATATGAGTTTTAAACCCTTCCCACACTCTTGCAATATTCTAAACAATGTTTCTAAACTCTAAGAGCACAGAATGTCCTGATTTCAGCTCCCTGCCTCCTCTGCTCTTTGCCACCAGCAAGTGCTCTTGGCCACACCCACTTATCCACTCTGCATGGAGGTCAGCTGATCAGCTGCAGCAGGAAGTTTATCCTGCAGTGTGGGCAGCACAAAGGTGCAGCAGGTGCTAAATAATTTAAAATAATTTATTTTAAATAAAAATTTCATGTCGATCGTGCAGCTCATCCATCAATCAGCAAATTGTGTGTCATGTCCAATTTCATTTTGAAAAAGCGCAATAGAGCGTGTCCGCGATAAACAAAACGCGAAATAACGAGGGACTACTGTAATACAAAGAAAACACACAAAATACGGAGTGTAAAATACTTTAGCATCTTTAAATTATTGTTTATGATAAACAAAAGACTGAAAAACATCTCTAACCTGTTTAGACAACTTCTAAATATATTTTTTTAAACTTAAGGATCAAATACTTTTAACTTTTTCTTCTCACACAAATCTTCACACTATAACTTCACATTACTTATTGTGATCTGTTCTTGTAAATAACATCATGAACTGAGAAACTGACAGTGACGTAAATGTTTATGAAGCAACCTTTATATGAATCTTATGAACATTTTTGGAATGGAGTTGTTAGAAGGCAGAAATTCACTTTAGTTTCGGCCTCTCTCAAATGAACCGTCGGCTCTTCAGGCTTCAGTTCTCCAAACTGAGGTCATCCGAACCGCTGTCTGCAACAGGTAAGATAATAACTGTTCATATCTCTACTCAAGCTGCACAATTCTAGGAAAACATGCAATTTGTTTTTACGTTTTGTTACAATAGTCACAAAACTCTCCATGTGCTGCCACTTTTAATGGATTATCTGTTGGGAAAATTAATATTTTTAATATGTTCATGGCTCAATTTTATTGAAATCCTTTCAGGTATGGATATATTTTGGATATTTTGTGCAGCTCTACAGCAGACCATCACCTAAACTCAATGTTATGAACATTGGCAATAAAATTATGAAATATGGTCAATAAACATGGAGAACAATTTGCTCATTAGTAAGAATTCTTTAAAACAAACAAAACAAACAAACAAACAAAAAAAAACCTCAGCATGATTTGTTCCATAAGGAGACACAAAGAATGTGTACAAAACATTGAGGAATATATTTTTGCACTTTAGTGCAGCAAGTTGTCTAAACAGATTTTCAGTTAATAACTAGTAAACCTAATATTTTAGAATAAAATAAAGCCATCCAGTAACTTCATCAAAAACAAATAAAGAAGGTAAATTAATGGCACAAAATCAACTTCAAGATCATTTCTGGCTAAAGAAAAATACTTTCAGCTATTTAAAAAAAAATCCTGTTTAGCATCGGGACATTTAGTGTTGCCAACAAACAAGATAAATAAACAATTATGGAAAAACTCATGCTTTATTCACCTTTCTTTGATGAGCGATATACTTATGCTACTTACATGATGAACAGTAAAAGTCTGACGTTCACTTCCTTCAGAAACACTGAGCAGACGGGGTGGAACAGGAGCGTGAATGTTAGACAGGTTTTTAATCTTAAGGCTTCCTCTGTCGTCCTGTTATCGCCCCCCCAGTGTCCCGACTGAACTGTGTCGACTCCTCGCCGCGGAACATACACGTACGTGTGCCATGCAATCCCAAAAGTTGGTCATCTCTTAATTTAAAGTGGAATTAAATGCTTTCACTTGTGTGTGTGTGGGGAAACAAATCCTCAATTACCTGAATAAAAAAAATAAAAGTTTTTTTTTAAAGAAAGAGTGGAAAAGACGTAACTATATTACATTTACAGCCACTCCTAACTGAGATTATTCAGACAAATGAGTACACAAATCAATACTGATTAGCTAAATTAAAGCACGGCCTTTTAGTGACAATTTATTTCTAAACCAGTCTGAGGTGACGTAAAACGAGTTTTAACATGCTTTTGATGAGATGCTCACAATTCCACCAAACGATTAAACCAACAGCGCATCTTCCACGATATTGAGGCATCCCGTTAGAGAGCTTAGCATTTACTGTACATAAAACAATCATCTTTTGCATTTATAAACGGATCATATTTATATTATTCTTCTTATAGCTCTCTTTGTAAACCGTCCCATTTAGATACAGTATGTACAGTTAAAAACTGCAACAGTTCTGTTGGTGCTGGTGTCGTGAGCACTCGGTCCCGAGGTTGGAGTAAGACATGGGATGTTTGCACAGTCACTCAGAGCTTCGAATATTCAAAGATGACTAGGAAGAATCTTAAAACACAGCTTTCCTCTGTCCAGTCCGTTGGGAGCAGACGCAGCGGGTGAACCTCCTCTCAGAGCCGCGTCCTCTTTGTGCTCCTCCTGGAGCAGAGCGCAGGGGTGAGGGGTGGGCGTCCAGGGTACCGAGAATCTGGCAATGTCCATACGATGCCTCAGACTCAAGAGGACAGCAAACGTGGCCAGTTGTTCTCGCAGGTTCCACCCCAGCTCCCTGAACCACGGACTCCTGACAGTTTCAAGTGCTTGATTTCTCTCTGAAGTCTACAGTTTTCACTTTTTTGTATTGTACAAGTCTTAAAAAACAAAAACAAAGAAACAAAAAAAAAACAACAAGACCAAAAAAAAACTATGAAGTCGCTGTAAAAGAAACAATGTTCCGGTGTTCCAGAGTTTGGATTAGATTTAGAGAGTTTTACGTTTTGATCCTGTAACAATCGGTCGAGCAAATTCCACAAAATCATCTATAAGGACGGGCCACGCACCTGCGGGGGGGACAAAACAAGCATCGTTACCGTCAGCGGATCAGAGACGTAAGGAGAGAGACACCTGATGTGTGACAGACTTACCTTCCTCGTCATAGTTTGACATGTCGTCTGCAATCATGTTACCAAAGTCCAACAATAAGTTCCATGTATCCTTTGGGATGGATCGTTTATGATGTTCCTGTAAAGAAAACGAACCGGTGAACATGCAGCCAGAGGTGCAGCTCGGATGCATCAGTCACTTGATAATCCCAACCCAAATGATACACCTCTCTTCTTCGAACAGGGAGCTCTAATCCTAAGTATTTAAAAAGAAGACAAACGGACATCTCTTGTTCAGTTGTCTTCTATTTAACCACTTTGTCATGTCCCGAAGGACTAAAGATCAACAGACTGGCACGCTCCTTGAACTCCCCCTGCAGCCCTGGAGTTGATAAAACAAATCTTAATCTGAGCTGATGAAATGACAAGATGACTGTCATGAGTTTCTCTAATCCACAAAGTGTCTAATTATGTTTACTGGCTCAAATACAGTAGTCCCTCCCTAATTCGGGATTCAACTTTTGCGGACTCGCTCTTTTGCGGTTTTTCAATGATTGTACACAAGAAAAAATGAAAAAATAAGAGATTGTACATGACACACTATTGTCAACTTTAATATTACTCATGTGTATGGGACAGTACGGAATACAGTAAAAAGTTAACGAAAAAATACTTTGGACAGGCACCGCTATTTTGTAGTTTTCTCTCAATAAGCCTACATTGTATCGCCACTTGAAAGGACTACATTTCCCAGAAGTCCCAACGGTTCCTAGCCGTTGCTTTCTGCTGAAATGGAGGGAAAGTTTTGATCCAATCTGAAAAAGTTCAGTTCTTATTCATAATTACTTCGGTCTCCAGTGGATGCAGAGAGCTGACCAGAACCAGACCAGAACCGACAGGGTAGGTCTGCCGAATCGGAACCAAGCCGGACCGCAACCGAGCTGCTGTGTTCTGCAGAGCTGGTGAGTAAAATGTTGCAGTACTGTGCAGTAAATATATGCATGTTGATAAATTACGTAGGTTTAAGAGTTTAGAACATTGTGGGCTTCGTCACTGCAGGGTCGGTCTGTAGAACCAGAACCAGCTACTGTTCACTACTCAACTTAACATTTCAAGTTGAGTGAATAAACATGTTTTCTGGATTAATAAACTCTTGCTGCATAAACATTTGCTTCAGTTTAGTTGATTTAAATTTATTAGTTGACTGGACTGTTTTGTGGTTTCAACTCAGAACTGTCAACTGAACCCAAGTGTGGAATAAAAAAAATACTAAAATAAATTTAGTGTTTCTACGTCAGTTTTTCACATAATGTGGGGGTGTCCGGAACGTAACCCCCGCGATGAACGAGGGATTACTACATACCCCAAAACTCTACTATTTGGGCCCTTGAGCAAGGCCCTTAACCCCCACCATCTGCAGGTCTCTCTAAAAAATGAGCCTTCATGACTCAATGAGACTACCTGTATAAATAAAGGTTAAATAAAACAATTTAAAAAAACTATTTGGTTAAATGTCTTGTAGCAAGTTGCACCTCGACCACAGTCTCTCTGTATCACCAACACATTTCTGGTATAATTCAGGACTGATATTTGACCGAACTTCTCTTCATAACAGGTAGAGTTCATTTAAAACCTGGAGAGTCTTTTAAAAGGCTGTAAGCTTCATACGCCACGGCATTAGTTACAAAAACTGACCAAGAAGTTTTTAAAATGAGAATATTTATTCACATTTAGTCTGAAACACAACCGACGTGGTTAAATAAAGTCAGTGTGTACCAATATGATACGTTGAATTTGAATAGAAATGTTTTGCATAAATATTGAAAAGTTTGGCTTTTACAGTTTTTCCTCGTTGGATACATCAGAGGAAATTTCCATTTTTTCCTGCTCCATAAGCAAAAAACATTGCTGTCGTGTTTGCTGACAAATTCTAGATGTTCAAACAGCAAACGCTGTCAACTTGATAGCTAATTATATTATTAACAATTTTACTGCTACAATGAAGCACAATAAAACTCTCAACAAGGCAAAAACGTTTTATTTTAAATGCAACAAAAAAAAAAACATTAGCATATATTGTTTTTAGCTTTCTCCAAGAAAAAAGCTAGTCTGATTTTTATCCTTGTTCAGGTTTTTAGTATTCTGCTTTAATTTTGTCTTTAGCGTTGTTCTCGATCTCTTCGCTACATCTACTGTGATGTCTGTTGTTTGTTTGTTTATCTTTCCCCCTTTTTGACATTTCATTTTTTTTAAATCAGACTTCTTAATAGTAACCAACAAACTTTAGAAGCATCGTTATCTGAATGTTTCTGTGTGATATAGTAGTAAAGTAAATTATTCTGTCACCATATCACCGGGACACAAACCAAAAGTGTGGTTTATTAATCACTGGGCACTGATGACGAGTTTTCGACACGAGAATGAATAAATATCAAAATGAGCTGGAAGCACAAAGTCTTAAGCTTCACACTATTTCTATTGCTGCATTATGTCAACAGGAGTACAACATACGGCACATTATAAGTTCAAACAACAAACTATTGTACAGTAATACAGCAATCTGTAGCAATGGCCCAGACAAGCCCCTTTGTATAACCTTTGACCTTGATTTGTGACCTTGATCTAAGAGCTGGAGTGATGAAAAGTGTCTTTGTCTAGTGATGATGCATAAGTGTATGAAATATCATTAGATTAACTTGTTGTGGATCAGTGGTTATTATGGGCCAGACAAGAAAAAAAGTTTATGAACGTACAGGGACTACGTCCACCTTTCAGTGGGTGTATAAAAAAAGGGTCTTTCTGTGCAGTTCAACAAAGCATTTTTATTTCATTTTACTTTTATTAAACCTAATTCCAGTTTTAACTCTACTCAGATTATCCAAAGACACACAAGCTGAGAGAAGCGTTTCCATACTAATCTTGTTTTTGAGCATATGGCTTCTTTTTTTTCCTCCACAAAAGTATGCTGCAGGTTCCGCTTTAGAATTACAAAAAAAACACATAAATAATTGTCACTTATAAAGAAAAAGTTTATAAATCAAACCCAAGATGCCTGACAGAACTTGATAAAACATTTGACAAAGTTAGTAAAGAGTAAACCAAATTAACAACAGAAAGAAAGCTATAAATGAAGTTTGTTGTTCATCTTTCACTGAATAAATCACAACTATCTGTACTAATAGTAACATTTTTGTCCAGATAATCTCTTCAAACTTCAACCAATCCAGCTGCAATCTAAAGTAACTTACAAATAACAAAATGGGAAAAGATAACTAGCACCTTTATTTAAAATTAGTTTTAAAATAAGTTCACATCAAGCCAAAGATTACTTTAACTTTAAGAACTGCTTATTATGAGTAAAGCATTGCTGTTAGGCAAAAAGCAAGTATTGGCTTCTTTCATTATTCTTATGTTTTTGTATAAATCAATGTTTTGTGGATGATTGGCAAATAAAAAGTATCAAAAAGAGCTTACGGCAGAAACTTTATGCCATTTGTTTCAAGTGAGCTTACAAAAGAGCTGCTTTACTTCTTAAGAACAAAGCTGGCTCAAATAAGAACAGTTTTGTTTTTGCACAAGAATCCACACATTTATAAAACATAATGGCCTGTAATTATCTGTCCAATTATCTGATGATATAAGCAGACAAATACAAAGTAATTACAAAGCTTATTTATCTTCAAATGAACAAGGCTGCTTTTTAACTCCCTGAAAGTTGTGTTTTTGCAGATGGACCGTTTCTGCCTGACAACAACAATAACCAGAAAATCTATTAAATTCAAAATCTGTGTTTCTGACTCACCAAAAGAAATCTATTCCAAAGATCGAGGAACTTAAATCGTCCCAACAGAACCAGGTTCCAGTAGGCTACGGCCATCTCTAAATCTGCAACACAAGCAGGAACATTTCTTTTCATGTATCCATAAATCAAAATCATCTGCTAACAAATCATCATTATTAGTTTCCCTCTGCTTACCGAGACCTTTCTGTCCAGGATTTTTGGCAAAGTTAAAAGTGAATTGGTAGAAGTCTTTGAACTTCCCACTGTCTTTAAGCTCCTGCTCTAATCTTGGCAAAATGGCTTTCAGTTTTTCTGGACTGTCACACCTGAGACAAAACAAGCAAAACAACATACACTGTAGTACTCAAAATAAAAAAGTAATCACATAGACATGCTCTAACCAGCTGGAACACGACCGCATTGATGCTAAATGCAAGCCGGCTAAAACGGACTTGGATGCGTGAACTTTAAGTCATTGCACAATTATACAGAATATCCTGAGTGTGGGTCAGTCTATAATTAGCCAGCCATTCCTTCCTGGAGCTACATTAAGAGAAGCAGCATGTGGAAACACTTTAGGTTTGTCACAAGTTGTTGATTTCAACACTCACCCCAGCTCTGTCATTCCATCCATAAACTCCTTCTTAGTGAACTCGCACTGAGTGGCGGCGTGAAACTTCCACGCAACGACCAGCACGGTGATGCTGGCTGGATCCAGCGAGAGGTCGTCACAAAACTGCTGGATCCCATCAATACCAATCTTATTCTCATCCTGGGGATCTATAGAGACAAAGAAATCAGTTACACTTCATAAACAAAGTGCAGCCAATAACTCCAGGTAAACATTTTGGGATCAACCTAAAAGTTATGCAATTTATACAATTAAAGGTCCGGATCTGATTTTATTGTGCTTACCTTTATAGCGATTGTAAAGTTGTTCCAGCTTTTTCCGGTCCACTGATGTTTTCATGGATTCTTTACAGTAAAGCTCTGGATTTTGAAAGTAGTTATCCGTCGCAACTTCTAGTTTCCAGTCATTCTGTGTGAGGCAGTACACAGCTGTCTTCTCCCCAGCCTGTGTAAAGGACATGAACTGCCGTACCTTGTCCCTCTGCGAAGACTTCAGCTTATGCTGTGCAAAGTTAGGACAGTGACTGTCAGACACCATAGCTATCAGCCCAGAAAACACAGACAGCAACACAAACACACAAAACAAAACATAAACATCTACAGGCATTCAGGCAATGGGAAGGATGAACAGAAAACACAAGACACTCAGAAGTCCACACTTCAAAGGGTCACACCAACACACACATTACACAAAATGAGCCAAAGCAAGATGGGAGTAATTATATCCTATCCAAAAGCAACATGGGCTTTTCTGAAGAGGGATGACACTCAAAGCACATGCTGTACCTCTGAGAGCCCCTTAGATAACTACAGTCAAAGAGGTAACATGAGTATGGAAATGAGCTGCTATTGCGAGAACCCAGAGGTGCAAAAAGTCTGGAGTGTAATGCAAGCCCTCCACCAAAATACCTAGAAATATAAAAACTAAAAATAAAATTAAATGACGTAGACGTACTCTAAACAATAACATGATATTAACACTGATGTGTGTACATGGGTGCATTAGTTTTGTATGAAGGCACGGTGGGTAAATTCAATGTAGAGCTATTCAAGTGACATCATTAGACTGTAATATATTCATTTAAAAGCAGCAACTTGACTCTAAAGACAGTATAAGCGCCCAAAGCCATGAAAGGTGTTAATGTAGTTCAAAACGACTGCAGCATCTTATGTACAACAGCCAACACAAAAATGGCTATAACTCAGTCAGTAATACAGATATTCAGCTAAAATTTGTTGATGCTGATAGTCATGTCATGTCAGACAGATTTTGAGTGCCAAGAGATCCGGTAAGGTCTTACGGTAGTTTCAAACTTATGCATGCAAGGAAGCAACCAAATGGTATTACTTAAGTGAATACTAGGTTAGATTTATTATGACTCTAAGCTACAGATGAATCTGGTTTCCAAACACAGACCTTACATAATAAATAGCTGCTGACATTAATTCATCAATAACAATCTGTTGCAGTTTAACGTAGTATTTTTAAAGAACGCATGGAAAAGAAAAAGTGTTTCTTTTTCCAAGTATTGGAATATAAAGGTGGACTTAACCTGACGAAGGCACCTTAGCTGTGGAAAATTGTGCTGACTTTACATTACGTTTCCAACTCCAAATGAATTAACTGGACATCTACACGTGCAAATGACGTGGTGAACATATAAAAGTAAATCTCAAAGCCATGTTTTGAAGCAGTTGCAGCTTTTGGACCCTTTTAAACAGCAACATTTCTTGAACACGGAGAATAAAAGTTCAAGAGTTCAACGAGCTGCTAGCTACAGCACCGACGACTTTACAGATTCATAATATTAAAGACACATGAAGTCAAATAATTGTACTGTGTACTTTTCTAACATCCCTGACTGAGCTATCAGACAGGTTAGCTTTGTCTACTGCTGGCTGGCTAACGTTAGCCGAGTTAGCTTGAAGGTACAGGACTGACATAATTATTATTAAATGAAATGTCGGGATACGACTGTCAGTTTTATTATTAATAAGCCGGTGTTTCACTCAAACAACCCTGTGTGTGTCTGTCTTCGAGGTGCAGCGGTTGACCTGCTAGCAGCCGAAGTTACCAGACTGCCAAACAGGGACGAGTAGCTAATGCTAGCTGCTCTCAAAATATCAATTGACCTTCCCTGTAAAGCAACGAAAAGAAATAACTGATCTCAGTAAAGTTGACAAAGCGCGCCACATCATGCACTTAAAAAAGGTGACAACAGTCCTGAAAATAAAGCCGTCATGACACTAAAACCAATGTCTGGGTTTGTGTTTATTTTGGTTACCTACCATTTTTACACTCGCTGTTTGACCAGTTTAGTAGCCCGTCTGTTGCCTAATATGCGCATGCGCGGAGGAAGTAGCTAACTTGATGCCAGAGGTTTGCAGCATCTGTTCTTGTGTCATTTGTTCAGATTGCGTATTAATATAGACAGATACTTTGAACAATATTCTTACATATTTTCCATTTTTTAAGTTCTTCTAAAACCCAGAATATTCGGATTTCTAAGTCTGTTTGTACTTCTCCATCAAAAGTGACCCATTTATTTACAGTAAATTTGCTCTCACACCACAAAAATACAAAGCACACAAAAGATGGATACAAAAGGATGACACTTCTGGTTAAAATTGTGATGTATTATCATGCACGTGGGGGAAAACTCACGTGTTTTCACTCAAAACTAAGATGGCTAAAACACAAAACTAAAGGCATGAGTACTACTAATCATGGATTTTAAATGTTATAAGCAGTATGAAAAGATGCAGCTTCATGCCACCTTGCACAATATGAAATGGGTGCAGTCAGAGAATAAAAGGAAAGGCATTTCTTAAGTTTGTATGAAAGCACATATGTTTTCCATACTCTATTAATATTATTTCACCTTACTAATCGAGACCTACAAAGTACCACAAGCTCTGAATTTTTCTTTACTTTTCATGACCACAAAGACACCCAGTTTATATACACATGACAACTTTTAAAAAGAGCATTCTGTAAAATACAAAATATATATAATCTTCATACTTTCAGATTATTTATAGAGTGACCTTTTAAGATCTAGGTTTAGTTTTTTCTGATTTGTAGTTCTTTTTAAAAGAAACTCTTAAAACATAATTTTCTGTAAACACAGTGTCTACAGGAATATAGCTCAAACTTTATGGAAACTTCCTGTTCAGAAGTGGGTCTCTATGTCCTTGCTTTAGACCTGTTGGCTTTATGTTAGCATATTGTGCATATTCCTATGAAATTGAATCCATACAACACAACATCTGAAAGACGGGAGATATGAAGCCTGGAGATATTTTTTGTTGTTCTCTGGCTGGTCTAAAACATGTAAATGTATTCAATAAAACAGCTTAAAACATTTTAAAGGGGAACCCTGTGTGAATTTGATACATTCTATTGATGTGTTTCCTCTTCAAAATTAATCAAAATTACACACACATGTTATAAACCTATAAAATATTTCTGGTTCACAATTATCTTGTCAGTAAAGGAAACAATTTTTAGAGGAGACTTTGACAGTTAGACAACAATAATAAATGTAGAATGACATTTAACATGAAAAACAAAGCACCACAAACACAATGTATGTTGTATGCATGTTGAAAACCTGTAGAGCGTATGTGTCAAACTCAAGGCCCGGGGGCCAAATGTGGCCCTCGATGTCAACTTATCTGGCCCCCAAGATGATATGTGAAACATCAAATACTTCTATCTCTTGAATATTTTCAGTAATCTTTGATTATGATGTCGAAAGCACAGCAGAGAACATCAAAAGAGACCAATCAAACTCTTGTTGAGGAAACTGCAACCAAGAGAAGATGCTGAGTATCTAACGTGAGTTAATGTAGATTCTGAAACTGGCTCTTAGTTTGAAAGAGGTTTTAATTTTGGCCCCTTTTGTAAGTGGGTTTGACACCCCTGCTGTAGAGAGCCTTGACGTCCTTTTCAGGGACACCACCAAGTCATTGGTTCAGGTATGTTGATGACACCTGGGTTAAAATTAAATCTCAGGTAGTCCAACATTTTACTGACCACATCAACTCTGTGGATAAATATATCATGTTCACACGACAAGATGTAAAAAATGGCAGGTTGGCTTTCTTGGACTGTGAGATCTCAGTCTCTGATAGAGGACTTTTGCAAACTGAGGTGTACCGCAAACCCACCCACACAGACCAGTATTTGCAGTTTGACTCCCATCACCCTTTGGAGCACAAGTTAGGAGTCATCAGGACTCTGTATCACAGAGCAGACAGCGTCCCCACTAGCTCAGGAGCCAGGCAGAAGGAGAAATCCCACACAAGACAGACTCTATATGTGGATATCCTAACTGGGCCTTCCTGAAAAGAGAAGAAACCCAAACAGGACTCCAGTCAGCCATCAGGTGAAAAGGAGGAACCCAGACCCAGACCAGTGATCATTCCATTTGTTGCGGGAATTTCAGAGAAACTGAGACATTTATTTTTTTAAACACAGCGCCCCAGTGGCTTTTAAACCCCAAAATACATTACGGCGAAGACTGGTTCATCTCAAAGATCCAGTCCCCCGGCACAAACAGAGTAATGTTGTGTATGCTGTTCAAAATATCCTGATGCATGCTCAATAATCCAGGTAAAAAAATTCAAAAAAAAGTTAAATCTGGTCCTCTGGACATTCAACAAACAAAACAAAACAAAAAAAGTAGAAACGTTTCGTGTTTCATCCAAAAGACTTCCTCAGTCTGAGGTGCTGTATTCAGCTCAGTCTCTTAAATAGCACCTTCTCAGAGTGGGTCAACCAGTTTGCTGCTGACAACCAAAACCAGCTGATCACATGCTCAAGAAGGACCATCAGCCTAACAATGGGTCATTAGCACACTGATGGCTGTTTACTATTCACAGAGGGCTGAGTGATACTAGCAATCACAGCATTGTAAGAGGGGACAGTTGAATCCGGAGGCCTCCACCCCTGTTTAATGATGGACGATTTCTTTTCACAAAGATGGCCTCCTTTACTCCTCTCTCAAACCATCGTTCCTCTCTGTCCAGGATGTTGCTGTTCAGTGTCAGGAGGGCTGTCATACATCAGGGGAACTAAACAGCTACTGGCCAAAAGGATGGCCCAGCACAGAAGAGCAACATCATCAGGCCAGGACTCTGCCGTCTACATTCATCTCCAGGCCAGCGGTCACTCTTTCAGGGATGAAGATGTTCACATCCTGGACAGAGAGGAACGATGGTTTGAGAGAGAAGTAAAGGAGGCCATCTTTGTGAAAAGAAATTGTCCATCATTAAACAGGGGTGGAGGCCTCCGGGTTCAATTGTCCCCCTCTTACAATGCTGTTATTGCTAGTATCACTCAGCCCTCTGTGAACAGTAAACAGCCATCAGTGTGCTAATGATCCATTGTTAGGCTGATGGTCCTTCTTGAGCATGTGAACAACTAGTTTTAGCTGTCCCCAGCAGACTTGTTGATCAACTGTGAGAAGTTGCTGCTTATAAGACTGATTTTGTTGCAGCTCCTCAGACTGAAGAAGACTTTTAGGTAAAGACGAAACGTTTCAACAAAGAAGAATCTGTCCAGAGGACGTGACTCAACCTTGTTAATCTTGAGCATGCATCAGGATACACACACAATGGTTTATTGTACATGAAAACTCTAATCCATCCATCCATTTTCTTTACCCACTTATTCCATTTTGGGTCACGGGGGTCGCTGGTGCCCATGTCCAGCAATCACTGTGCGAGGGGCGGGGTACACCCTGGACGGATCGCAAGTCCATCACAGGGCCACATAGAGACAAACAACAATTCACTCTCTCACTCACACCTAAGGACAATTTAGAGTTACCAATCAGCCTAACATGCATGTTTTTGGTCTGTGGGAGGAAACCGGAGTACCTGGAGAAAACCCACGCATGCACGGAGAGAACATGCAAACTCCACCCAGAAAGGCCCCTGGACCGGGGTTTGAACCAGGGACCTGCTCGCTGAGAGGCAGCAGCTCTACCAGTTGCGCCACCGTGTTGCCCATGAAAACTCTAATGTTGGTGTAAATTGAGATGGCAGAAGGCGTAGCTGAGTTTTATCTTCTGAAAAAATGAATCCACCCTTTGACAAATGTTAAAAACACACCAGCCAGCACAGTCACTGATACAGTATCTGTGGTCATCAGCTTCCTATTTGGAGCCATTTTACAGTGGAATGGGTGTGAAAAAAAACTCTCCACAAATTGTGAGTTTTTTCACAGTGCTACACAATTTCAACATATTTTAAAGGCTTTGCTATGAAATGCATGCACTTATGCATGAGGTATTTATTTATTAAAAGCCTTGCATTCATGATGAAACTCATATGACGCAGTATCATGCTCGAGTTTTAACCCTCCTGCTGCCCTTGGGTCAAAATGTCCCCTGAAGAGTTTTCAAACTGAGCTTTAGGTGTCGTCTTCACGTAAAGGAAGCAGGAGGGTTAAATTAAGATCATCTCAAGCCGAGAGATGACGGAAATGAGCCGTTTAGGTAAAACCTTGAAAATGAATTATGTGACATCTGGAGATGTCACGCTCTGTGTACGTGTTGTGAATAACTCTCAGCTACTGCCAAGTCAAATTTTAACTCACTATCTGTAAAGTTGACTGAGTTAAAGCCATTTTTGTGTTAGCTCATGTTGAGTAGCTGTGGTGGCCATCTTGAACTGGATTGACTCCAAAAAGGTAATCAGTTGTAAAAGTACACTCAAAATTACTTTCTGAAAGTTTAATTAAAATCTGTCAACTGGTTTATACAATATTTTGCTAACAGACAGGATTGACTTCAAGATCTCGTGCAATGAGAAGCAGTTGGGAGTGTGTGTTGTGAATGACTCTCAGCTACTACCAACATTAGGTCAACATCTCTACAATAGACTGAGTTATAGGAATGTGTGTATAGTCACGCTGTGGCAGCCATCTTGGATTGTGTTGACTTCAAGTGATAATAAGTTGTTGATGTTCATTCAATTATGACTTTTTGAGAGCTTCTTTAGCCCTCATTTACTGATTCATGAGATATTATGCTAACACTACGAACAAAGAAACACAGACATGGGTAAAAACTGCCTTTGCCTTGGGTGGTGGGCAAGATTATAAATGTTTGAATCATAATGCTGAGGTTACAGCTGGATAAGAGCAACATTAAGGATTTTACAGTGGAATTTTGTTTTTTACTGTTTAAATGTAAATCCTAAGTTTATGAAACTTGAATTTGGCAACAGAAATCGTAAACAAAATTTCCCCAGGGTCCTCGCCCAGACCTGATCAGACATGCTTCATCAAACATAAACTGAATTCACGAGAAACAGACGAACAAAACAAGATTCTTAACACACGAGCTGGACACATCAGGACAGGAGTCAGACCTTATGTTTGCTTTTTAATCAACCAAGTATTGATTTAGCTGCAGTTTTATGTCTGAAGAATTAGCTGATTTCCTGTTTCTCAAAACAAAAACAAATGCTGGTAAATATCCAAATGTAATGGCAGAAAATTATTAAAAAATAAATAAAATGTACATGCACTGATTATTTTTAAGTTTTGTTAAAAAGTGGTTCATGAAATATTTTGGTTTCAGACAGATGTGCACACACACAGAAGTAGACAGTTACATGCTTGCCCACCTTCCGTGGCAGCAGGCCATAATAGTTACACTAAAGAATTCAGACAGTTTGCTTCCATGAAGTCTGTTGTCAAGTCTCTACATCAAAGATTCACATTAAAGCATTCAGTGCTAACAAAGTTGTTCTCTGTTTCAAACGCTGTAGCATTCTTTCCTCACATCACAAACTAAGTTCAAGTTGTGTTGATTTGTCATATGCAAGGTTAACACAAGGTCAACAGTACAATGAAATGCTCAGGATGAGAAGAACTGATTTGACTCGCTAAAAAAAATAAAAGAAAGAAACAAACAAGAAATACTAAAGCATTCAATAAGGGTACAAAAATAAAGTACCAAAAAGTGAAAAAGTAATTAGAATATTAACAACATCCTAAAGAGAGATAGTACAACAACATGGTAGAATATAATGGTGCAAGCAGGATTAATTTGTAAGAATAAATATTTCACAGGTAGTAATATAAGTTAAAATGCACATGATATAAATTGCACATTAACATATACTACACAGGTTGTGTGACAGGTTATTGCATAGTGAGTGACACTGAGATTGAATTATGATGGTAAGGTAGATACATGAATACTGTATCATTCATGATACAGCCACATAGTGCAGCAGCAATAAACGTATTAGCTGTCACAAGCTAATAATAGTCATATATGTTCTCACAGACGTGGTTTGGTGCAAAGTTATTTCTAGTTGTTCAGTGTTATCAAGTTGAGTAATCTGACAGCTTGTGGATAATAGCTGTCATTTAGTCTTTTTAGGGGCTGAGATGGTGTAGGGGCAGGGTAGCCGACTTGGGACCTGAAGGTCTTGGGTTCGATCCTCGGTCATTGCACTTCTCGTGGTGTCTCTGAGCAGGACACCCAATCCCAAATTGCTCCCCGGGCAGCTTACATAGTTGCCCACGGCTCCACCTGGGTGTATCCCAGGTGCGATGGGTTAAATGCAGAGAACCAATTTTGTCTTTGTATGGGAACATACAATGATGATAACACATAGCACTTTATTTATTTATTGTAAGTGATGGCAGACTCCTGTATCCTCTGTCTGAGGCTAGTAGAGGGAAGAGTCCTTGTGCTGGGTGGGTGTGGTCCTTAATGATGCTGCGTGCTTTACGCAGACATCAACTGTGGTAGATGTCCTGGATGGTGTGGAGGCTGCTACCAGTGATGTCCTCTGCTGTTTGCACCACCCTCTGTAATAATAATAATAATATAATAATACTTTATTTATAAAGCCCTTTAAAACAACCACAGCTGCCACAAAGTGCTGTACATATAAAATCAAGAACATTTAAACACATAAAAACAGTTGTTAAAACATTAAGATCAATAAAAGTAATAAAAACAGTGCAGATCAAATTCAGTCTGTGCTAAAAGCCAGGGAGTAAAAATGTGTTTTTAAAAGAGTTTTAAAACTGGACAGTGAAGGGGCTTGTCTGATGGGAAGAGGGAGATCGTTCCACAGTCTTGGAGCAGCAACAGAAAAAGCTCTGTCCCCTCTGAGCCTCCGCTTAGACCTCGGCACCTCCAGGAGCAGCTGATCAGCTGATCTGAGGCACCGAGCAGGAGAGTATGGGTGAAGCAGCTCAGAGAGGTAGGATGGAGCAAGACCATTTAAACTTTTAAAAACAAATAAAAGAATCTTAAAATGAACTCTAAAATTAACAGGCAGCCAGTGGAGTGAAGCCAGAGTGGGGGTGATGTGCTCCCTTTTTTGAACTCCAGTTAGAAGCCGAGCAGCAGCGTTCTGGACCAACTGGAGACGTCTGAGGGAGCACTGGCTGACTCCAAGGTAAAGAGCGTTACAGTAATCCAGCCGAGAGGTGACGAAGGCATGGATTACTGTTTCCAGCTGCTGTTTTGTAAGGATGGTCTTTACCTTAGCCAGCTGTCTGAGGTGATAAAAACTGGTCTTGACCACCGCTCCAATCTGGGACTCTAATTTAAAATCACTGTCCATTTTAAAACCCAAGTTAGAAATAGTTTTCTTTACAAGTGGTGCCAGAGGGCCCAGATCAACAGGGCAAGGTTCACAAGAGCCACTAGGACCAAACACCATCACTTCTGTTTTCTTTTCATTGAAATTTAAGAAGTTTAAAGACATCCAGGCTTTGATGTCTTCAAGACACAACAGAAGTGGCCTAATTGAGGGGGCATCTTTCTTTTTAAGTGGCATATAGATCTGACTGTCGTCAGCGTAACAATGAAAAAAGATCCCATGCTTTCTAAGGATTGATCCCAATGGAAGCAGGTAAAGGGAGAAAAGCAGGGGACCTAAAATAGAGCCCTGTGGAACCCCAAAACACAGAGGAGCAGTGGAGGATTCAGACCCAGCTATGTTGACAGACATGGTTCTGTCTGCCAGATAGGACCTAAACCAGCTCAGTGCAGTACCACAAATACCCACTTGGTGCTGTAAGCGTGATATTAAAATGTTGTGGTCCACGGTATCAAAGGCAGCTGTTAGGTCGAGCAGGACAAGAACCACATGTTCACCAGAATCATTAGCCATGAAAATATCATTAAAAACTCTGACTAGAGCTGATTCTGTGCTGTGACGAGTTTTGAAGCCAGACTGAAAAACCTCCAGGATATTGTGCTCATCCAGAAAACATTTGACCTGTGAATATACAATTTTTTCTAAAATTTTTGAAATAAAAGGCAGCTTGGAGATGGGCCTAAAATTAGCCAAGACAGTTTGGTCTAGGCTAGGCTTTTTAAGCAGGGGCTGCACCACAGCATGTTTAAAACTTATTGGGACAACACCTGAGGACAGACTGCTATTGATAACAGCAAGAATCACCTGTCTGATGCTGGAAAACACCTCTTTTAAAAGACGAGGGGGGACAAGGTCACGAGGAGAACCTGATGGTCTAATATGGCCGACCACATCCTCTAAAAGGGTCAGGGTCACTGGTTCAAATGCTGTAGAGCTTTCTGGCTCTGACAGTTGCATTTCCCATACCACCCTGTGATGCAGCTTGTCAGCAGGCTCTCAATGGTGCACCAAAGTTCAAGTTGTGTTTAGTGTCATATGCAAGGTTAACACAGGGTTAACAATAAAATGAAATGCTTAGGATGAGAAGAACCGATTTGACTCGCTAAAAATTCAAAGAACAAACCAACAAGTAAATACAAAAAGCATGCAATAAGGGTACACATAAAAAGTACCAAAAAGTGAAAAAGTAATTAAAATATTTACAATGTCCTAAAGAGAGATATTGAGCAGCAACATGGTAGAATATAATGGTGCAGCAGGATGAATTTAAATGAATACATATTTTGAGGTAGTGATATAAGCTAAAATGCACATGATTTATACACACACACAT
>NC_056510.1:26329993-26346684 GCF_014905685.2 Nematolebias whitei
TATATATATATATATATATATATATATATATATATGTATGAGGGGTCTGGTGAGGAAGTAACAAGTGGTGGGTGATGCAAATAAAATGAATGTGCTGACATAACCTCATTTTTTTCACACTTCTTACCAATGTCAGCAAGAGAAGATCTTCTTTCCTTAAAAGTGACCACTGATTAAATAAATTAGACAAAATTCTAAACATTCCAGTGCTTTTTTAAACTTTATTTGTGACTAAACTTATTTTACATATTTCACAATTTTTCACTGCAATACACCTAAGACTTTGACAAAATACTTTTCTAACTAAACTAAACTAAACTAAACTAAACTAAACTATATATGGTATAATTGGAGGTGAAACTTCTTTTCTGATCAGTGGTTCCGTTGCTTGTCCAATAGTCTAACCAGCCAACCGATATGAAACTTAATGATTATTTATTAGAATTGGTTGCACTGGAGCTTTTTATGTGTAGCCAGAGAAGGAAAACAAGGAATTAATTGAGCTTGTGAAAGAACCATTGTGCTGTACAGATTTGGTTTTAGTCCTGATGTACTGAGCCACAGTTAAATTAAGCAATACACAACATTTAACGATGGCCCTTCTACATATATTTTTTTAATTAGTTGTAATGTGGATTTTCTGAGCATGTTGTGGAGTGTTTTCTTAACCTATAAGTAAGTATAAGTGCTTTATGTTGTCATTGTATAGTTCCATACAATTACAACATTGGTTCTCTACATATAGCCCATCACACCTGGGATGCACCCATGTGGAGCAGTGGGCAGCTATTGAGCACCTGGAGCAATTGGGGACTAGATGTCTTGCTCAGAGACACCACAACATGTGGGAATGGCTGGGAGTCGAGCCGCGACTCTGGTCCCAGGTCGGCTGCCCTACCACTACCCCATCTCTGTCCCCGACATGATGAGGGCTCTGTCAGAATTTAACTTTGCATTTCAGCAAATGTCATAAAGGATAATTGTTGGAGAAAATCTCTCTCACTAACATTGTTTATCCAAAAGAACCACACTTGATGGCAGGAGAAGACTTTAAATTGGTCCAACAATTTTCAGTCAGGTCATCTGGACAGTTTATTTTTTTGCTGAAATGTTTCACCTTCCATCCAGAAGGCTTCATCAGTCAAGGAAACACACAACACTAAACTGATTCTTCTCCCAAACAGCTCACTCCAAAGTAAAACAAGGACTTACTTTGGAGTAAGCTGTTTGGGGGAAGAATCAGCTTTGTGTTGTGTTTCCTTGACTGATGAAGCCTTCTGGATGGAAGGTGAAACTTTTCAGCAAAAGAAGAAACTGTCCAGATGATCTGACTGAAAATTGTTAGATTGTATACCTGGATTATTGAGCATGGACTTTTTTTTTTTTTACTTTAAATTGGTATTATACTTGCAAGGTCAGATTTTCAGGAGACATTACATAAATATACATCTGTCACATACGTTACGCATGAGAACCAGTCACAGAAAAAAAGCCCCAAGCTGCGTTAACCACTCACTTTTATAACCTTATCAGTTCAGCTGAGTTCACAGAGTTCAAAAGGTGTCGTTGGAGCCAGCTGCAGCCTTCTCACCCAGTGCTCTCCATTAACCCAAACATATGGTTCATGGGCAGAGATGATACAGTATAGGTCTTGGGAGACTGTTATAATTATGTCTTGGGCTTCTTATTCTCAGCCATAGTAATAAAAACATGGATAACCAAAAATTATCTGACAATAATGTAAAAACTTGTGGAATTACGTTCATTATTTTTAACATGACAATGATAAAGACACTGCTAGTGCAGTAAATGCAAACCTGGGTAGAAGTCAAAATATGCTACAGAACACTAATATTCATGAACTGGTCTCTCAAACACCCAAGGAAGACTTGTGGAGTCACTTTCATGAAGCCTGGAGAACATTTCTCTAAAACTACTAAAGGAAATTTGACAATGAGAATTTATACAAAGATAATCATAACAAGTTTGAACTTTCATTATGGTTGGAACATGTTCTGTTTTCCAATCTATGTTTGCAGGTGGTCCAAGAAATCAATGTTGCTATTTTACCATGTCTTGGCAAAACATGTATACAGTGCAAAACTTTTACTTTTTTTGTTGTTGTTGCAACTTTTACTTTTTACTTTGGTTCTAATGAGCCAAACGTTCCTGTAATCTTTTGATCAATAATTGTCCTGGTTTCTGAAAGCCTTTCTAAAATTTTCATTGGACTTTAGATGCTTTTTATGACAACACATGCAGCATGTGAACAGAGGAAGGACAAAACATAACAAAAAATGTCAGATCTAAAAAAAAAAAAAATTAACAAAAAATCAGAGCAAATGAACTTTTTATTTGAAAGTCAATTCAGCAGACCCAAACAGGACCTGTGAGTTAGATCATCTACTGTATGTAAAATTTTCAGCTATTAGCTCTTTAGAAATCACCTTATTGGTACCAAAAGACCAATTTATGTGTGAAACTGTATTTAATCCTGTTTCCACTGCAGGAACCAGTTAAAACAGAATACAACGAGAAAAAAAGAATCACCCTGGAAAATATAAGGAGGTAGCCCTTTAGGAATTACCTGGACCATTCAGGGTGCTGGGGAGCACTAAACATTTTGTCTTTTGGGGGGGTGAGCGGTTGTGTAACCACGGGATTCTCACCGATAATTCATTAGAAATGTGTCCTGATGCATGCTCAAGACTGAAGAAGTCTTTTGGATAAAAGACAAAATGTTTCCACAAAGAAGAATCCATCCAGAGGACCTGACTTCACCTTGTTACATTAGAAATGCTCACATGAAAGGACCAAGGTTGTAGCTGCTGCCTGACCAGGTGCAGCACTTCAGATGCAGAGAAGAAGCAACATCCTACATGTCAGCAAGTCATGTCAGCAAGTCATGTCAGCAAGTCATGCCAGCAAGTCATGTCAGCAAGTCATGTCAGCAAGTCATGCCAGCAAGTCATGCCAGCAAGTCATGTCAGCAAGTCATGTCAGCAAGTCATGTCAGCAAGTCATGTCAGCAAGTCATGCCAGCAAGTCATGTCAGCAAGTCATGTCAGCAAGTCATGTCAGCAAGTCATGCCAGCAAGTCATGCCAGCAAGTCATGTCAGCAAGTCATGTCAGCAAGTCATGTCAGCGTGCCTAAAAGAAGAAAGAGTTTGATAGGACTTTTTTTGCCTCCAATTCCTACGTGTCCAGTTTCACTACTTTTTTTGTCTGTCTGAACAGAGCTCACTTGTAAATGAGTCTTTGAGGCTCAATGTGATTTATCTGTGTAAATAAAGGTTAAATGAATCAATGGAAAAAAATCTATCCTGTAGCAACACAATAAACCAGGGCTGAAAGAAATGTTGGTGGCTCAGAGTAAATAATTAGTAAAAAGGTTCAATGGTGGAACTGTGTCTATAGGGATTTAATAATCAATGTAAATTGATTATTTGTTATGTTGGCTGTAGAAACAACATTGATTTGTCCTTTGAGTTTTGGGGCCTTTTATATCTGAATGTTTCAAAGGTCAGAGCAAAAAAAAAGTTTCTCTGAAAAATGGTCTGTCACTTGACAAGGAGCGAAAAACAGCCTAAGGCAACAGAAAAACTAAAATATGTTAAAATAAATAAACAAATAAATAAATAAACTAAAAAACACTCACTAATCATAACCATTTTAAGAGATTACATGGAGTTCTGGTTCCTTACATATAAATGAGGGATAACTTGAAGGAGTATTTTCTGAACTCTCTTTTAGCAGAAAGTGAAGTCCCGTTTCTTTTGGTTGCAGCCAAAAGTCTTTTGGATTAAAGACGAAACGTTTCAGTAAATTTGCTTTATTTTTATGTTTTGAATCAGTTCAGAGGACCTTACTTAACTTTAGTTTCTTAAAGGGTTTGTTTTCCACTGCAGCGCTTACACTCCTGAACAGTAGGTGGCGGTATACGTGTCGCTGTAGTACATGCGTAGATTGTGGGCGTGACCTATTTGACTGTTTTGCTTTCGTCTCCCCGGTGCTGTCCAATCAGAACTCGCTAAAGAGAGACACCGCCAAGATCAGATTGTGCGAGGCGCTGTTGTGAATCGAGGCTAGCAGAGACTGAGCTGGGAAGGCTAGTTGACGTCTCGCTAACTTGTGAAGTCCGCTGGTAAGGCGCATTCACTGACTTATTGGTGGCTGCCTCGCATATCATAGCTCGTACATATATCTTTTAACAGTTTTTACGCTTTGAATTGCATGGAAACACGTCGCTGTCTGATGCAAAGCTAACAATCGTAAACTTTCTCGATGACAGCTGGAGGCTAGCTTGATAGCTAGCCACTGGGCTAACAAAGCGCCCGAGGTCGCAGTTTCTCTGTCGTATCTGGTTAGCTCGTAGCTTTGATCACCATTCGCTAACTAGCAAAGTTAGCAACTGGTTATATTAACAAGTCCCTTAGTTAGTGTTTTTGTATGTTCATTACTGTTTCGCGTAGCAGGTCATCATAATTAATTTCACAACAGGGCTCGTTCACGATCCGAGGGCTAAGGTTTGAGAACATTAACGTGCTCATCTTTAGCCTTTTGGTTTTAACGCAATAAACAAAAGTTTGCGTTGATTTGTATCTTTTGCTAATTTACTGCAAGTTCTTTAATACTAGTTTAATCATTTTAAACGTGTTGTAGTTGAATATATATTACGGTTAAACTAAATATGTCCTGAATTTTAGCACAATCTGCACAAAAAGCTCAGTCAATAATATCGATTAGTCACACTTGTTTTTCTGAGAGGTGATGATCCTGAAAAGCAAAGTAAAACACTTTTAAAATGTAAAACTACACTAAAATTATGGGATGTTTGTACGTATGTATTTACCTCTACAGTTTGTATTCAACCTGCTGAATTATATTTGTATTTTGGAGTAGCACTGTGTTTTGAACTTATGCCCTTATTAATCCTCGGCATGTGTACATATTTTAAATTACAGACTAATTATTAACTTTTTATTAGAAGCAATGGAGATATCACATTTGTGGTATTGTCTTTTATTAAAGGTTGCACTTGGATATTATATTGAATAAGTTGTCATGTTACATTTACTGTAGTTTATTATTAGATACTGTTGAGTTCTTAGGTATGCATGGGCCATTCAGTATTTATTCTCTTTTTTAATATTTTTTATATTATGTATAATCTTTTTTGCATTCTAAATTATTATCTGATGACAAAATAATTCTTATGGCATAAGTAATGCATCTATGTCCATATTTTGTGGGGTAAAGTTTGAGTTTATAAACCATCAGAGCTCAGTTGCCAGACTCGACTAACAGGCAAAACCTGGCATCACTTTCTACACGGTGACAAAATGAAAACGACACATTTGCGGGGGAGAAACTTTTTGAGTCAAATACTTCAGCCCTGTAAAAGAAAATAACATGGATTTAAGTATAAAATAGTTTCAAAGTACTTCTACTTTGGCTAGTTTCCTGTTTAGATGGGATTTAGACCTCCTCTTCCTCCGCTCTCTAATGCCAACAACAACAGCCGTCGAGGAGACAAGAGAGTGCACTCGTAAGTGCACAGATTCCCTATAATAACCCCCCTCACCGTGCGAAACGCGCACTTCTTTTTCCCAATATTAGTCCATGCATAGAAAAGGCTATAATCTGCAGCTTGTAACCGGGGATCTCGTACTTTTTTTACCAGTCGTCTCAAAACGTGCACAAGCTAACAACTAGCAAGCTAAGGACGGAGCAGCGAGCTGAATCTGACGCTCGCCGTTAGCCGCAGCGCTAGCCAGCCCAGTCAACAAAAGACTGTCCATTTTCTGTCAGCATGTGATGTGGAGACAGCCATTGTACTGCCTGTAACTATATCGTGCCGTCCCGGATCAGATGCGGCTAGTTTTGAGACATTTAGATAAAGTTAGCCTGTTTTTTTAGTGTGTGCGCTGTAGCAGAAGTTGGACGATGCCTCTCCTCCGGACGTGCTCGGCACCTGAAGTAGGCCTTGTGCACTCTTAGCCGAGGAAAAGTTGGGAGCATCAACTGATGCTTTGATGTGCTTTTGTGTTTTCACAGAGCATTCGCACTCAACGACTCGTCGGGTTGAAATTTGCACAGTTCCCCTTGTTCTCAACCTGCTTTTGCTTGTTTTGCATGGAAAGTGGAGCTAACGTTGGAGATGTAGTTAGCTTTCTACAGTGTGCTCTTAGCTACCATTGGAATTGGGCCTTACTTCAGAAATAAGTCCAAAAATATATAAAAAATAAATGTATACTATGGGTGTTTGTGGGGGAATGCTATATCTGTGTTAAATTTGAAACTTAATAGCGTTTGCTCATAGTTTTGCCTTCTTTTTTGCAGGGGTCTGAATATTATTGACTGGAAGAATAAAATATTTTTATCCTAAACTAAACTCCTTCAGGTCCTTTGGGATCATGGCTAAAGATGTAAGTATCCATACACAGGGGAAATATTTATTAAGCACCACACTTTTCTACCATCATACCATGAGCCTCTGATAGGTTTTCAATTATTATTTTTTAAATACTTTATTCATTCTGTTTAGAAGAAAGATTTCAGGCATTCTGGTGTTGCCTTTATGTAACCTTACAAACCTTAAAATGCTTGATTTGAGTAATATGTGGACCATGAGATTCAGAGACTACAAATGTACATTAAAAAGTGTTAAATCAAATATTGTCAAGATGGTTTGGTACTGCATACAGTCAGACATGGACACTAAAATCTTTTCTCTTAAAAATGTGTTTACTTGAGGCAACATCTACCTTTATAGATATTAAAACAAAATACTGGAGCAGTGCTTTTTATAACACCTGTCTAAAGCATCAGGCTGTTTTTGATAAAACTTGTGTAATGTATTCACTAGTTAATGCCATTTTTTTTTTCCTTTCGCTTAACAAGTTTAAGACCCCTGCTTTTGCTCTGTATCTTTTCTGTTGAGAATTGACGTGAGTGAATTTGTAAAGGCTTATCTGCATTTTAATGTGGTTTCTGTTACAGGCTGGTCTGATTGAAACAAATGGAGAGCTGAAGGTTTTCATCGATCAGAATCTGAGCCCCAGCAAAGGTACACTTTACCTTTTTTTTAAATCTTGCCGGTCATACACATAAAGCTCAATTTACTCCTAAGTTATAAGATGTAATTGAACTGATTGGCAATCCCACAAACAAAATTCATCTTCAGGGTACACTTTTTTTTTAAGTGAACAACTGGGCACTGATGTTTCAGTCCTTTTACAGTTCTGCTTATGTCTTCTGTTAGGTGTCCTCTCTTTGGTTACTGTCCAGCCTACAGCTGCCCCTGTGGCCAAACAACTACTACCCAAAACCCTTGGGCCGTCCAACGTGAATGTTACTACACACATGCAACATGTGTCACACATGGTATGTAGTTCTATGAAGGCAGTTTTGCCGCCTTTTTATATGGGAGTTGTGGAATGTCTCTATAGCTAAAACAGAAGCTAACATTTCTTGTGTTTGAGACTTATTTATGTTTTAGTAGTTGTTTTTTTTCTACATTTTTTGCTGTTGTGTAAGCCCCTCCATTATCATTGTGAGGTGACCGGGCAGAGGGTAGGTGGAAGCAGTTGATCCTAAGCTTATCAACTTTCCAGTCAGCAGGATTACACCCATCATCTCATTATGTACAAGCAATGTATATCCAAAAGAAATCAGCTTACATATCACCTTAGTGAAGGAATAGATCACCTATTTTCTGCATACCTCATTTTATTATTAGGAAGTCAATATTTAGGCACAGTCTTTGTTCAGGCCTCATTTCTATCCAGTAAATCCAACTATTTAAAAATGATAAAATCTAAAGGAAGATTGCGTCCAAATTTAATTTAAAAGTTCTCAGCTGGGTTTGTCTGCTTTGGATATAATATGTCAGTATTCAACAAATGTTAATGCAAATACAAAACATGAACTGAAATGTGTTTATTACAGCTACAATTAAGCTGAATTTATGACTGCCACAGGTAAACCTTAGCAACCACAAAAATGTTTACAAGTCGGCGAATTTTACAGATATTTAGTGTTAGTAATATAACATGCCAAACATAACTTGGCATTTGTTACTAAGATAGGCTTTACTGTGCATTCTATATTGATTTGATACCAAATAATACACCAAATTTTATATGTGGCTCCAGGAATCTTTTCTATAGACGGCAGAGCTCAGATGTACATAGGACTGTGGAGTCTGGTTTTTAGTGTTAGGTGTTTTTAATCTCTGTACATTTATACTGTTTATTCTGAACATCAGTAGTATCATCAGCATCATAATATCAAGTTTTCTGCTCTTTTGTAGGTGATTGGAACACCCCAAAGGCCAACAGTATCAAATACGATTTTGTTAAACAGTCCGCACACACCGAGCTCTCAGTTCCTCACTCAGAGTCAACCAGCTGATGCCTCTCCTTGGTCGTCAGGGTAAGTTCTCATAATGTTAGCTTCATAAGCTGGGAACATTTTTGCAAAACTGTTCAGATTAAATAAAATGTTTATCAAGTCTTTAATGTAGCTTTTTTTCTTTCTTCAGTGAAAATTTTTGCCCACGTTGTATTTGAAAATCTATTGACCTATGCACTTTTTCTGTTTACAGAAAGCGGGGTAAGAAAGGGGAGAAGAATGGAAAAGGTTTGAGGCATTTCTCCATGAAAGTGTGTGAGAAGGTGCAGAAGAAAGGAGTGACCACTTACAATGAAGTGGCAGATGAGCTGGTTGCAGAATTCAGCTCTGCAGACAACCACATGTCACCTAATGACTCCGTGAGTGTTGTAGCTGGGTCTGGTTTTGTGTGTGTGTGTGTGTGTGTGTGCACCAAACTTTAGACAAAAACAGTAAAACGAGCTTCCAGATTTCATAGTTGGAGAGGTTTTATTGTCATTTCAGCTACGTACAAGTACATGTTGAACCGAAACAGCGTTCCTCCAGGATCACTGTTGTAGATGAACATATGCATGAGATATATTCATAAATTAAACGGATTCTTTCATTTTTCTGGACTGTATATAATGTGCATTGAATTTAGAAATGTAACGTGAGACGTTAATTATCTTTGACTCACCAAACGACAGTGGGTCATTTATTAACAGAATCAAAGTTTAACACATCACACATTTACATTAATTGGCAAAATATGGAAAATAACAACATGGCTAATTTTAGCAAGCTGTACAATTTTGATTGACCACACGGCGGTGGATGAGAACTTTACACAGACATTTCTAAAATATCTGGAATGATTTCTACCTGATAGAAGAATTTTAAAGATGGAAAGATGAAGTTTAAAGGGAGAAAAAGATGGGTGAGGGGGTTTGTTTGTGTCAGCATTCAGGACGGCACTCTCCGGGCTTTTCTCAGCTTCTTCCCCAGTACACTTAGGTGTTATAAATCAACTTTTTACCTGGAGATGTCTCCACTGGTACGAAAGTCCATTCAACGCACCCTTTCAGCGTCTCCGTAGGAACAGCTGTGAATCGTCCGAAGTAGTGACGGTATTCCGTCCGACACAGGTTCACCTCACGAGTGGACTTCACATGAGTGGAGTCCGTCAGAGTTCCACCCAGAGGTGGAAGATGTTATAATCCCATAAGACTCGGAAGAGCTCTGTGGTCATGTCAGGATCTTCCTGTTTCCCAGCACGAGTTGCAACGACTGAAGCCAGAGCCTGAAGCGACTGGGCTTCTGCAAACTCGACTCTCGACCCGACTGGAAACTCCACACGTCTCTCGACACTGCTCGACCTAGGAAGTACCGACATTTTAAAGAGCTCTATTTCCGGTTCATTTGGTAGTTTCTGATTGGTCAATATCGACCAGACAGGGGTGTGTTTTGTGACGTAAGAGGTCACTAGGAGTCAGAAAACAGCAAGGATGTTATGGAACAGATTGAAAATGTTTTTCAGACAGACGAGAGAAATGTTTGGACGAGTTGGCGGAAAACAGGTGCCAACAGGTGCCAGCTTCTCTATTTACGTCTGAGAGGATGTAAAAACAAGACAGTTCGTTCCAACACTTGTCTGCGTTTGAGTCCAACCTTGGACCAACTTACCCTGCTCATTCAAAGACAGAAAATCAGAAAATGCATAATTACTCTGTAACAGACCTTAACATGAATTCTAACTTTGCATGAGGATTAAAAATCATTATTACTGTTTCACAGTTAATAAAAATTGATTAGTTCACTACAACATCTAAAATGGTTTGAACTAAAACACTTTGATTATCAACATTTGTAAAATAGTAATGATAATAAAAAAGAGAGTGTTCTTTCACTTGAATTTTCAAGAAAGAAAGTCTCAGGATGGGTGAACCTGTATTTCTGTATTCAAATCAATGAAATGACAGTTTCTGTCCCATATGGTCCTTAAGGTCAAATCCTGACCTTAGGCTTAGTTCACTACACTGTGCAACACAGAACATAAAGTGTAAAACAATACAACACACAGTGCAGATACACAACAGTACATAAAATACAAACAGACATAATGAATGCAAAAAGACATCTAACTTAATTTAAACATTCTAATCTAAATACGTAATTAAGAGACAAGACTAGAGACACATGTTGATTAGTACATGTGTAGGTGGTACATGAGGTAGAAACGTTCTGATGAGAGGTTAGTTTTTTAAAGTTTTCCTATTTTTATAGCAGCAGAGAAAACTAAGGTGCAAAAACTTGAGCAAAAACGTGCAAGTAAATAAGTCACAAATTAAGTATTTCAATTTAGCATATCTTTGCCTAATTAAGATGTTTTTTATTTTTTGACTGTTTTGACCCACTTGTTCTTGCCATAGCACGTGTATGACCAGAAGAACATTCGGCGGCGTGTTTATGATGCACTGAACGTGCTCATGGCCATGAACATCATCTCAAAAGAGAAAAAAGAAATCAAGTGGATTGGCTTGCCCACCAACTCTGCGCAGGAGTGCCAAAACTTAGAGGTAGACACTGAACGCCATTTTCACAGTAATTTATCATAAAGACGAGGTTAAGTCAGGCCCTCGGGATGGATTTTTCTTTATTGAAATTTTTCGTCTTTTATCCAAAAGACTTCTTCAGTCTGAGACCCTGCAGCAAACTCAGTCTTATAAATGGCACCTTATCATAGTGGATCAACCAGAAAACCGCTTCAAGGTAGAAGCTGTTCCTCAGCCTAGTGGTTCTACACTTAATGCTCCTCAACCTCCTTCCTGAGGGGAGCGGGGCAAAAAGTGTGTGTGCTGGGTGAGTGGGGTCCTTCATGATGCAGGTGGCCCTCTTCCTGCATCTGGAGGTGTAAATGTCTGTGATGGGGGGGAGACTGACTCCAACAGACTTCTGTGCAGCCTTCACCACTCTCTGCAAAGCTTTTCTTTCTGCATCTGTGCAGCCTCCATGCCACACGTTGATGCTGGAGCACAGGATGCTCTCCACTGCACACCTGTAGGAGGTGAGGACTGAGCTTCCCAGACCAGCTCGTCTCAGCCGCCTGAGGAAGTAGAGTCTCTGATGAGCTTTCTTGATCAGGCTGGTGGTGTTGTTGCTCCAGCTGAGGTTGTCATTCAAGTGTACACCCAAGTACTTGTAGCTGGAGACCACTTCCACTGCAGATCCTCCTATGTTCTGGGGGTGGGGGTGTATGTGTGTGTTCCATCTGAAGTCCACCACCATCTCCTTCATCTTCTTCACACCGATGTGAAGGTTGTTCTTCCTGCACCAGCGCTCCCTCCAGGTGTTCCACCTCCAGTCTGTAGCTGGACTCATCATTGTCTGTGATGCATCCCACCACCACTGTATCATCTGCAAACTTTACAATTTGACAGCCTGGATGGGTAGGTGCACAGTTCGTGCCCTAACATTAGGTTGTTAGCACCTTGATGGCTGTTTGCTATTCACAGGGGCTGAGTGATACTTGCAATAACAGCATTTTAAGAGGAGGACAGTTGGACACGAAGACCCCCACCTCTGTTTAATAATAAACAGGTTCTCTTCACAAAGATGGCTTCCTTTACTCCTCTCTCAAACCAGCGTTCCTCTCGGCCAGAGTGATCTCCAGGCCAGCAGTCACTCTTTCAGGGATGAAGATGTTCACGTTCTTGCTGGAGTGGAACGCTGGTTTGAGAGAGGAGTGAAGGAAGCCATCTTTGTGAAGAGAACCTGTCTATTATTAAACAGGGGTGGGGGTCTTCATTAAGGTAAATCGTTACCATTAGCCAATGCTTACTGCTACTTCCGGTGTCTGACAGGAAGTTGTACCCATAATCATTTGTACAGTAGAGCCCCCAGGAATAAGATGGATAAGACCGAGTTTGATGCAGCTCCTCAGACAGAAGAAGTCTTTTGGATAAAAGATGAAACGTTTCAACAAAGTGTCCAGAGGACCTGACTTAACCTTGTTAGATGTTTCTATCTGGATTATTGAGCATGCATCGGGATGTTTAAGAGTTGCGTTCCACCCACTTTTTATTTAAATTTTCTTTCATTTCTTTTTCAGGCGGAAAGACAAAAGAGGCTGGAGAGGATCAAGCAGAAACAGTCACAGCTTCAGGAGCTCATACTGCAGGTGGACTGAATTTATTGTTTGTACATTTGGCCCCTCCTATATCAACTACAACCCTAAGGAATTAATTATCTGTAAAGTCGCTTTACATGTTAAGTTTTAAATGTTTTCTTGCAGCAAATAGCCTTTAAGAACCTCGTTCAGAGGAACAGACAGACAGAGCAGCAAGCAAACAGACCTCCACCTCCCAACTCCATCATCCACCTCCCCTTCATAATAGTCAACACCAGCAAAAAGACTGTGATCGACTGCAGCATCTCCAATGACAAGTATGTGATCACTGGCTCTGTTTTGTTGACCTCCAATTAAAGTGAAAGCATTAGATTTAATTGAAATTAGTAATAATTTGTATTTTATTTTACTTGATAAAGCGCAAAAATAATCTGTTAATTTCAGAATTTGAGTTTTATTTTACACAACAGCTCATTTAGTTTTGAAACGTGTTTTGTATTTTTAAACATGCTATTGGCAATGAGGCAGCAAGACGCGAGTCAGTCCATGCCAAACTTGGCTGATGTGGAGCATCGTTATATTAAAAAGATCATCGAGAAGTTCAGCAGCTAACGTTCAATGCTGCTTTCTGTAAAAGCAATAACTTGGACACACCACAATGTTCTGATAGGGAAATACTAAACATGACATTACAAATAGTCTTCCCATAATCATACAGTAAAAACTACCTTGAATAGTCAAGTTGACAAAGATTTAAATTTATGATACAGGCTGTTTAAGACATTAAAGTATTGACATAATCTTTTCTCCCTGTTTTACCTTCAAGGTGGGGTACTTAATTAAAAAAAGACAAGCCTAAGCTTACTACATTGGACTATTAAGAAATATTTGTACTGTATCAGTTAATGTGACCTTAAAAAATGAAATATGAAATATTTTGCCCTTTTGGTTTGAGCTCAAAGTTGACTTGAGTACATTCAGAAACTACCGTAATCCTCTGGAAACTACTTGTATCCTCTCAAGAGAGTAAACTTGAGTTTATATGTTGAGAGGATGAGGAAAGAAAGGAGTGCAGCAGTTAATTAGACTGAAGAAAGTAGCGCTGCCACTGGCACATTGTGCAATAATTGTGCATGTGTGCTCGGGCTTCTATGATGCGGTTTTACGAATCATACAGCATAAAGTAAACTAAATAAGAATGCACAATAAAAAATTGTGTTAATCTACTTGTGGAGGAGGAGGCAGGTCCGACTGGCCGGTTGAAAGAGGTAAAAAAAAATGTCCACTTAAGCTCAGGTGCATCAGCTAATCACTGGACGTGCACATCTCCACACCTGCTGTCATCTAAGAAGGAAGTAGCAGCATCTACAAAAGCCGAAGTGAGAAGTTTGTTCAATTAAAATAGACTTGTCCTATATTTTTCCCAAATAATTTTGCTCTTACTTCAATACTTTGAAGACTTCCTCAATCCCACCGGCACATCTTCCACTGAGGAAGCAGAGCCTGGGGACTCTGGGTCGGGCCCTCCAATCTCTGGTGCAGAGGTCACCAAGGTGGTTAAAAGCTCCTCGGTGGCAGGGCCCCAGGGGTGGATGAGATTCGCCCGGATTTCCTTAAGGCTCTGGATGTTGTAGGGTTGTGTTGGCTTACGCGACTCTGCAATATTGAGGGGACATCAGGGGAAGTTCCCCTGGATTGGCAGCCTGGGGTGGTGGTCCCCCTATTCAAAAAGGGGGACCGTAAAGTGTTCCAATTACAGGGGTATCACACTCTTAAGCCTCCCAGGTAAGGTCTATTCGGGGGTTCTGGAGAGGAGGGTCCGTCGGATAGTCGAACCTTGGATTCAGAAGGAGCAGTACGGTTTTCCTGGTCGTGGAACACTGGACCAGCTCTACACTCTCAGCAGGGTCCTAGAGGGTCCGTGGGAGTTTGCCCAACTGGTCTACATGTACTTTGTGGACTTGGAGAAGGCGTTCGACTGCGTCCCTCGGGGAACCCTGTGGGGGGTACTCTGGGAGTATGGGGTACCGGGCTCTTTGATACGGGCTGTTAGGTCCCTGTATGACCGGTGTCAGAGCCTGGTCCGCATTGCCGGCAGTAAGTCGGGCTTGTTCCCAGTGAGAGTTGGACTCTGCCAAGATTGCCCTTTGTTACGATTCTGTTCATAACTTTTATGGACAGAATTTCTAGGCACAGCCAAGGTGTTGAGGGGATCCGTTTTGGTGGCCTTAGGATTGCTTCTTTGCTTTTTGATGATGATGTGGTCTTCTTGGCTTCATCAGATAGTGATCTACAGCTTTCGTTGGAGCGGTTCGCAGCCAAGTGCGATGCGGCCGGGATGAGGATCAGTTCCTCCAAATTTGAGGCCATGGTCTTGAGCCGGAAAAGGGTAGAGTGCCCTCTCTGGGTCAGGGAGGAGATCCTGCCCAAAGTGGAGGAATTCAAGTATCTTGGGGTCTTGTTCACAACTGAGGGAAAAATGGAGCGTGAGATTGATAGGCGGATAGGTGCAGCGTCTGCAGTGAAGCAGGCGCTGTACAAGTCTGTCGTGGTGAAGAGACAGCTGAGTCAAAAGGCGAAGCTCTCAATTGACCAATCAATCTACGTTCCCACCTTCATCTATGGTCATGAGCTTTGGGTTGTGACCGAAAGAACGAAATCTAGGATACAAGCGGCCAAAATGAGTTTTCTCCGCAGGGTGTCTGGGCTCTCCCTTAGAGACAGGGTGAGAAGCTCGATCATCCGGGAGAGACTCAGTGTAGAGTCGCTGCTTCTCCACGTCGAGAGGAGCCAGTTGAGGTGGCTCGGGCATCGGTTTAGGATGCCTCCTGGACGCCTCCCTGGTGAGGTGTTCCGGACACGTACCACCGGGAGGAGACCCAGAGGAAGACCCAGGACATGCTGGAGGGACTATGTTTGGCTGGCCTGGGAACACCTCGGGATTCCCCCAGAGGAGCTGGACCAAGTGGCTGGGGAGAGGGAAGTCTGGGCCTTCCTACTTAGGCTGCTACCCCCGCGACCCGACCCCGGATAAGCGGAAGAAAATGGATGGATGGAATTTTGCTCTTAAAATATTTTTGTTCATCTGTATAACAGCCTGTCTTTAGAGTTTTTTATTTTTTAGGCTATTCGTTTTGTACGTTAATATCTATTTGGTGAAACAAGACATCTTATATCGTCCTTTCTTTGAAATACATTTTAAAAATATGTCAAACTGATTTGCTTACAAAAACAGTAAAAGCTTAATTAAAAAAAGTCTGGTTTGAGTTCGGGCTTGTAATTACAGTTAATCCGTCTGTTTCGGGTCGGGCTTGGAACAAATTATACGGGCTGGGCTGAACTTTTTAGGCCCGAATGCAACTCTAATCCACCCACATGGCATACATGCTAAATGTTCATCAGGCGGGTTTTATCAAGCTTTGGGGTCAGGATGAAAATGACAGAAATTAAAGAAGTAGTGTCTGAAATAATGACTGATACGCATTTTCTTGTTTATATAGACAGTTTCTTAGACTTGTTCTAAAGTCTTCTTGTTTTAGCCACTTGACATTTTTATACTTGTTTTTTCTTAAAAAGTTGTTTAAAGAAGACATGCTAATTACGTTAGTCGAAATACTGGATAGATAATATTTAAGATGTATTTAGGAGCCTGTTTTTTTTGCTGTGTACCTATGACTTTCCACAGTCTATAAATGTCCTTAGACTAACATAAGAAACAGCATTTTCATTCATGTTTTGCTATGTCTCCTGTTCTCTTTGTTTACAGGTTCGAGTATTTGTTCAATTTTGACAGCATGTTTGAGATTCATGATGACATTGAGGTGCTGAAACGAATGGGCATGGCCTGTGGCTTGGAGGTGGGAAAGTGTTCTGCAGAGGATCTGAAAGTTGCACGCAGCCTGGTGCCCAAAGCTTTGGAGCCTTATGTTATAGGTAGGTGTCCCGTGTTCGTTTCTGCTTGTTAAGACGTCAGTCATGACCAGAAGCATATGCGTTTACGTTTTGTTTGTTCATCTCATCTATACACGAAGAAAATATTGACTGGATGTCTTGAGGTTTTGTCAAAATTTGCCACAAACGTTAATTTAAAATTGGGCATCGGCAATTTGGAGGTTTAAAAGAACATTGTCAGGAATGCAAAATGTATCCCATTTATAGGAAAGGGGGGTTGCGGTGGGAGGGAGGGAA
>NC_056510.1:26346784-26349070 GCF_014905685.2 Nematolebias whitei
CCCCCCCACACACACACACACAGAAAATTTTGAATAAAGTAGATGCCATTTTCTGCTTTCTGGTGTATTTTAACGGGCTGTTAAACATCTAAGTTTACCTACATTTCTAAACACTTGATTCAATAACTTGGAGAGCAACAACAGATCTCTCCTTATGTGTGAATGGATCAGCTACGCTTCTGTCAAGCATCCCAACCCCCGTCCCCTTCCCCTCACTTCATGGTTCCGAGCTTGACTCCGCCACTGAATTCAGCCCAGCGTGTTGTTGCTTCTGCACCAATCTCGATTGCCACTGCCTTCAGGTGCTTGAATTCTCTGTTGTCCAACTAAGGACAATCCAATTTTTAACAAAAGTAAATTGGACTGTCTTTTCAACATTTTGATCGCGGTTATTTTGTCAAATTAGCGCCATTGTTTTGATACATGGTGTGAATAATACACATCAAACATTTCTCTCGTATATAATAAATAATCAAAATTTTATTAATTAGCCACTTAAACTATAAAACTGATTTACAATTTAGTTGTGCTGTTGAATTATATTTTTGAAAATTTTATTTCTGAGACCCTGCATCCACATATGGGGACATCAGTGTTTCCCCTAGTTAACTTGTCATGACAGGGTGCTCGGCTCATCCATGATTTTTGTTTACGTGGGGGCCAGAGACATGTCTGAGCACAGCTTGTACCAACAGTTTGGGGGCAGGCGTTCAGCATAAGAGAAGAGGCGCCTTTAGCGTTTTAGCTAGAACGCCTGTATTGCGCGCCACTATCTTAGCACTATGTCAGTTTGGTAGGCGGGGTGCTCAGTTCTGTTGATGGGGTGGGGCACCCCACTTGTATAATAGTAGGGGTTGAAACACTGGGCCATTACATTTTGGCTTTGCTGTACCTTATACTTGACTCTGTTCAATAGTGTTTTATACTTTCTTAAGCCATGTTAATGTTGTGTTATGCTGTAAAATAAGCCCATTGTCCCCATCTGAGGACATTTTTATTTATTTATTTTTTTTTTTACAAAAGTATGTCGTAACCATGCAACAACATACAGCTTCCTGTTCAAAGAGGAAGCTTTATTAATACACAAATCAGGTCCATCTAATCACACATATCTAGGAGATTTGGAAAAAATGCATCGCAAATCAGAGCTTGTGTCTTTGGAGGTTAAAAATGCACAATGACTTTGGACTTAGAGTTACCGGATCCAAACAAACAGTTGCCGGAACGCGCTCTGTCAAAATAAGAGTTCCTGGATCTTGTTCTGACATGATCTGTCTCAAATGAAGCCCTGGATACAAGGGTTTCTCCTGGGTTTCATCAAATGTTGAACTTTGTTGGCAAAATCAATGGAGTTCTCTATGTGATGAGGTGTGTTTCCAACAAGGGAAGCTAAAATGCCAGCCAGATGTTTTGCAGTATTATATGTCACCGAGTTCATGTTGCTGACGAGGAGTGAGCTGGCATTTGAATCTAGCTTACAGAACACCTCAGCTTTATAACTTGAACCCCACACTCCCTGTTCTTTGACTTGAGAAAGCTCCTCAGATGAGAAGCGAAATGTCTCCAGCTACAGAATAGAAGTCCAGTTGTTTTTGCCTTTAACCCTTTTTTGGGCTTAAAGGTATAGTTTGCTCAAATGATTGGAGTGGCCTAAGATTACTGTATGATGGCCAAAGCCACCATTGGCCACCCACTGGCTCCACCATTGCACATGGTGGTGAATAAAATTGCTCCCTCTTGGATTTTGCCTTGGACAAACAAAATCAAACACAAAAAACATTATCTCTGTTCTTATACACATATTGTGACTTCTGCCCTTTTGAATATCTTGTGCCCAAAGCATTTGGGTTTTCTTGCATTCCGTTGTTCGTTTCCTGTCCAGAAAAACACATCTTGAAAACTACAAACCTTAATTATTCAAATCCCTCAGCATCAGGGAACATCCACATACTGCTTGTTTTAATCTGCTGGACTACAGTTTTCAAATAAAGATGGTGCAGATTTAGACCAGTTTTTTAGTCATTACTTGCAGCATGGTTTTATTCCTGGTGTTTCTGTCCAAGGAGAACTCCCTTACTTGTGTCAAAATACAGCTCTAGCACTCTTGAGACAAGTTGGAGATGTTGGTGACAAACTCTCGGCCCAGTTTACACAAGACGTTTTTTGAGTAAAACCACAGCTTTTCTGCTGCAGTTCGTCCGTTCATTTACACGACAGCCCTTGTTCTCTCTGAAACCGAAGGTTTCTGAATCCAGGTCTCAGGGGACGTTTACACAATGCATATTT
>NC_056510.1:26349080-26360869 GCF_014905685.2 Nematolebias whitei
GCCCCTTGCACTACACCAGCCCCCGCCCTCTCTGAATCCGGAGGTTTTAGAACCCAGATCTCAGGGGCCATTTACACGGTGCGTATTTTGAGTGCATCCGCAGGTGGAAGGACAGCTTCTTCTTTCAGGAAAAATAAAAACTCAGTTGGTTGTTGTGTTATCGAAGTAAACACAAGCAAACATTATTAAGAACATTTGCTTTACTTGCTGTAAATCAGCTACTGATTATCACGGAGTAAAGTCCAACATCGTCAACTCGGTTCTGGTCCACTCTACGACCGGTGTGGAGCTGAAGCGGTCCCGCTTGGCGTCAAATCTGTCGACTCTTATCCAAAATCCAGCTTTAACTTGTTAAATTGTTGTTAGCTGAAGTTTTAGCCCAGAGGAAAGGAGCGTGCCGAGACAGCACGCATGCGCATTAGGTGAAGGTACAAAATTCACAGCGCCATCTAATGACCTGGCATGGTAACTACAGCGGATTCAGTGGGGCGGGGGGGGATTCCTCCGGATGCATGTAAACACAAAATGCGTCCGTGTCAACGCGGATCTTTTCCTCTAATTAACATAAGAAAAAACCTACGTTTCCCCCCCATCGTGTCCGTGTAAATAGGGCCTGAGAGTGGAGATTTTCGGGTGAACCCCGCTGAGGTGTCAAAGCACATGCGCACTACAGGCGTATAGTTCACGCATGCGCGGACCAACGGCATATTTCTATCAACAACAATGGCGCTGGAGTGTAACACACTGCTTTCTGTGCTACGACTGATGGAATATATTTTGGGTCTCGTTGTTAATCTACGCCAGAATGTAGCTGCTGTGACCGACATCTGTGTTGGGGAGAGACTCCTGTTGGATCCAGTTCTAATATCACTATTTATTGAACGAGCCTGTCGAGGCAGGCGAATATTTCATGCCTCGAGTATAACATACTATAACATTGTACACTAGTGCATAGTAAACGTTGAGTATAACATACTATGTGCTCAATAATAACGGTAACAAAAACACCCACAGATTAAACTTTTTTGGATTTTTCTACCTGGATTATTGAGCATGCATCAGGATATTGAGCATGCATCAGGATATTGAGCATGCATCAGGATATTGAGCATGCATCAGGATAGTAACAAAAACAGTATTTGTTAGTGGTAGGAGATACAATGAAGCTATCTGGACATTATGTAATTCAAGTTATGTGATTTAAACGATGATGTGAAACATATTGCATGTTATTAAAGTTGAAAATGAAGACATTAGGTTTAATTTTTATTCATTCAACACCACAAACTGTCACACAAACCCTGATAAGAAAACTGAACACGAAACACATTAACCCGAACTGTAAACTACATCAATGAACTGGACTCTTCCTCTCTTGTCATCCTGGATACTGATACCATGTTGTTTATCTGGCTTGTTCAGGCTGTCACTCCTTTTGCTAAATGCTTAAAACATTGAATGAATTGGAAAAAAGAACTGGGGCATTTTAAGTAAATAGTTGATCCAACATATCTCTTCGACGTCTTCCTGCACAGCTGAGGTGTATGTTCTCTTTCAGAACTGATCCGCCTCTGGTGGGAGGATAACTTCTCGCAGGCAAAATAAAAACTCACTTGGTTGTTTGTGTAACCAAAAAATACAAGCAAACATTATCGAGAACGTGGATTTAGCTGCTGTAGCATTGCTCGACGGCCACTGATTAACACGGAAGTGGAAAGCCCGACATCATCCTCGTCAGTGCTGGTTCGCTCAGTGACCGGTGTCGAGCTGTTAAGATGAAGTTGTCCCACTTGGCGTCAAATCCATCGACTCCTATCCGAAATTTGGCTTTTAAGTTTTGTTGTTACTGGGCTTTAAGCTCAGAGGAAAGTCTTAAGGGACAGGGATCCCAGGCAGGGGGGGGGGGGGGGGGGGGGGCGGCTTCCTACTTGTAAACACTGAATGCGGTCATGTAAATGAGGATTCTTTTTCTTGAATCAACATCTGAAAAACTTTGCATTTCCCCCACATTTCTCTAGAGCCTGTCATGTGTGGGATTTCTTTTTGGAGCAGGACAAGGCTGTTGACCGTATTCTGTACCACAGACTGTACCCAGGGGAGGCCACACCTAGTCTGTATGGTTTACCTAAAATCCACAAATAAGGTGTACCTTTAAGACCAATTGTCAGCATGATTAACTCTGTCACTTAAAATGTTTCCAAATATCTGGCGTCTGTACTCATCCCTTTAGTTGGCAGCTCAGAACACCACATACAGAGCACCATGGACTTTGTGGATAAGGTGAGGGATGTCATCATGGAGACTGATGAAACAATGGTCTCTTTTGATGTCACATCACTCTTTACGTGCATTCCTGTTAATGATGCAGTAGAGGTGGTCAGTTTAAAATTAAAATCAGACACCACTCTGAGCAGCAGGACCACGCTTTCCACAGAACAACTGTGTCAACTCTTGAAACTGTGCCTGCAGTCAACCTACTTCACATATGGGGAGCAATATTATAGGCAGAAACATGGGTGTGCTATGGGGTCTCCAGTTTCTCCTATTGTTGCCAACCTGTACATGGAGGAGGTAGAAAAGAGAGCCTTGACGTCCTTTTCAGGGACACCACCAAGTCATTGGTTCAGGTGTGTTGATGACACCTGGGTTAAAATTAAATCTCAGGAAGTCCAACATTTCACTGACCACATCAACTCTGTGGATAAATACATCAAGTTCACACGAAAAGATGTAAAAAAAAAAATGGCAGGTTGGCTTTCTTGGACTGTGAGGTCTCAGTTTCTAATTGAGGACATTTGCAAACTGAGTTGTACCACAAACCCACCCACACAGACCAGTATTTGCAGTTTGACTCCCATCACCCTTTGGAGCACAAGTTAGGAGTCATCAGGTCTCTGTATCACAGAGCAGACAGCATCCCCACTAACTCAGGAGCCAGGCAGAAGGAGAAATCCCACATAAGACAGGCTCTAGAGCAATGTGGATATCCTAACTGGGCCTTCCAGAAAGCAGAGAAGAAACCAAAACAGGACTCCAGTCAGCCATCACGTGAAAAGGAGGAACCCAGACCAGTGGCCATTCCGTATGTTGAGGGAGTATCAGAGAAACTGAGACATTTATTTTCTAAACATAACATCCCAGTGGCTTTTAAACCACAAAATACATTACGGCAAAGACTGGTTCATCCCAAAGATCCAGTCCCCCGGCACAAACAGAGCAATGTTGTGTTTGCTGTTCATTGTCAGGAGGGCTTTGATCAGTCTTACATCGGGGAAACTAAACAGCCACTGGCCAAAAGGATGGCCCATCACAGAAGATCAACATCATCAGGCCAGGACTCTGTGGTCTACACTCATCTCCAGGCCAGCGGTCACTCTTTCAGGGATGAAGATGTTCACATCCTGGATAGAGAGGAATGATGGTTTGAGAGAGGAGTAAAGGAGGCCATCTTTGTGAAAAGAAACCGTCCATCATTAAACAGGGGTGGAGGCCTCCGGGTTCAACTGTCCCCCTCTTACAATGCTGTGATTGCTAGTATCACTCAGCCCTCTGTGAATAGTAAACAGCCATCAGTGTGCTAATGATCCATTGTTAGGCTGATGGTCCTTCTTGATCATGTGATCAGGTGGTTTTGGTTGTCAGCAGCAAAACTGGTTGATCCACTCTGAGAAGGTGCTATTTAAGAGACTGAGCTGAATACAGCACCTCAGACTGAGGAAGTCTTTCGTATGGAAGACGAAACATTTCTACTTTTTTTGTTTTTGTTTTTTGAACGTCCAGAGGATCAGACTTAACTTTTGGATTTTTCTACTTGGATTATTGATCATGCATAGAGAGGGTTTATATGACAATGCTGTGGTTTCCATGTCAGTCGAGTTGCCAGTTGGTGGGGGCTACCAGCTATGGGCCTTGCTCAATGGCCCAGAGTGGGGCAAATGAGGGTGGTAACAGGTGTGGGTGTTTCGCCTTTCTCACTATTCTGATGTTGTCGATCTGGGAAGTTGAACCGGCAACCTTCTCTAACTTGTGTGCCACCACTCTCCTTCCCTTTATAGGTTTTCCCACAGTACTCATGTTAAATGTAAATAATTGTCTCCACCCCAGCAGCCAAGAACTTTTTAAATTTATTGTAAAAGTTCTTATTGGGGGGGGGGGGGGGGGGGGGGTGTTCAAAATTCTCCATCAACCATTCAACAGCAGTTGAAATGAATAAGATTGTTGAAGTTTCAGTAATCTCTTTCTTGCCTCCACGTGAAGTTTTGTTTCTAGTTGGAAATAGTCCAAACACACCTCATCGTTACCTGTAGCTACCATGCCAGTTTTGACATGTGGTGTTTGCTTACAGTCAGTGCTGCTGAGGAGCGATTAATTCAGGAATTATGTGTTTATATGAAATATGTTCCCTTTGTTTCAAGAGATGGCAAAAGGTCCGATCAGTAATGTGTACATCACAGGAGGATCCTCAGCCAACGGAGCCCGTTACACTGCCGGCAGGTGAGAAATTTTAACTGTTGTAAATTAGCTGATCATTGTATTCATACATTATTAAAACTTAATTGTTTTTTATCTTAACTTGTATAATTTATACCCTCTTCTTGTGTTGCAGTGATGGTTGCACAGATGGCACCATTGCGTCTAGTTCGAACGACTCTCACTACAGCGGCTCTCGTGTGGAGACTCCAGTGTCTTACATGGGCGATGACGACGAGGATGAGTATGAGGAGAACGATGATGAAGACTAACCCTGCTACACCTCCCCTCTCCAACAAGCACTGTCCAAGCAACAGTCACAGTGGGAATTTAGTTCCCTTTTTGTGTGCGCTTCTTGAGCCTTTTCCTGGTTTCGTCATGCCTGCACCTCTGTTTGGCTTTCTCAGGGGTGTAGATGAATACTGAAAGAACAGAGGTGGGGTTTTTTCTCGTTTTTTTTTTACGCCCATCTTTGTTCTGCTCTTGATTCACACGCACCTGCACCACAACTCTGGGGGATGTTTGATCCAAGGGAACTGTAGTTTGTGGCTCTGCAACTTGTGTCTAATCCTCTTTTCAATAAGCCATCCCACTCGTCAACACATGGTAAAACATATTGCTCTCGGAGAATGTAAAATGTATGAGTTTGAGTAGTTGATATTTTATAGTTGCATTTGGCAGGCAGACATTATGATCAAAATGTTCCCCAAAATGTCTGCGTTAAGTTGTTTAGCACAACTCCATGGATTCTGAATGGCTGAAAACAGTTTTTATGGTGTCCCAGGTTGGGACCCCATCAGACTCGTCAGTACATTTTTGTTTTATGTTCTGGGCAACGATTTCTAATATGTTCTTATTCCCATTGTGTTGGGTTGGCTTCCTTATGTTTTGTAGGCAGCTGCTTTCTGATTTTTTTTAGTTTTTTTTTTAGTTTTTTTTTTTTTTTTTTTTTTTTTTTTTTTTGTATTCTGGAGTTGAATTGTCCATCGCCCTGTTGATGCCTTGGTAGTGTTTACAAAATAATGGCAGCAGCGAGGTGAAGACTCATAACCCAGGCTCCTTATGGGTAATTAAGCTTTGTTTGTTAATTACGTATCACCTACCACGGTTGTAGCTTATAGTATCCTTTAGAGGCCAGTGGTAAAGATAGATCTTCAAAGATTGACGTAACAAAATGTGTGCTTGTATAGGTCTTTGTGTACTCCCTTCAAAGATCACCCTTTTAAAACCAAGACATGTACTGACTCTTCCAAATACCTTTTCTGTAATCTAATATAAGTTTGCAAATTAAAATATAGATTGTTTTAATAATTTTGTATGTACTATTTCTTTTAGAAAATACATGTCAATTTTAGATTAAAAAAAAAAGTTATTTGAAACTTGTTTTACAGAAAAGTGAAAGGAAATAGGAGATTTTTGTATTTTAAAATGCCATACTGGTTTGAGGTCTTTAGCAAAGGGAAAACTGAGGGAAGGACTTCAGAAAATAAATGTGAGCATCATTGAATTGCTCTTTTACCATCTTTTCGATTATTTAATTATTTCACTCTTCAGCAGAAAATGGATATTGATTAGTATGGGATGACCAGGAAAGAATCTTCATCATCACAAAAACTGTTAAATTCTGTCACGAGAACCTCTCTGGTCCCAGATGATCTACAAACTACAGAGGCTGGGTCAGAATTTTATTTTTATTTTCCTGTGGCAGCTAAACTTGTTCAGACTCGTCATTTCAACATCTTAACGGTTGGTACATCAGGCTTGGGCAAAAAAAATGGTGCTTTATTTCTAGATAATTTTGGACAAAAGTCTTGGAGCAGATAAAAATGTAACCAGTATCCGTAAAAAGCAGTTGCGTCAAGAGAAGTTATGGCCATAGGTTAGACCCATCCTCTTCTCTGATAACTGATCACACTTAACGCTAAGTGGAGAATACAGGCAAAAGTGCATTTTAAATGTTAATACAAGCTGAAACAAATGTTGAAATCAAATAATATTAAAACGCATTTCAGCTTACATCTTTAAGAGTTAGTTTTTTTTTCCCCTTGTTAAAAGACAAAAGTATAAATAAAAGTGTTTGAATTCTTATGGTGCTTTTTAAATTTATTTTAAAAGATTTAAGAAGAATCTAAAGAAAGCTCTGAACTTGTCCACCAAATATTTGGTGTCTTGCAGGAGACCTTGTGTTACGACTGTATGATCCAACAATAGGCTAGAACGAACAATGTGAATGTTTGCTGCTCTGAAGAGGTCTGATCCTAAGATTCATGCAAGGTGCAGTGATGTGTGCGAGCCGACTTCTATTTTTCATTCAACCTTTATTTATACAGGTTAATCCCATTGAGCGTTGGGGACTCATTTACAAGAGAGACCTGAAAACGTGTTATTGCAAGGCGTGTTACTGCATGATCTGTAGAGTTCAATCTTTTAGGTAAAGATGAAGAAACGGTATAAATACTGTCATTATAGCCCAACACAGAGAAATTAACATCACACTTTGTTTTCTGGCTACAAAGTAAAACCTGGTTTTAAAACAATTCATGTTCAACCTTGTCAGTATTAGTCACAAGCAAAGTTTTCATCAAAACATTTCTTGACGTTTGTGATGTGACTTTTAGTAAAGCAAGTGAAGTGATAATGAAACGATCAGCTGCTTTAAGGTGGGAACAAGTAAAAGTCTAATTTAGTTCTTAAACTCAGAATTATTTAAGTTTGAACAGATTTTTGCAATGACTGCACAGCTTCCTGTAAAAGCTTCATTCAATTTGTGGTGAGTACTGCAGTATAAATAACAGCTTATAAATATATATTGGCTGGATTTAGTTTCTGTTCTCATTTGAAAAATTGGGAAATGAAATGGGAACTAAATAGATCTTCAAAATAAGACTGATATACAGGTGCTGGTCATAAAATTAGCATATCATGAAAAAGTTGATTTATTTCAGTAATTCCATTCAAAAAGTGAAACTTTATTATATTCATTCATTCCACACAGACAGATATATTTCAAATGTTTATTTCTTTTAATGTTGATGCTTATAACTGACAACTAATGAAAACCCCATATTCATTATCTCAGAAAATTTGAATATTGTGAAAAGGTTCAATATTGATGTCACCAGGTGCCACAGTCTAATCAGCTAATTAACTCCAAAAATTTTCAAAGGCCTTTAAATGGTCTCAGTCTATTTCTGTGGGCTACACAATCATGGGGAAGACTGCTGACTTGACAGTTGTCCAAAGATGACCATTAACACATTGCACAAGGAGGGCAAGACACAAAAGATCATTGCTAAATAGGCTGGCTATTCACAGAGCTCTGTGTCCAAGCACATTAATGGGGAGATAGAAAGGCGAAGGGAAGGAAACGATGTAGAAAAAAGTGTACAAGCAATAGGGATAACTTCACCCTGGAGAGGATTGTGAAACAAAACCCATTCTAAAATGTGGGTGAGATTCACAAAGAGAGGACTGCAGCTGGAGTCAGTACTTCAAGAACCACCATGCACAGACGTATGCAAGACATGGGTTTCAGCTGTCGCATTCTCTGTGTCAAGCCACGTTTGAACAATAGACAGTGTCAGAAGCGTCTCATTTGGGACTGCTGCTGAGTGGTCCAAAGTTATGTTCTCTGATGAAAGTAAATTTTGCATTTCCTTTGGAAATCAACATCCCAGAGTCTGGAGGCAGAGAGGAGAGGCACAGAATCCACGTTGCTTGAGGTCCAGTGTCAAGTTTCCACAATCACTGATGGTTTGGGGGGGCCATGTCATTTGCTGGTGTTGGTCCCATGTGCTTTGAGGGCCAAGGTCAACACAGCCGTCTACCAGGAAGTTTTACAGCACTTCATTCTTCCTGCTGTTGACCAACTTTATGGAGATGCAGATTTCATTTTCCAGCAGGACTTGGCACCTGCACACAGCGACAAAGCTTCCAGTACCTGGTTTAAGGACCGTGGTATCCCTGTTCTAAATTGGCCAGCAAACTCACCTGACCTTAACCCCGTAGAAAATCTGTGGAGTATTGTGAAGAGGAAGATGTGATACACCAGACCCAACAATTCAGAAGAGCTGAAGACAACTATCAGAGCAACCTGGGCTCTCATAACTCCTGAGCAGTGCCACAGACTGATCGACTCCATGCCACGCTGCATTGCTGCAATAATCCAGGCAAAAGGAGTAACAACTAAGTATTGAGTGCTGTACATGCTCCTACTTTTCATGCTCATACTTTTCAGTTGGCCAACATTTCTAAAAATATATATATTTAAATTAGTCTTAAGTAATATTCTAATTTTCTGAGATGCTGAATTTGGGGTTTTCATTAGTTGTCAGTTATAATCATCAACATTAAGAAATAAACATTAGAAATATTTCAGTCTGTGTGTAATGAATGAATATAATATACAAGTTTCACTTTTTGAATAGAATTACTGAAATAAATCAACTTTTTCATGTTGTTCTAATTGTATGACCAGAACTTATAGGTTCCAAACCGGTTCAGAGCCATTTTACCAATTCCTATAGTATACAACTGTCTTTACCAGTAATTCATGGCCTAGTTTAACAGTGTATTTTAGACAAATAAAATGTGTTAAAGAAGAAAGGATGTAATGTAATAAAGTGCCCATTTTCCAACTGTCGAGTTTAAAATCTGCAAACGACAATGTAATTGTTTCATTGTTTCTACAGACTACAGTGTATGACCTGACTCGTGACCTTTTTTTATGAAGGGTGTTCACAGGGGGCAGCTGTGGCTGAGTGGTTATAGCAGTCGCCCTCCAATGGGAGAGTTGGGGGTTCAATTCCACCAGCAATTGCATGCTGAAGCGTCACTGGGCAAGACACTGAACCCCTCATTACTTCCCCATTGGTGTATGAATGTGATAAAGCACTGATTAGTCTTCAGATTCAGATTAGCTTTGTAGAAATCTATGGTAGTAGAGTGCTGTATGAATGGGTAAATGAGGACACAGATTGTAGTGTAAAGCGCTTTGAGTATTTTGATTAAATGGAAAGGCGCTATATAAGCACAGTCCATTTACCATAAGTTTTGGTGGGCAAATGAGTTTTCTTTAAAACTAAAAACTGTAACGTATATTCAGACACTTATTTTGTTGAACTGCTGGGTGACTTGGTAGTAGCACTCCAGGATACGAAACTGGAGTTGCACCTCTCGTACACTTTGTCTGGGGCAGCTGGGTGTTAGAGGATTATTGAAAGGTGTCGACTCAGGTATGTGTATGTGCCCTCGTGTGTGTGTGTGTGTGTGTGGGAGTGTGGAATGATCCTCGGTGAGATGCAATCTGGTTCTAACACCAGTCTTCAGTTCCAGTTTGTCCTCCATGCTCTCCACATCACTCCTGTGCAATTTCTCGTTTTCTCACTCCTTTCTCCCTTTTCTCTCTGCACATTGGTTTGCGTCATTTATCACCTTCAGCTGTTTTTTTTTTTTTTTCTGTGCAATGTCTTTCCTCTCTTAACACTAACCCATCCTCAGCATGGATATCGGAGGACTGACCACTGTGGTAGCAAACTCTGCATACATCAATGCCCGTGGAAGCATAGATGGTTCCAACGCTGCTGCAGCTCGGGATAAGAAGTACCACGCTCGTCTCAAATTGCCCCACATCACAGTGTGTGAGGGCCTGAGGGACACTCTGGATTTGGCCTTTGACTTTATCTGTGTGCAACAGCCAATTGGCAAACGACTATTTAGGGAATTTTTGGAAGCAAATCAAGAATATCACAGCGCTTGTCGTTTATGGAAAGACATTGAGGACTATGATCTGGCAGAGGACTCTGAAAGAGCAAAGAAAGCCTCTAAGATTGTTCAGCGGTACATGGACCCATCTGCCAAACACTTCTGCCTGTACCTGCCTGAGGACATCATAGTCAAGGTGAAGGAGAGCCTGGAGTCTGTGGGGGACAATTTGTTTGCTGCAGCATTGGCTAAAACGCTGGACTACCTTCAAGAGGCCCCATACATTTTCTTTCTGGAGAGCATGTACCTGAAGCGGTTCCTGCAGTGGAAGTGGCTTGAGATGCAGCCCATGGATGCAGACTGGTTCCTGGACTTCCGTGTGCTGGGTAAAGGTGGGTTTGGGGAGGTGTCTGCCTGTCAGATGAAAGCCACTGGAAAACTTTACGCTTGTAAGAAACTCAACAAGAAGAGGCTGAAGAAAAGGAAAGGCTATGAGGTGAATGTCTTGTGTATATATCTTCACAGTGATTCTTGTAGAAGTGCTCCGATAGCATTGGAAAAACACAAGTATCACCAAAATTGTGCTTTAAATATCACTTTAAAATTTTGAAAATTTGAGCTGCAGGAAATTTATTGAACCACAACATGGAAGTATCATTACTTTCAGACCATTACAGGCTCCTGTTTTCCTCTTTTTATGTTTTTATTCCAAGATGATTTGAATGTGTTTTGCGGGTTTTATGAATTAGAGAAAGTGTTCTGATTTGTGCAAGCTGCTAATCATCTTTGTCTAGTTTGGCTTCAGCCTGCAGACTTAAACTGAGACAGGGATAGAGGGATTACTGGGAGCTTTACTGAAAAGCTCCTCTGAAGGGAACTCCTTGGCACAGTTGTATCTTGCCCTTGACTTGTCCAAATCACTTTTTTCACCTCCTTTCCAAAATGCCATTGAACATGAACCCTAACTCTTGTGGACAAGAATCCCTTTTAGCTTCTTTTTCACATGTCCCTCATGTCAAATTGAAATGGATCTTTCATTCTTTTTTTTTTTTTCTTGCAGGGGGCAATGGTGGAGAAGAGGATTCTTGAGAAGGTCCACAGTCGCTTTATTGTTTCGTTGGCGTATGCCTTCCAGACAAAGGAAGAGCTTTGTCTGGTTATGACTATCATGAATGGAGGAGACCTCAAGTAATTTTACCTTTAGAAAACACAAATCTGTTTTTTTTTTTTACTTGTTACTGTATTACATTCTTCAAATCTTGTTAAACAGAACCTGTTATATTAGTTTTTCAGGCCTTTTATACACGTGATGGGAAAAAAAAATTGTGATAAAGTTTATACAGTAATATTCATGGCAGAAGTTTAAAATCAATTTATGCATACTTGACTGCAAAGGAATTTGGGGCATTCATTCATTTTCATAAATTTTTGGGGGATATGTGCTCTGAGAACATAAAAAAAGTTAAAAAAAATTGTTTATCATTGAAAATCCTGTTTAAAAAATATTAGATTTTTGAAAATATGAGCACACTGAAAGCTATTGTCGTTATAACATGTTAGAATATAAACTAAATGAAACCATCCATCCATCCATCCATCCATCCATCCATCCATCC